>NC_086241.1:22035000-22351000 GCF_036321145.2 Pelmatolapia mariae
TTGAAAGGGCTTTCCCTCATTTCCACAACCCAATTACCCTCAAAAATATACAAAATCTTGGTTTAGAAGTTTCACTATAAAAATAAATAAATAAACAAACATTTAAAAAATGCTGCCCCACTTCTACAATAATTATCATACTATGGGTGTAATATCTAATTCCACAGAAGACAACTTTGTTTCCAACCATTTAGTTCCATTTTCATTTAAAGTCATGCACACCTAAAACAATTCTTTACCTACTGCTGCAGAATATGTATGACAAAATAAAAATCCAGGGAAAATGCTATTAGCAAGCCATGGGCCTAGAAAAAAAAATGCATTTCAAAAAAAATGGAAAGGGGTGCCTACACTCCGTAGATCCCTCATCTGAAAGAGTTTTTTTTTTCAAATAAACTTAAACAAGATCACCTGTTTACTAATGTGAATACGTAGTTGTATGAATAAATGCTACACTGCAAAAGATACGAAGGCCTCACATTATGTAACATATTAAACCGATCTCTACTTGGAAGGAAGCAGAAGGGGCGGGTTCAGACGCGCAATTATATGGAGCCTCTCTTTTCCTTCAATATGCTTTATTTCTCGAGTAGTCCTGTTCGTTTTTAAAAAATAAATAAATATAATACTTAAAAAAGGTCACAAAACAGCCCCTACCCGTCATGATTAGGCCCGTTTTTTCGGTCACTCCTTAGAGGTTAGACCACGCAGTTTCCCCTCCCCGGTTCACTCTATTTGAATTAAATCAGGGTCCATGGCACACAGAAACTGCTGCGATGCTAGTAAGAGCAGAAAGGAAGGGGCAAAGGGAGGCAGCGAGCAGTGGCTCCAAGTCTTTTACATCAAACTACAATGAACCGAAAACCCTAACATTACAGCATGCCACGGGAATCACCACAACTACCAATTCCTCGTTTTTTGTGCGTTTTTATTTTGTAAATCTAACCTTACCTCAACTTTATTGCTTCGTTAGTGGCTGTGACAGCCATTCGTCAAACCTTTAACACAGCTATTAAAGTAGAACCATCATGTCGCGAGTTATGATTGTTGTCCCTTGGCTGAGAGCCACACGGATCATCTTACATTAATCTAAGACATTAGAATCTATTGACAGGCACAAATTTAAAGCAAGTACTCAACGCTGGATAAGATAAAGTCATATTTTTAGTCATCGGAGTTGCATTATAACACGACCTGTCACTAGTAACGACCAGAAACAAACAAACAGGGGAAAAAAACCCCCGGTAGTAGCCACTTCATGACAGAGATAGGGAAATAAAACAAAACTCCGTCATTATTATTGCGGGCATTACAGGGATATAGGTTATACAGGGATATAATGATAAACTTACCAGGTGTTTTTTGTCTAGCAATCCACAAAACACTTCCAACATCACACATGCAGTTTAGCAGCTCGGAAAAAACGCCTGTCTTAACTTAAAAAGCTTCGTCAAATTAAGTTCCTACAAAAAGCAATGTGTCTGTTCCGGTCTCCTTTTGGTTTTTTTTTTCCCTCCTCAGCCAGCGTAAGTGCCGTGTGCATTTGTTGACACTGCCGAATGCGCTTCGCCTCTGTTCCAGCTTGGCAGCTTTTACACCTCCCGCTCAAAACTGAGCTCCAGCGCAAAATAAATAGTCCATTATAGTTTAACTTTGATTCATAACAATCGATTGAAGCGCGTCTTCAGTGTGGTATAATTTCCCATCTAGTCTTTTTTCACCCAAATAATTCTTCCTCATCTCCTGACTAAAACGACCCGCTCTATGTTCGTTTTTTTTTCACCGTTACAGTGCAGCAAAGTCAGATATCCCTCTCTACGTGCTAGCACGCTAAGCTAGTAGGCTAGCTGCTAAAGAAGTACAAGCTGGCAAAGCTGGCCAAATGGCTAACGTCTCCCCTCCGCGGTCTTTTTTCCACGTACTCCTCGCCTTAAGTCCGTTCGTGCACTCCAGTTAAATCAATTTAAATATTTTGAGGCTACAATTACCTGTGTTTCCGTTGAAATAACACGACTCCTTCTCTAAAAGCGCAGTTTTTGAGCGCTTGGTTTCTCCCCCCCCCCCCCGTCTCGGAACAGCTTTCTACATTCGCAGCATCCTCTACCCGCAGCTGTCGAGGCAATCGCTGTTCACTCGAAAATGGCGCCGAAAGACTTGTCTCATTCAAATTCGATAGAGCCTTCCATTCGCCCTATTGGCTAAATACGGTGTCGAGTCTGCCTGCTGATTGGCTGCTGAAAATGCACTCTCGAATGATCTCGCAGCCCACCGCAGCGATCAACAGCGACAAATTAACTCTTCAGGCCTCACAGTGTCTTTTACGGCAGCAACTAACGGGAAACCCTTTTCGTTCAAACTAGTTCATACGAGGATTTCTGATATGACACGAACACTCTTAGTAGAGACTGCGCACTATTTACAAAACATTGAAGTCTGTCTAAATACATAGTAAAAGTGTGACTAAAAGAGTGTGTGTAAAAAAAAATCAACAGAATACAAGCTGGCCTACATTCATAGAATAAAATCTATATCGTTAGAAATATAAGCATAATGTGTCCTACCAGGCATGAGTGTACACGAATAAACATTTACTGAGAGCTACAGTTATTTACACCTGCAACTATATCCATTTGTACTGGCTACACTGAGCAAATTCAGTCCATAGTGACCCACAACAAAACAGCAAGGATGTTGCACTTATGCATGGGGTTACAATAGTTTGCTCTTTTCCAAGTCACTGATTATTTCTTCTTAAGGCTTTTGCCAGTGTATAAGCAATCTTTCTAATTATACTTGCCATAGAATATTGTATATAGGAGGATGGATCCCATGCAGAGCATGTAAAAGCATCTTCCTACGGATGCATAAGAATTTGAAATACTTCTCTACTTCTCTTCTCCCATGCTTCTCTTACCATCTTTCATATAAGCACTATGAATGTCTATTCAAATTCGGTTAGTCATTTATAGGATGGTGTGGTTATCTGCCGTTAGCACTAAAATGCTTGCCTTGGAGTGACAGGCCTATCAAAGACAAGGATAGCCAAATTAAGCATACTGTAGACAGAAGTCTAACATCTGGTATAAGTGTGTTATAGGTCAACAAGTAACAGTCCTGAGGCTATGGAGATGCAAACCAAATAATGTTAGGTAACAATGAGCAAAAAAGAAAAGCAATGACTAAGGTAACACAGGCTCAGACAGCAGTTAAAGTCCTCCTTCCTAACTCTTTTCAGTCACACTCTGAGATTGGCTTTGTTTTATTTTCCACAGTTCAAACATTGCTTTCTTATCTTAAATTGCTGTGACATCATATTGCTGTGCCTAATTTTAATTAACTTTCCTTTTTAGCGAGGCTACACTTTTTTCTTTTTAACTTTTCACTGATTTATCTCCACACCTTTTAAAGGGGGCTTGGACATTTCTGTTAAAATAACACCTTCCATAAGTAAGTAATGGGATAACCGTTTTCTCTCAATTTAGGATTAACACCATATAACTACACGTACCATTGTAGTATACATGCGGTAGCCAAAGCACGTACGGGTTGGGCTCTACTACAATAACCCCACTGTTATCACATCTACTGTAGCATAGTGTACCTCAGGCAAGATAAACAGAGACAGCCATTTCATCCCAATGCACACATAATAACAACACATAGCATTCACCTGCTATGTGAGCAGTTGGTTCCACTGGAAAAAAGAATTAGCGGCAACTGCTATTAGTTTTTAACTGTGCCTTAAGTAATTTTGACTCGTGCTAATGACCTTTAAATACTTAATATGTCTTTAGAGCATTTCAGGAAGCACATAATTTCTTTACATTGCAGTATATTGCAGTAAAAACATAATGCCTTTTACTTTTTGAGTACAAAAGCAGACCAGGAGAGAGAGGGCGCCCATTGTGTATGCATTCTGGTGTAGTGTGGACAATAGGGTGGAGAGGAAAAAAACACACTTGTTTACAGATAAACTGGTTTGGACAGGAAGCCAGTAAGGAGGAGCTCTGTGTTGTTAAACAGGCATGTGGAGAGGCAGGGATGAGCCAGCAAAAACACCACTATGACCATGGGAAGAATAGGATGCAGTACTCATAGACATTACAAACAAACACACACACAAACATACACACGAGTGCATGCATGCATTTCTGCAGTGCTTCCAGCTTTGATCCTTAGTGTACAAACAAACAAAAAAACGTAATCATCATCGCCCAAACCCTAAAGTGACCGACACTGTGGTTTGTTTGGTTTCACTATGATAAAAATTAACAAGACCCTCATGGGTCTCTATTAGCAGTGCCAAAACAGTAGCCAAGCTGAGCTCTGGTGAATACTATACAGTTCATCCTGCATTGTGTCACCGTCACATGAGCACACACTGCCTTCCATTAGGCAGGAGATCCTTATGACTCACGAAAACACAAGTCACATGTCACTACACAAATGAACCATGCTACTCAGACTGCTCCGTTATCCATGGCAGCTTTTTTTTTTCTTTTTTTCTTTCCCCTTTTTTTTTTGCAAGCCTAAATGAAATCCACATCATAATGCGTCTCTTCATTAGGAGGGTTGAGACAGAGTGGAGCTCTCCCTTGTCCTCTGGTAGACGCGCCGAACAAGAGCCACAGTGTCACGTATCATGGTGTTTGACCACTGCAGGCAAACCTGGCTGCAAAGTTGCTACGCTGGGGTAGTTTTAGTTCAGCATAATTTGATTTCAGTTTAGATGACTCGTGTGCATGGTTGGCTGTTACACTCAACCGCTACCCACTCAGTGAGGGGTTTTTACACATTATTTTGGTTCTCTCTCTTGATTCATGTGCTTCAAAAAGATGCCCACCCCCAAAACCACCACCACCATACTTGGGGCTGCGTGATATGAAAAGGTGGGGAAATAGGCAGTAGTAGCAGACTGAATATATCATTCTTTATTTAAAAAAAAAAACCCAAAAGACAAAAAAAGCACATTAATAGCACCCAAAAGGGGTGAGTGAGGGTCAAGGGTGGTATTAAACCAGGAATAAACACCTATGTACCACAGAAAACACAAAGTTTGCAGCATTTGTGTCAACTTAAGGCAACTGCAGGTGATTTAACTTCGCTCAGGAGCATTAGGTGTTTGCAGATCGGAGAGTGTATGCACATTGTCAGCTCTCTGTGGCACATTGTTGCCTGCTGGATTAAATCAGCCAACACAACAGAGCAGGTTGTGAAATTAATTCTTCTTTTTTCCCTTCTCCCACTGTAGTGGTGAAATTTGGATAATCGTGATTTTTAATTACAGTCTAGTCCATTCACACTGTAAAATCAAAGAAATATCACCTCGTCCTAGACTCGAGACTAAACAGAACTTTTAGGGAGAGAAACCGCTTATTCTGCCACTCTTCCTGGTAAATATCAAGCTGTGTAACATTTAGGAACATTTGGCAGCATGTATCAAAGTAGAGATCCTTCTGAAAGCAGCATATGCACGAGGCAGCCCTATGACCAACGCAGCCTGAAACGAAGTTGAAGATACCATAGGCGTACTATATTAACATGGCCCTCGTCTTGGTCTTTAGAGAACACAATGAGCCCCACAGAAAACTCCATACTAGAGAGAGACTCTCCATTGATGTCTCCTTGGTTCCCCTCCCCCTCTAGACATCTGTAGCAGCTGCCCCCTTGTGCTCCTGTCAGCAGGGCAGAGCGTGTGTGTATGCACTAGTTGAGGTGGGGTTGGCTCGGAGGTTAGCGTGGGGCGTGTTACGACACCTCCCCCTTTGGAGGGGTCCGGCCCGCACACTTGTGGGACATCACATTTGTCAATGGCTAATAGTCACTAGCAGGTCATCCTGAAAACACAACAGAGACCTCTGACCTTTTTTTTTTTAGCACAAAGGCTGAAAGGTGGTCACATTAGCCCTTGGGTGCTCTAAAATTTGGCATACACACACACGTGCACTCCACACATGCATGCAACTCGTTTGCATGTAAATAATGTTTCTTATTTTGCTTTATGACAAACTTTCGCTCAATAAAGTCACTTTACAGATAACTTGCTCAGGTGAATGCAAAACACACTTTTAAAAAAAAAGATGAACTCTAAGAGCCAGAATTCTTCTAAACACTATCACATGCTTGGCCATCAAGTTCAGATGTTACAGCACAAGAAACCCTTTTCACTTGTTCACTCCATAAGCTTACACACATTCTCACAGCAATCAAATTAAGTGGGCACAATTCATTGGACAGGCTAAAGCGACATCACTAACAGAGGACAATTATGGGGACAAACTATACTTGTCCTGGTGGTAATGCAGATAGAGTAGAAAAAGGGATTTCACAGAAGGCTAGGCTAAAGCAGAGAAATTCTCTATATTAGCCAAAGGATAAGCAAAGACTTCCATGCAGTCTGCAAACAACGAGCATCAGTCACAAAGCCAGAACAAGTCGCCTAATTTTTATCCTAAAATTGTGTTCTTGGACACTTTTGCTGTTGATACCAGTTGATTATGAGTATACTGTGTTTTCCAGACTAAATGTGAAGTCATGTGCCAAAAGGCCAAATGATCCCATGCCTGATGGATGAAAAATTAAAAAAAATGGAGCATAACCGCATTGACATGTGTTATTGCATCCTGAGTCAAAGTGGCCTCGTTGGTGTGTAACATAATGAGAGCCGTTTTCCATTCAAGGTAGGTTTAAATATAAGTCTGACAACAAAACATTATTCATGCTGCTTCCTGAACTTGTAGTTTGTTTTTTTTTAAATCTCAATTAAACTGTCCACACCCCACACCACCTATTTTTTTTTCTTTTTAATTTTTGAGGCAGATTTGTGAGAGGGATAACAGAGAAGGCTAAACACAAGCGAGAGTTAATCCTAGGGCAGTAGAGTTACCTTGGGTGTTAAGAGCACTTTGTCTAGGTGTGTTTTCTTTTTTTTGGGTCATTGCCTCAAGCTGATGACTGCCGATATATTTGGACTTATGTTCTTTATCATTAAATTTGAGGATGACAAAAAAGATAAAGCCAAGTACTATGTAAACAGCAGGATCAACACAGGTCTTAACTGTCTTCTAAGACCCAAACTATACAGAAATAATGTAAACAAATCATTTTATATGCATATTTGCATGCCCCTTAATCAAATTAGCACAATAAAATTCAAATCATGTAACAGTTAGAGTCACTAGAATAAGAAATACACCAAAAAGTCTCTGCGAAAGCTTCACAAAGCCAAGCAGACGGTTTTAAAATGACTATAGAGTGTCTAATATCATTTATGAACTCTTGTGGCATTCAAAAGACTAAAGGAGACTCACATAATAAAAACATCCCTCTGGCCAGTCCTTCTTTTATTGACAGTCTATTGCAAGCTCTCTGCTAGATGCTATCTATGACATTTAACTGTGTTTAGGTAATGGCATGTATCTAAAAACCACTGCTGCCTCTGACAGATTTCATAATCTGTATTTACGGGCACTGACCAATATTCCTATGCTCACACTGTATAAGTCACGGTGTTGAGATGATGTTGCTTTTATGTGTGTCTCACTTTTTTACCTGTGTCCAGAAACATTTCAATTAAGCCTATTTATCCAAAAAATTTCACCTTTGATACATGCAAGACCACATTTGAAAAATGCTGTTATTTTACATGATGTATATTTGTGAAACAAGTAAATGCTGGAATGACAGTAATATATTGAAAATGATATACACACAGTGGTGGAACATTCTGTTTTTTAATGCGCTTTATTTATTTATTACTTAATCTTCAAGTACCCAATGTGCTCGGAACATTACCAAATACTGTTCTTGCTTTCCATACCCGAGAAAACGAGAATTTACACTACTCACATACTGTACTATACTTTGATGCCAAAACACTGGCCTGTAGTTTTATGGAAAATACACTGAAGTCACGGCAGTCCTTAGGTAGCATAATGCTTTCTAGCTCTGAAAATAAGTCAGTTTAGTTAGATTAGTGCAGATTTTAATTTTTTTTTGTTTTGTTTTGTTTTCTTAACTGCTGTAAGCTCATTAAAGGGCAATATTCATTAAACATGATGTCATTGTTTACATTAAAGGGACATACAATCACATCTAATTCAAGTTACTAATAAATGACTTTGTGCTATTATAAAAACAAAGTGTCTAGATTTGAGTATGACACGCTTAACTCAATTAAATGTTGGTTTCAGGTTCACTGAATGATATCAGAGAACGTGTCACTGGTACTAATGAGGCTTGAAATAAAGAAAATACTCATCTAACATTACATTTAAATACATTAAATACTCAAAGGCTACCGCTGCGTACAACAGTATAGCAAGTGGAAACCAGTGATGCTGCTTGCCACAAAGCAGATTGTGTGTTATTGCAACAAAGTTGCTCTATGCAGCCGATTTGGAGTCCACAGCTTTCTAAGTGCTGTGTAGCATGTAGTAGGCTTACCGATGCTGATCTGTATATAAAATCTGACAAAATTTGAACAAATTTCTTTCATTTCACCTCAGGCACTTTAGCTAAGATGAGGAGACTGAGGACAGGCAGCAGTTAATCTGCTTATTGACGTCTGGTGGTCACTTTGCTGCTGTGTGAGAGCAGCAATCCTTATATTCAAGTTGACTTAAAAAAGGTGCAGGTATCATAGCAATACTACTACTACTACTACTACTACTAGGGAACCATTACTTACTATGTTGGGGGAGTAAACATTACTAAGTAGGCTGGAAAATATTATGCACCAATGCAAAGTCAACATCGGCCTTGCAAGTCTTCCCCAAACCCACAATTTTAGCAGATACACTGGAAGAATGCCGATCGGAGATAGCCTCCTTACATTTTCCATTGAGATGTTATGATTCAATTATATGTTACCTGAACCTACTGGTATTGTAGTACCACAGTCATAAAGAGTGTCTAAGGCACTTCTCACACCATCTTAGAAATATGAGAGTGTGAGCAGGTTATGGAAATCCAAAGAAGGTCTGAAATAATTTGATTTCACCCTGCAAAGACACAACTGATGTAGGCCTATTCATTGTCTTGCTTCTGGACTACAAATCGAGAATTCCTGCGGAAGTCCCTCCCCCCACGGGCCACTGTTGTATCCCGATGATGTAACCGCTTTCCAAATATAGCGTGTTGCTGATGGCTACGCGACCTCCGCACTGGCCGAGGCTGCTGTCAGTCTGCGTGACGTCACCGCTATCGTGTTATTATTGTAAACAGCCCGCCTGCTCTCCACCGACGCTCTGTGCCGAGCCGACTACTCCATCCAGTCCTTTGTTCATGCAGTAAAAAACAGCGACGCGACAAAGCGGAGTGATCGTCCGCCCCAAACTGCGGACCGAAGCTTTAAAAGCAAAGTTAGACACATCATCTGAAACGGTGACAGCAAATCTAATCAATAAAAACACTCGCATTGCTGCTCCGTTGTGGACATGTTTGAAGATCACCGGGATCTTCGTGCAACCGGCGACAGCTCAAGGCTGCTGCATGAATAACAATAATAAACTGGTAGCCCGTGTTCAAGACTTGCTAGTGCAAAACCTATTTCTAATAGTGCCCCGTCACATTTGCCTCAAACAAACTGACGTCTCGTTCACATTTGACGGATCTTTTTTATTTATTTATTTATTTATTTATTTATTGACAGCAGTGTAGTTAAAGCCTTGTTGTCACTGGCTCCTAAGAGCCGGATTGTTGAAAAGGAGAAGGCTATAAACTTGTCATTCGTGCACAACGACGTCTGCTACAATATATAACTTATACTCTACCTCGTAAGGTCGCCAACATTACCTCAGAGAGACTTTACTTTGTGTCCGGCGTCGCGGAGAATCGACCAAAACGACTCTTTATTTTTGCGTTGACTGACAGCGTACAGCAAACTCAACTAGTCGAGAGGTCACACAGCAAAAGTTGAAATTACTCCACTGAATGTTTAATGGCACTTACTGGATAAGCCTGGGCGCGTTTCAGAGGGATCGACTGCATCTCTCTCGTTGCCAGCCGGCCACTGGTGACACCCTCACATCGACATTTTCATCCAGGCAAGTTGACAACAACCTTCTATTCACCGACTAAGTGCAGTTTCAGCAAAGCTTCAAGGAAGTTGTTTCTTTTGTTCCAGTATTTTTGGTTGCGTCAATGTTGCGAAAAGGGGGGAGGAGGCGGAGCGGTGGATACACAGAGCGACCGAGGGAGAGAAAGAAAAAAAAACACACACACACACACATACATACGCACACATCTGAGCGCACCATAGCCCAGTTCGCACGCCTGGCCATTAACGCACAGAGAAAAAAACCCCTCATCCAAATCCGCCACAAAGTCTTCTCAACAGCTCAGCTCACGTGTCCGGGACGACCAGCATCTCTTCAAAGTGAAGCAGACAAGGCTACACGGCACACGGTGCCCGGGTCCGATAGGCTGTCCAAGATCAGGCTACTACAGGTCGGTGCGCCCGTGCGCGTGTAGAGGAACGGGTGCATTTGCATACAGTGCGTCTCGGTAAATTGAGTTCCTGCACAGAGCCGCACAGCAGAGACGGGCTTTCTCTTTGTTACTTCGCCGAGCCACGGTCTTCAAAAGCAGAACGCGTGCAGCCTACACGCCTTTTCAACTTCAAACTAGTTTCCGGACAGTGCAGGGCGGTAACGCGTTGCTCAGTAACGCGTTACCCCCCACAGCAAGGAGTAGGAGTCCTCCAGTTTTCTACCACTCAAAGAAAGAAAGAAAAAAAAAAGCCCCGTGCTGTCAAACGAATTCAGCTTTCCTTCAGCGTAAAAGCTGGACTGCATTTGAGCAATAATCCCATCCACCATTTGCTCTCCGATGTGTTATTTTCTGTCATAGATTTGTAGAAAAGTTCACTTTCTCCGCGCCAACAGAAAAGATTGAAGAATAATTTTGGGGCACACTTGAAACCCAGGTAATCCGATTTCCCGTTGTCCAACAACAAAGGGGATCGCAAAGCTATGCAACAAGTACGGCGTAACGGATGGCACTTTCTATGATGTGAAAAAATATAAGCATAAGCAGACTATTCTTTGGTGCAACGAACCCGCCGCTGTTCCTGGAACGGAGAGGAGAAAAGCAGCTGAGACGGCTTACTATGCAGAAATAGGATCATGTTGGTTCATCGGATGAAAAGGTGAGCTGTTTTCCCCGCCGCTGTTACAGTAGCGTTGCGTCAGGAAGTTGTTGGTGTCAGTGAAGTCACCATCAAGACGCCCTTCTCTTCCTCCAGCTTGACGACCATAGCAGCATATGCTTGAGACAGTCCGCTTGGTTCATTTTTGCATCAAACCCCAAATCAACCGCTGCCTTCAAATCCCCAATGTCCTTGAAAATACGTTAACCTGACAACTCGAGAGGCTGTGATAAAGTGGATGGCACGATATAAGTAAAAAGCTGCAGAGTTCGGCGAAGAGGAAGTAAATTTCAAAGGTTGCGGATGATTTCTTTTTTTCCTTTTCTTTTCTTCTTCTTCTTCTCTTTTTTTTAAAAAAAGAACAACAACCTTGAATCAAACAACGCGTCTCTGATGAGTGCGACAAAGTTCTCACAACAAAACAACATTATTAAACACATAAAGATATTCCTAGTGCACAACAGGCCTGTAGTTTGAGGCCTGCTTTGTGCGTTATGGTTTCACAAAACTCCCTTGAAGCTGAATTTTCGCAGGTAAACAAGTATAGCATCAAAATGCAGGCCCGTGACAGATGATTTGCCAAAGCAACACAAAAATAAACGCATGACCTCACAGACTGTGAAGACTGCATGAGTGGGTTAACTTGGATCAGAAGCACTAGTCCAAAAGACGAACAACACGACTGGAAAGATTTGACGTGCGTAAAATGCTCACGATGATGATACGAGAACTGAAGTTCGAAAGAAATCCTATTTGTGGGATAAGATGTTACTTTCATTGCGTGGAAAGAGATGTGTTGGAAAGCCAACATCCACTTTGTTAGAGCAACAGAAGCAAGAGTAAATCAGAAGTATACATTCGAAAAGTTGTCCACGTTGCATAGCAGAGGAACTAATTCAGTTCAATTAACACTGGGCCAAGCATCCAGAATGAAAAGGTGAGCTTAACACGTTTAAAACAATGCAATGCAATGCAAGAAGAACGTTTGATTTTGCTTGTTTAATGCGTCATCCCTATTGTCTGTCTGACAGGTGGACGTCTCGCACGCCCCGCATGGCATCTTGTATTGCCTAAGAAAGGGGCTGTAAGTTCATGGTGTTATTAGAAAACAATATTAAAAACCTACAGCAAAAGGAAAAAAAATGTGTAGATTAAGGTTTATTTGCTTGCTTTACACCCACAACATGTTGTTTCTCTGCCTTTGGACTTAATGAGCATTTGCGCAGCTCTTGTGCAGTATTTAATGTGAAAACTGTGCTGGGATAACTATGAACATTTATGCAGTGAGTTTAACCAAATGAAATACCCGAATAGTTTCGGATGGTTGTGAACACTTAAAACAGGCGATGACTCGTTTTTCTTCTAGAAAAAGAAAGAGTACATTGAACATTCATCAGTTACATCACCACGTTTCGATAAATTGCAAATATTCAGATGAATAAGAAGTCAGGAGAATCTCATAAAGATGCTATACAGACTCTATTTACTGATCTTGACGGTGCCAGTATATTCTTTTAAAAGGCGAACTGCCTTGTGCAGAAAAAACCCCCCAGAATGATGAGTGCTCAGTACACACACAAAAAAATGAAACAATTGATACTTGCTTTCAGTATATTTTACACAGACTGACAGTGTAGAACTTTAGGTTCCGGCTTTCTGTGCTCAAATTGAAGTGATTAGCTGATAGTGAAGAATTGTTAAGACGCTTTCTCTGCGTCCGTGTGTGTTTGGGAGTGTCACGCTCACAGTTATACAGCAGTATTTGAATATTTGCCCGATGTGTGGGCTGATGCAGAGTCAGAATGCAAAGAAGAAACCGTAATCATGCACAATTATCTGACAGGCTGCGGTTCCTCTTAAAGGTCATCGATGAAGTAAAAGGCTGCAAAGAGAGCGCCAAAATATTTGTGATATTTGTGGAGAGATTTATTTATTTATTTATTTATACAGTTTTTACTTTTGAATCAACGAACAACTACACAGGTTCTTCTGAACAAACGCACGTGTTGCTCGAGACAGTTTGTGTGGGCTTGTGATCTCTCTCTTTCTTTTTTCTTTCCTCTTTAACACTCGATCGCGGACCCACTGAAAATAAAGCTGAGAAAGGTGCGCGTAAAAGGCGCGTTTGATGCTTTGTGATCAACTCCAAGCCGATCAAAACCCGTTAGGACTCACAACTCCCTCCTCAGTGCCTGGCAAAGAGAGGTGTAACATACCTGCTTTTAAGCTTTAAATTCTGAATTTAAAAAATAGAAACAAAGGGAGCATAAACGCTACCTAACTTACTGAAAACTGAAAAAAATGGTTGTAAAGAAGTGGAAAAGCAACAAAGCTAAACTCACTGCGTCCAAGTTTTGCACTTTGTAACACTTGTTTTCAAAATGTCCCCGTTTTCACTTTGCAATCTATTATTTATCTGAAGCATTTTTTAACAGGAAAACATGACCAAGCGCATTAGAGGAGCGCGCTCAATTGCGCAAGAGCAGGGCAGTTAAAGCATCACACCTTTTGTTTGACTCAGTTTAGATATTTAGAATATGAGCTGCAACAGAAAGGTCATATTGTGTGGGAGGAATCTATATGACTCAAAACGAAAAAACACACGAGCTCGTTTTCTGTGTTTGGGTGTTTGTTTGTGTGGTGTGCGTCTGGGAGCGAGATCAGCGTCTCAGCGCTTCTGTAGCTTTTCAGACTGTGAAGACGTCTTTAGATCGTTGCTTATGCAGCCAGTGGACATTTCAAAGCTCTCTTAAACACTCTGCTTACACATGTAAACAAACCAAGAGATCAATATTAGCCCCAACTCAAATTTAGACATCAGTTTAGTCACAGTGCTGGTATGATTGCTTCAGAATAACTGGGGTTTCCTTAAAAAATATAAATAGACACCAAAGAACCTGTCAACACTTTAAATGCCCTCCACTCATTTCATATAAACTGAAAATGCACTGCCAGCATGCAAACACTACTGTCACTCTGTCAATGGTATCCTTGTCAGCTGGGGACATGTCCAAGATCAATGATGTTCACTCAATTAACCTGATGGATAAAATGTCAGAGAGGTTATAGATGGGAGTGCATATACCATATCTCTCTCTCTCTCACTATGTTTATGTCCCAGGCTTTGTGTGTGTGTGTCTACGGCCCACAGTGGAGACAGAGGGTGAGGCCTGGCCCTTCTACAGCACCCTGTGTCCAGAGCAGAACTAGGTCAACAGAGACCGCTGGTTGGTGAGTTGGAACGATGCTGCGCTCTCACACACAGGAAAGAAAAGGAGGGAAAAAAGGATAAAATCCTTGCCTTCCATTGAGGGATAATTAGAGAGTGTTTGACCTATTTGTCCCCTTAAATAAACCGTTGGCCATTTAGTCGAGAGCATGCCCTCCACTGGACCCCTCCAATTATGTTTTTTTTTTTTTTTTTTTTTTAAATATTGGCAAATTGCCGAAGTTTGAAGGTCTCTCAATTGTTTCTCCATCTTTTTGTCTCCATTGAAACTTACATTCAGAGATGTCCTGCATGCAGTAACTGTCAGTTGG
Source organism: Pelmatolapia mariae (assembly GCF_036321145.2). NCBI lineage: Eukaryota > Metazoa > Chordata > Actinopteri > Cichliformes > Cichlidae > Pelmatolapia > Pelmatolapia mariae. The sequence goes on from NC_086241.1 coordinate 22,049,690, forward strand.
ATGGAGTCTGAATATTTAAGCATCCCGCTCATTAATGACTCGACTGGATTTAGGTTTTTCTACAGCTGTATCCATAACAAAATGAGCATTATATGAAATAGATTGATGTAGTAAATAGAATAAACTCACAATGAAATGAAATCCAAGGATTCGATAAAACAAAGTGCTATGTAGTATAATAAAATGTGATGTGGACACCATAAACTAAGATTTTAAAAGATTGTTCTGTAAAAATGTATCCTTTTGCAGAAGTCTTGCATAATCTAGAGGCAAGTTACAGTGATTGCACTGTTTCCAGCTGCTTTAACCTCTTAAGCCCCAACGCCCCCTGATACGGGGGCAAAAGGCAGGAGATCAGGTAGGCTTGGGGCTTAAGAGGTTAAGAGGAGTTTTTACAAACCCATCTTACAATAGTTACATGCACATCTGGCCCTGTAACCAACTCCCCCTCCTCCAACTGAAGTCAATGCACTTTAAAAGTCACCAATAAAATCTTAATATCAGAACTTATATGCAGTCCCTGAAGAATTGCTAAAACAAAAGGTCATGAAGCTGAGTTTATTTGTAGCTCACGCTTTAACTGAAACAACTTCATCATAACTGTGAGAAGGAAATTGAATTCAAGGACAGATGAAGTGTAATTCAATACTGTTACATACTGCGAGGGATTGAGCTGGCACAAGAAGCACAGCATAGTAGTTAAAACAAACTGGTTTTATTTGACCCAAAAATGCTAAGAGTCAAATCACAGTTCTGGGCCTTTAAAAGAGGACAAACTAACCTTATACTGGTGTTACAACGTGACACTAGCATAAGGTATCAGAGTAACATGACTAACTGCTCACCAACTCATCAACTGACCTGAACTGACCAAACAAACAAGTGACAAAGGGGAACTTAAATACTGGCTGGCCAGACCTACAAACCACACACACAGACAACACACAGTAGCAGATCATCTAATTACAAAGAAACAAAGCTTAGTTTCAATGTTACTTTAACATAACAGCAATCGAATCCACAAATACTTTTGGATTAAATGAGACAAACAAAACTTGGTATGACCCAGTCAGCACTTCCTGTATTTAGTAGTGCTGTTTAATTCAGAAGTGCAGCTGAGCGAGGCTCTCCCACGCAGGTACACACTCCATCACAGGAGCAAGAACTTCATGCAAAAGAAGATGAATTTAAGAAAGGAAAGTTAAAAGTTAATGTATGAGCTACAGAAACAAATGCCAAATAAGCATGTGTGTGATATACGATATAAAGGACCATGTGTCATCATTTATGTGTACACATGTGTACCAAAAACAAAGACTTCAATATGCTGTGTATGGTATTGGTGCATGGGATTACCCACTTTTTAGCTGCGCGAGTGTGAGTGCAACCATCACGCGTACATTGCAAAATTTCCAGCATTTCCTTATTACGTATGTGTTTTATATTTCAAAGAGGGTTATGTAATAGAAAAAGCATAATGTGACACAAGCTGACAGGAAGTGGAACACATGTAGACCCTCAATGTGTCCCATATTCAGAGTACGGGGTTAGTGAGGGTTGGTGCGGGGTGTTGAGTTCCATGTCCTATTCTCTCTTCAGTCCGTCAAAACATTCTGAATCAACAGATAACTTAGACCCCAGAGAAACATAAAAACAATGTGTTACTGCAGGACTGTATGCGAACTGCCCAATATTACACAGATGCATGCAAAAGTAACTTACCCCCTGAGCTGGCTGAAATTGCCCTAGACCGAATCGTGTTTCCTCTTTATTCTCACTCGGGAGTAGGACTCGGGTGCCATTTGCATTTGTACAGTAGTGTTTGTGTGCGCAAGATTGATAAAGGCACAGAGGGAAACTACACGGAAGTGACCAAACATATCAACTGTTGGAGGACTTCAGCTGGTGCCTCATGAGCGAGGCCTATGACTAAGATCGGAAAAGAGTAGGAGTGTGTCTTTGCCAATGTTGCCATACCAATACTGCGGAGAAAAGAAAGAAGGTAGGAAAGAGTGGATGGCGATTGGACCGGGTAAGGGCACACCGAACAGGATCAAAAATAGGCTGTGTGTGTGGAGTGGGATGGCAGTGGAAAACATGCCTATTGAAGTAAACATTTACGTTTTCATAAAGTCATTGACACCCAAAAGTAGAATTATATTTAAGCATGTTGTGGGCCAAAGATTAGAGTGCTGTTCATACATTATGTGCAGTATAATACATAGCATGCAAGCAGTCATTCCACAAAACACACAACAACTTAAAGGGGAAGTAATCACTAAATTTGCCCGCTTCCTCTTCTCTGTTCCAAGTGTATCTTGATAAGTTAGTTAAAGCTGAAGTTGAAAAAAAAAAGAGCACAAGACCATCCATTCTGTGTAGCCCATTGCCCTTGAATGCATTCGCTGGTCTTTATTGATACATAGCTGTGAGTAATAACCTTGCCAAGAATAGATGCTCTTCATGGGGAAAAGAGAATTTTACAATTTCATCTTTGCCAGTTATTTTGTTTGATAATCCCTGACCAAATTTTCTCTGCCATTGTGTGGACTCACACCCTCACATCACGATGAGCCCTCCCTCCTATCTCTCATCCCTGCTCGTCTCTGTTCCACACTACGTGCCTCTCTATTTATACTGTTGAGTCAGTTTCCCTCTGACAGGACTGAGTGATAAGGAAGACTGAATCATCATGTCTTAGAAACTCAAGCTTTCATCTTTTGATATTCCCTAAAAAGTAAACACAGCATGGTTCATTAAAACCTCCAAAAGAAATGACCAGAAACAAAGTTCTGATAATGACAACTTTGCTAACAAACAAACAGCAAGTCATAGATTAGAAAAGCATCAGTGGGTGCCCAGTGGAACATCCCTAGCATCGGTGGTGGCTCCAGAGATGGAGAGTTGTATCACTCCAGCAGGATGCTGGTCCATAGGTGTCTGGTTTCAGATGGCGGACATGCTGGGAGCACAGTGTGGAGCACAGCACAGCCAAGTGGACGACAATGGGAACACGCAGAGACACAGGTGTCCCTACCAAGAAACACAATGTGTGAAAAGACTGTGTTTATTTGTGAGCCTGAGTATGTGTGTACACATGTGAGCGTACTGTCATGCATGTAACACGTGTTGATTTACTGTAAATGCACTTCTGCAATGCACGGGCTTGTGTGCGTGTGTGTGTTATGTATTTACGTGTGTGTTTGTGTTAGCGCTCTGGTATTGATTCACTTGCACTCAAGCTGCACTTTAGCGGCGCTCATGCATACTTCCCTCAGGACGATAACACCTGCAAATGGAAATGAAGCAAGTATTCCTAAAAGAGAGACGCGTGGCTCTATGAAGACTGAACAATAACAAGAAGCAGTCTTGTTGCAGACAAAGAATGGAAATTCACCTCACTGTGATAATGTCTATTGCAGCGCCCATTCCTGTTTTTCTTTTTCTTTATTTACAAGTCTCTCTCTGTGTGTGTGTGTGTGTTTCTTTCTAGCTCTCTCCCTTTAACTCACTGGAGGATGCTAACCCATCAGGTCCCTTGGCTCCCCTCCATGGGATGATGTCATTTTAGATGACATCACCATGCAGTGTATGTGTGTGTGTTTGTGCTATGTGTATGAGTGTGTGTGCAGCCCCCTTCACTACAACACTCCCCCACCCCCCTCCACACACACACACACACACACACACACACACACACACACACACACACACACACACACACACACACACACACACACACCACCTCCCTGCAGCCCTCCCTTTGCTTCTTTTCTCAGAGGGAAGGTGCTGTTTGACACACACCCGCTATACCATCGTCCAAACTGCCGTGCTAGCACAAGTGCTCGCAGAAGGCAGAGCAAGGAGAATAAGAGAGACAGACTGCCAGGAAGCCAGAAACACACACACACACAAAAGAAGGAGGCGAGGTAGTCTTTAAAGTAGTAGTGGTGTGATCTGAGGGCAGAGAAAGTGGTGTGGAGAGAGGGGATGGGCTCTGAGGGGCAAGTCAGTTTAATTACACAATATTGGTCCTACTATAACACCACAAAGCCCATGCACAAACTGTCATTAGTATAAAAAAACTCGTGGACTGGGGAGTGCCACAGTCTGTGTGAATTGGTTTTTGGCTCTATTGTCTATTGTTAACATGGTTATATATAAGACTCAACAGTCTGGTCCAAAAAATTCCAGTAAACAAATGAGTTAAAAAGGAATAATTCAACGTTTTGGAAAATTTTAGCCTTTGCTTCCTGCTAAGAGTTAATCTGTAACCGAACATTAAATAATGGGTTGCAGCCAACAGCTTAGTGTAGTTCCCTTGCTTCCAGGATTGGAAGCAAGAGGAAACAGCTAATTTAGGTGTGAAAACGGGTAACAAAATCCACATTCCGAAACCTAGAATGCTAACAAAAGAACATACTTGATCTTCTTTATTTAGTATGATACATATAAAAAAACCCTAAATGTTAAAATGTGGTGTAATAGTAATAGCATGAAAAATTTCTGCACACCACGGCTTCTCATTTTTGACTTTGATTTTTGCTTGGATTTCACTAATGATAAACCTTTTGTCCTCTGTGTTAATCATATGTTTTGCTGACCCATCCATACACCTCAGCTTCCTTTTGAAGCTTAATATGTCCAGATTTACAACAGAAAAAACCCCCACAAAATCTTTGCATCATGTTACAAAACCCTTGATTTGGTCTCTTCAGCTAATTTTCCCCTTCATGGCAGCAGTATGTTTTTTATTTAAACTCACCTTTTTATTTTGCATTCAGGCTTAAAATTGTTAGAAGCGTGGCTGCTTTGGGTGTCAGCTGGATGCCTTGCTAACTGTCTGCTAGGCTTCACCTCAGCTATTTCAAACTGATCTCTTGTGTTTGTCGTCTTGGTGCCTTGTTGTGTAGTTAATTCTACTTACAGCCTGTCCAAGAAGTCTGTGCACCAGTTTTGCTCAGTGAAAATTGACTCTTTTGTCTTTAGTGTGTCTGTGGGATGCACCAGTAAAGTTGGGTGCTAACCAAGCATGATAGTGTTAGCAGATAACTTACCCATTAACACGAGCTTCAAAATTTTCACAAAGCATTCCTTAGCCAATAGATGATGTCAGTGGATAAGTTCATCTTCTGTATACAGTCTACAACTGGCTATCGCTGTGAAAAGCCTGTTATTGAAAAATATAAACTATATTGGTTTCAGATTTGACTGATGATTAACGTTTTCACAGAAGAACTACTTGAGCTACTGTTATCTTTAACACCCACAAATTATGAATGCATACATTACAAACAGCATATCAACATTGCAAGTTGTTTTACAATAAATGGTATCGCCATGCAGCAGTTGACCTTTCTAATTTAATTTTACAATTACAGGGTGACAAGAACGCTCTCAAATTTTTGCCTCGACTAATTTAGTACAAAGATCTTCTCACTCACGTCTTTCATACGAGTCTCAGAGCAGCAGAGGCACTCCCACACTGAAACACGCCTGCTCTTTATTGAGCACAGTTGGCACTCTGAGCCAATGATGTCATCCTGGCGAATAGGGCAGCAATATGGGGATCAGCAAGTTTCTGAAATAAGACACAATGGGGATAGACATCATGTTTAGTAGTAGATATTCAAACTATCAGGACAGAAAGGTAAAGTTGCTGCATTTTTTGTGTCTTCTATAGACGACAATAAGGAACTTTGTAGACTTTCTGTCCACAATGGCTGGTCTCAAATTACATATTGCAAGTCTCAAAATATTGAGGCATGGTTAGAGGTTTTCATGTGGTGGTGTGGAAGAGTTTTGATAAGTGGTTTTACAGTCTGGCAGTGAAATCTGTTGTTTTCAGCTGGGGATTGTTACATAGCGTGGCACAGATTGTAACCATCAGTTTGAAGCAATAACAGTCTCATTTTTAGAGGTTTGTATATGTGCTGAGGTGGGGGATTTCATTATCATTATAACCTATAACTAGGTTGTGAGGTCCGGGGATTTGGTCATGGCGTTCACCCGTCTGTCCTGTGAGAATAGGCCAAGGCCCCCGTCACCTCCACCTGCTCCAACCTCCAGAGGGAACCAAGGCTAAATTTAGCCCAACAAGGAAGCTCGTTTGTGGACGCGAGGCGGGAAAGAGATCCTCCAGATTGTTGGAAAACTAGGGCCTTCATTTTTGTGCCAAACATAGAGGGAGGTTATTTACTGCAAAAGATATTCCTCTTCAAGACCTGAAGTGTCGAATGCAATATTTTTTAATATTAATGTGACATGACTTTAATCACAGACTGTATAGAAAAGATGTAACTACTTTGATGTCATGGCCTCACTCACATGAAGCCATGAATTTTGAGGATTTTGGCTAACTTGGTGTTTTGACCAGTTATGGGGTGTCTCTGACTGAGAATGCACACATCCTAGCACCTTGTTAATCACAAAGCCTGGTTTTCTTTAGTGTCCACCTTACTCAAAATTGGACCAGTATTTGCAACATGAATGTTGACCCGTATTAAATTTGTCTTGAAACAACTGAAACCATAAAATCATCAGAAAAAAGTGTGGTCACAGAACAAATAAGAAATAGGCAGGTTTTCTCCAAAACTGCTGGCTATTAGAAATAATGTCAGATTAAAGCATGTCTGCATTGGCTTCACTTTTTCTTTTTTAATAGAAAGCGTGACTAAAACCTAACTTGGTTCTCACTTCTGTGACCCTTAATACAGATTATAAAAACTCTAATTAGATATCTTATTATTTAGCAGTGCCATGATAAATAACTGTTCTATACTTGGACAGCCAAATTCAGCAGTAAGTCAGTAAGGACCTTACAATAATACACAGAGAAAACCCCAAAATTCAGTTGACCCCCTATGAGAATTCATTTTGGCGACAGTGGGATGGAAAATCTCCCTTTTAACAGGAAGAAACCTCCAGACGAACCAGGCTCAGGGAGGGGCGGCCTGGTTGGGGACAAGGAGACAACTGGGCACAAAAGGCATTTTGAAAGAGAGCCAGTGATTAATAATAACTCATAATTAAATCATCAGAGATGCTAGCATTACTGTGGTCTAATTATCAGACCACAGACATCAACTTTAAAATATTTAATAATAAAATCTTGTGTGTTTTTAATTTTTTTTATTTATTAATTTATTGTTTATCTACTTTTTATTACTCATTTTGCACGCTTCTACAGTCTCTAATGCAACAAACAATGAAGCATGTGAAGGCTGCAACAATTGGTAGCGCATAATGCCCTATAAATGCAGTGCCAACAAGCAACGCTGTTTTGTGATTCTGTCATTTATATTATATGAAAGCTCATTAATGTGCAAAAGAGCGTACCATGCCAACATCACTGAGACCTTTACTTCCTGTCTTGAAAAACAAGCAAACAATGTGCTGACCTGTTTTGATAAATACTGGCACTTCTGCCCCCCACACCCATTTTTTTGTGTGCACATTTTACGAATCATTAGGGAATTCATTTATTGGTGAGAAAGGATTGTGAGAAGAAGACTAAACAGGGTGGACATTTTTTTCAGTGTTGAGGAGGCTGGGCACGGAGTCCACCCAGAGTGAGATGTGTGTCCGAGCCAAAAGCTCACACTCTCTCTGTTTCGCTGCACTTCTCAAAATAAAGAGTTGTAGTGTGAACACGTGCACAGGCACGCACACGTCCATGCAGACACACATGCACATGCTCATGTGCACTCCTGCCTTGAATGCACCTGTTGTCCTATATGGCTCATGCAGCTCTCCCTTGAACAGGAGGTGGAGCACTGAGAATTTCCACCTGTGCGTGGGAGGTTGAGTACGATTGCTTCTGACTATGTGTGTGTGTGCATTAAAATAAGTGACAGATAAAGAGGGAGACAATAAAAGAGGTTGGATGACGGGATAACTTGAGTGAATTTTCCCCTTTTAAACACACCCTCTTTAACACAGTCCTCAGCTACTCTTTGTCCACCCTTCAAAACCCCCACCCACCAGCCTTCACCCTCTGGGCCTTAATGTCACCCTATCATTGACATGTTTTGGGTCATTTCATCTGATGGGATCTCCTGGGAGAAATTAGCATGTGCAAAAGAAAAGTCCACAGTTTTAAAAGCTCAGTGTTTCCAATTTGCCGCCACATGCTTCAAATTAGCCACGTATTTACTAAGGTCAGGCACTGGGCGCAGAGCCCATTGGGGAGCATGTGTGGAGGTTTGAGAGGGAAAAAGAGAGAAACTGGGAGCCAGAACCAAGTTAGTTTGACTGACATGCCCCACCGTGGTCTTATTTACTTATTTAGCTCAGTTTACACAAACAAATGCACAGAAGCATAACTGTATCAACAAATTGTTCTCTTGTGAGTGTAGAAGTTCAACACAGGTCCAGAAAATGTAGTGATTTTATTATTCAGATCCCACAGCCACATCCACGCATCCTGCTAAGTGAAGACACCAGGCTCTGATGAAAGCATCTTCCTGAACGCACATGGCTCGTGCTCTTGACGCTGAAAGCAAACATTTTGCTTTTCCGGTTAATTACAACAAGTCTTTTTTTGTACTTACCGAGAAAGAGATATACATAAGCCACAAAAGATTAACACAATGGCCTGCAATTGTATTTAGAGTTATTTTAAAGTTTTAAAGTTTTTTGTTTGTTGGGTTTTTTTTTTGTGTGTGTGGCACAAATGAATATGAGATTCTGCGGCCTGGCTTTGGTCAGAAACCTGAAGGCTTGCAAGCTTATTATTAGGCATTTTTAGTCCTGGAGACTTGTTTTATTAGTTCTGCAGCCAAATGACATCCTTATCGCATCTGTTGTGTGTTTGTCTTGTTTGTATCACGACTCAGTCTTGGGTGAGGCTCCTCGAATGGTTTTATGTGTGCACATGCCAGTTTTTGTATGTGTGTGTGTGTGTGTGTGTGTATGTGTGTGCGTGTGAGCAAAAGCATGTGAACAAGCACATGCCTCATTGTGTGCGTGTGTATACGTGAGTGTGTGTGTGAGTGCTGCATGTGTGTAGCCAAGCCTAAAAGCATTTAAGCAGGAATGGGAGAGGGTCTGGAATTCTGGGATGACATCATTATCCATGATGTCATTTCTGCAGGGTGACTTTGGCACATGTGATTGCCTGGGTGAGGTCACACTTTCTCGTCTAACTCTCTATAATTGACAATGAAACAGCGGGTCACTTCTGCAGATTGAGCCATGTCAATTAGGTAGTCAGAACTTAAAGTTTTAAAAGGTGCTATCAAGGTTTTTATTTAATTTGCCATCACAGACATTTCCGCCATTTTCCTTTAATTGACCAACACTTGGAAAAATTCTGGATCGAGATCTGGATTTAAAATTTACTCAGTTTTGATTTCGACATAAATGTTGTGTTAATATGAGAATTTATGATGTGTGTTTTTGTGCTTTGTGCAGCCTGCTGCTTGTGCACAGTTACTGTATGACAGTGGGGGTTTTCTCCACATGTGCTTTCTGACACCAGCCAGACTATGGGTTTATTAGAAGGGTAACAATCTTTACTTTAATTGTTTTAGAACTGAAAGAATTTGTAATCTACATACTGTATGTGCAGTAGAAGAAGAAGAAGAAGAAGAAGAAGAAGCAGGGAAACTAAAGGGGGAAAATGTGCATTTTAACTTCTTTAACTTGTGCATTTCTACACACTAAAAAAAACAAAAAAACATGTATACTTTTTTTTTGATTGACACAATGTTTTCCACTGTAAAGTTGTTCGAAACAAAAGAGTTTGATCAGTTTTATTCACGTCACCCCGATTTTTCTGACCATTAATCTTTTTGGCATATCACCTTCTACTCTTAGATCAGCAACATCTTTAAGAGGTGAAAGATATAGGAATAAACCCTCTAGCAGGATAGACGTACATGCATTAGATGTTGCATGTACTGAATATAGAGAGAGACACATTTCACGCATGAAACAGGACGTTTCCCCACAGATCGAGTGCAACCATATATGGTGAACAAAATGCTGACCGTGCTTATAGCCAAACCCTTCACATCTACATTTAATTCATATACCTCATTCTCAAATTGAGAATGCAAAGATTTCAAAACTAGGAGATCCTTTGATTTTACCAACTAACTACCAGAAGTCAGAACAGCAAATACACTAACGCTTAACCATTAACTTTACGAGACTGTTGTGGCAGTGTGTAAGAGGCTGCGGTGATTGTTCAGGTCATAAAGCTTAAATTTGGAAACGGACTCAGCCGTTGCTCATTCAAACTGACTTAGTTCACAGCGATACTCATCTGGTGAATAGTTTTGTGTTCTCTTAAACAAAATGTGTCAACGGAAGATGAATCAGAGTCGTCTAAACCTCGAAGACATAGAAACTCACACACAGGGCTTCCCGGTGTGTCTTTCTCTTGTATGTATTGTTCTTCTAGGTCATTTGCATCCCCCTTTTCTTCAACACATCAATTTATCATAGCATGAACTCCTCACACACACAGAAACACACACACGCGCGTGCACACACACATGGATAGCTCGAGGCAGACCATCCATTCTCATTAGTGCCCTGTTGCAGTCGGCTGACGGTAAACTGAGCGTGTGCCAAAGTCATAAACCTACACCTACACCCTCCCGCCATTACCTCATAATTATGATATCACATAAGTGTCTCAGAGTGATGACATCACACCACTACATTCACGGTCTTGCCTTATTCGATTACATTACATTTGGCTAGTTCATGCCCAGACCCCTACTCCTGAAAAGCCAAGGACAAAATGCAGACTGTGCGACTGAGTCCAGTCTGGAGAATAATGACCATTTTTACTATTGAGGTGAAAGCATCTGGTTAAGCCATTGTTGTCCTGTGACAGAAGCTTAATGGTGGGATTAAATTTTCTTGTTCACGCTCTAAGATAACGATGTTGGCTAATAAAGCAGTCATTACCTATAGTGTGGAAATTTGCCAGAATTCGTGCGTCACATGAGTAATGTTTTGGTCTTTCTGGTCATAAACGATGACACACACAAACTGTCTGTCCATGACTGTCCCAATATAAATATTTGCTGAAATAGACAATTTCATGCATTACTTAAAACTGATGCCAATGTGTTTATTGATGGTGTGGGTTTCAAAAATCTTGCTCGGCTTTAATGTAAAGTCCTTTAGAGAACATGAAATCATGACGACTTGTTTTAGTTTTGTGGAAAATGGCAGTTCTGACATAAAAGCATAGATCCATCATGAGAACAATTTCACTAAAAGACTGGCTAGTTATTTTATGAAGCAGCAGGGTCAATCTGTCTTCTGAGGTAAGTTAAAGGGTCGGGCTTTCAGCCATCAAGTACCTGTCACAGCTGCGAAGTGTCTCTGCCTGCTACAAGACCTTCAAGTGCCCTGTTTGAGTAAAGTAAAGTAAAGTAAAGTAAAGTAAAGTAAAGTAAAGTAAAGTAAAGTAAAGTAAAGTCACCCTAAACATGTTCACGCCTCATACACATATACTGATTTCACATAGTTAAAGAGACATTAAAAAACCCCATGGCTGCATTCTGTAATGCATTCGTTGAGTATGCACACAGACACATAGTGTACTACATGGCTCTGACATCTTTCACTTTGCAGATTTATATGGAATGAACACAATGACTTTGCTCCCAAATTATCCCAGTATGCCTGTGAAAAATCCAGATAATCTTTTAATGGCCTGAGTTTTCAACCGCCTCATTGGGCAGTTCATAAATCTGGGAGTGGAGAAAGCGCCCCTCGGCAGCTCTGGGTCCCCTTGCCCGGAGACTGTGTCTGAAACTGGATCCCTTCAAAGTATAATGGAATAAGAACTGCTAAGATGGAAGAATTACAAACATTGGGCCTTTGCTTTGTCAAAGAGAGTCCAGAACTACTGCTGGTGGACCGGTCATCAGGGGAAATAGCATCTGTTAAGTTTCTGAAGAGAGCCCCAAAAATGTTCACATGCCCCTGTGCAGTTCATCAGCCATGTAAAAAAAGAACGTTTTCAAAAGCTAAGTGCCCCCCCGGCCAACCCCTGCTGCTGTTTTAATAGTTTCAAAGTGGTTGGAAGGGAAAGTCTCTTCTTGCTAAAAAGAACGTGGCAGCATGGCTTAGGTTTGCTCAGTTCCAGCTGAACAATCCATAAAACCTGTTGAAACTGGATCATCCAACAGGACAATGATCCCATGATTGGTGTTGTAACAATGTTGTAAAAAGAGTGGGCCACAATTCCTCCACAACAATGTGAGAGATTAATAAAGTCATACAGAAAACCATTACTTCTGCTAAAGCTGACTCTACAAACTACTCAGTCATGGGGTGTACTTAGTATTTCACAGAACTGCACAGAGTACAGCCTCTGGGTTCAAGGGCTAGCTAAGATTTAAGCTCAGAATCATTACTCTTTGCAGTAAAAAAACGTAAACTAAACAGCACAGCAGTTTTTCTTTTCTTTTGTTTTATTTTGATTTCATTGAGAAAATTAAAAGCACTTTTTTTCAGACCCCATAAGAACAATATGAAAGTATGAAAGCGAGTGAGTGCTATTCTCTGGTGCTGCAGAAAATGAACTACGATAACAGTTTTCTTCTCACAACTCCTCAACAGGGGCTCTGGTGCACATGCGCCTGACATGACATAACCTTCGAGAGCAGAAGTGCAGGGCCCTGGAATTTTGGGGTCTCATAAATAAACAAATAAACACATTTCATTCGTAGAGTACTTATTCTAATTACAGCCCTGGACTTGTGCTGAGCAGTCTCTAATTTTTTCTCTGAGCACAGAGACTTGCGGAGCCGTCTGCGGCAGACCAGCAGTCGGCAGATGTAATTACCACATCATCTCTGGTCCCTTGTACGCTGAGAGAGAGAAAGAGCGAGAGGGAGATGAGGGAGGGATAGGGAGAAAGAGATTGATCTTGGTAAACAATAATTAGGGTTGGGGATGGTGTATTGTGGGACGTCTACTAGGCGGGACGGAGTAAAGAGGTAAAGAAATGGGAGTGAGTAGACAGGATCAGTCTCTGGGACAGACGGGAAAAGGGAGATAGTTCAAATTATTATCAAACCCCACAGATCAGTGTTTCATGTACTTCTTTTCAGTATTAAATCATCTACTATCCAAATTATCAAGTAAATATTTCTTGATGAAAGTCACTTAATCTGGATAACCAGTTATCCAAAAACCCAATGTATACATTTACTGTGCTTTAAATGATCATGCCTATGTCCACATTTGCCAGCTTGCAGTCGTCTTCTTCCCTGCAATTTACTGGCTCAGTCCTACTTTTCTTGGCGTATTGTCATCACCCGCAATCAGCAGACTAGTGTGAAACCATTGGCAGGAACGTGTATCGTGCGATTCCTTGTCCTCGGTGGAGTGCATGAGACACAAACAGAAAACACGCCTCAAACCGGGGCTTCACAGTGCTACATTCATTCACACATTTGATTCTTAAACATCAGCGCTACGCAAAAGTAAATAGAGTAATCACTTATCTAGTTCATTTTTCATGACGGCCTGATTTTATTGCACAATCTTTACTGCTCCCACCTCAGTTCTTGAAACTAGCTTTTGTGATTCAATGTTTCCTGGAACTTTTTGGTTGAAAAGAGCTAGTGATTCAAAAAAATTCAACTTTGTGGGCTAATGATTCAAAGCTGTTTGGCTAACTTTTCTCAAATGCCTAGGGGCCAGAGACTTTAGTGGCCCTGGTTTACATTGTTTGAGATGAGGCCTGATTCGTCAGATTACAATCAAAGTGTGATTTTTGATGAAATACTCACTCTGGATACTGTGATTGGCCTCAGAACTACCTTAATTCTTTATGGCATGGATTGAATAAGATGTAGGAAACATTCCTGAGATTTTAGTTCATATTGACATGACAGCATTCCACAGTTGGTGCAGATTTATCAGTGGCACATCCATGATGTGAATGTCCTGTTCCAGTTCATCCCAAAGGTGCTCTTTGAACTGAATGTGGAGGCCCTTTGAGTACAGGAAACTCATTGTCATGTTCAAGAAATCAGTTTGAGATGATTTGATCTTTGTGAAATGGAGCCTCATCTTGCGGAAAACAGCCATCAGATGACGGGCATGCTGTGGTCACAGAGGGATGGACAACGTCAGCAATAATATTCAGGTAGACCTTTGTGTTTAAATGATGCTCAGTTAGTACTGAGGCTCACAAAGTGTGCCAAGAAGATATCCATGCACCATTACAGCACCAGCAGCTTGGACTGTTGATACAAGGCTGGATGGACCCATGCTTTTATACTGTCTGTGCCAAATTAAGAATTTCAGCAGAGCCTGTGCAAATTACAGCCTCAGTTTCCTGATCTTAGCTCATAGGAGTGAAACTCAATAGGGTTCTTCTGCTGGTCTAGCCCATCTACTTCAAGGTTTGATCATTTGACTTACTGTTGCCTTCCTATGAGCTTGAAGCAATTCTGACCTCTGGAATCAATAATACATTTTCTCAGAGAGAACTGCTGCTATTTTTTGCCTTTTCAAACCATTTTCCTTAAACCCTAGAGATAGTCGTGTTGGAAAATCCCAGTAGATCATCCATTTCGGAAAGACTAAGAAGAACCCATCTGGCACCAAAAGCCATTCTAATGTCACTTCAATCACCTTTCTTCCTTATCTTGATGCTCAGTTTTAACTTCAACAGGTCATCTTGGACATGTCTACATGCCTAAACGTCATTTGCCTATTAGATATTTAACAAGCAATTGAACAGGTATACCTAATGAAGTAGACAGTGAGTTTATTTAGCCAAACACACGCTCAAATATTTGATCCTCACTGATGCAATAAACACCACAATGAAAAATAAGCTTTTTATAACAATTTATTACACAAATTCCACAGCTGTAACATTATTCTGTAGAAAAAGTAAGTAAAAAGTAACCTCTTACAAGTTAGCATCCCCTCCTCTTTCACAGGAAAGACTTTTTCTGTTGGCGTTGTGCCCACCGCTCTCTGACATCTGCTTGATTTAGTATTTGGTCACTAGTCCATGTTAAATTCCTACAGTTGCAAGATGTTTGGGGATAGTGGTGTGAGGGTTGGGGTGTGGGGGTGTGTGTATAAGCCCATTTTAAATCATTGCCATATCATTTCAAAAATAACTGCTATTATTATTATTATTATTATTATATTTGTTGTAATTTCTACGGTAAATTCTTTTCTCGCTAAGTCAGACTTCAGTCTCGCTGGAGTCTACCTATAACCGGTCTGAACAAAATCATGTCGCATCAAGTCTTACTACCTAATTTAGCTCTCCATCAACTTAAGAAATTACAGCGTAGGTGTAAAATATTGCACCAACCAGAGAAGGAACGTGAGGCAAGATGCCCAGTCCCTGAGGCAGTAAAGCAACCCCAAACCATAACATTACCACCATGCACGAATAGCTGTCCCACACATGTCTACTGTTACTCTGGCCACATAGCTCTATCTTTGATTTGTCCATCCAGACCATGCTTTTCCAAAGGGCCTGGTCTGTTCCTGTTCCGGCACTCCTTCCATGCAGGTCAAATTGATGCAGGCTCTTGCCGACTGTAGACTCATTTACTTTGACTTTACTCAGTTGCAGATCCCTTGGTGAAACGTTGGGCTTCTTGAAGACATCTTTTGTGCATCAAAAAAGCTACTCCTTGGCTGATTGTGCTATTATCACTTTAAAAAACCCCTGTTCATTTGTTCTTGTCAGAATGTCAGACGTTTTAATAAGAACTGGTCCACTTGTCACTCTCAATGGATGTTCCTGCACTTAATCTGAATTTCTGAAAATCTGAATTTCACAGATTTGAAGGTGCAGTAGATGTAGGAGTGTGATTTATCCAGGTGCCTAATTTCTTTATTTAAATCATGAAAACAATCTTTGATTCATTCTAATTTAGTGCCTTTCCCCCCAGTTTTTCTCAGTTTCAGAGACAACCAAATGTTCAAAAGCTGCATGCCAAATGAATGACATGGGATGTGATTATTATGTGAGTGTCTTTCCAGATCACACAGCACTCAGCAGTCAATGTTCAAGCCATCACTTTGTTCTCACACAGGGAGAAGGAAAAACCCACTTTCATCCAGAGGCCTCACACAGAGCAAATGATGCTGGGAATAAGGAGTCACATCTTGTGAAACAAGTAGGGGGAAGAGGAATAAGACTTTACGGGAAAGAACGTCTCTCCAGAGAGTGGACTGGCCAGCAACATTATGTGAGTGTGTGTGTGTGTTTGTGTGGGAGTAAAAACGAGACATGTCTACTACAAGTCAGGTTTTACTAAGATGTAGCAGAGAATAGCATTTCGGTGATTCTTACATTCCCGACATTCCTTCCGGTGAATTTCCAGGCAGCGTGAGGCTCACTGTTCCACAGCTCTGACATCACGAGGGGGTTCCACTGCCTTCCACATTCTTCCTCGCGCTCTCTCACAATCCCACCCATATTTGGAAGTGAGAGGAAGGGAATCCCAGATGATGACTCAAAGGCTTGTGCTGCAGAGGGAATTCTCCCCACATCTGTTTCCATGTGTGTGCATGGCATGTCTGTTAAGAGTGTGTCAATGTGCACATTACATCTCTGAGCTGAAAATTGAGTGTTGATCGGCAGGATCAGGGGGTGAGGGATTCAAAGTGGTTACAGCTGCATGAAATAACGGCACAGACTACGTACAGAAAAAGTGACACCCTAAGTGACGCTCCCTTGCTATTTATAACTTACCTCACTTGGCAGCCATGACAGACAAAAATGCACTGTAGTGAATATGTACATTCTTAAAATGGTCTCTTTTCTCTCTATAACTGCTTCAGACAGATGATGAAAAGAGTAAAAAGAAAAAAGAAAAAAGAAAAAAAAAAGCTCTCTGTGATGTGCAGCACATGGCGACATGGCGCTGAGATGAAAGCTGGAGGCTGAGTCGATGTAAGCTGTAACCAGCCGCCCTGCATTGGACCACCAAATGAGGCCACGGCGATAGCTAGGACCACGGGCTGTTCAATGTGCTCAGCAGAGTGTGACCAACTATCTACAGCCTGCTAGCTCCAATAAACTCCTACCTTTACTGCGAAGTTTATTGGAATCATATTATTTTTAAAGACATAGCAAGCTTGAAAGTGAATTACACAGAGGAGGAGGAAGTAGCGCTTGAGGTGGGGAGACATAAAGAACAGACACGGCTTTTGGCGTGTTGAAATTCTCTTTGTTGGATGCATGATTGATAAGGATCGTGGAGCTGGGTTTGGGAGAGGATAGTGGGGTCTCGTACTTTGGGTCTAAAGCCATATAGAGGCCTAAATTTAGACCCCGCTTTGTTCTCGTCTGCATGCTGGTGACAGAGGACTCGGCTCTCTGGGGTCGTCTATGGTCCAGAGTATCAGAAAGGCCGCTGTTGTTCTGCCTGGCTGTCAGAAACACAGACGTTCCCTCAAGCAGCCCAAAATGAAAGAAAGCTTTCATGGAATATTCTGTTTAGCTGCACAGACTGTTGTGTATGATACTCCCGAGGCCCATAAAACAAGTAATTCACAGACAATATCTCACCCACGCTCTCTTTGCCACAGACTACAGCAACATAAATCTCACTGATTTCAAGGAGGAGCTGAGACTGGGTTTTAGAGCATGTGTTGCTCAAATCTGGGCAAATGGGCCCGTGAGGCAACATTATTTTTAAATGGACCAAAAAAGGAAAACAACACAAAAGAGCAGAGAATGCCCAAAGAGGTGGCATGAAAATGCACAAGCAGGGGAAAACATAAACCCATAGGTTACCATGCGGAGACTCAAGTTTTCCCCTACATCATGCTGCTCCCACAGGGACGCTGAGCGGTGATGTTTTAAAAGCTCAGTCACCCAGCACACAAATCCCTCCCTTCCTCATTACCAAAACAAGCTAATTAAAAACCTGTTAATGGGCTGTGCTGTGGGTGTCTTTAGAAGACAGGGAAATCAACAGCTAAAAAAAAAACCCTACATAAACATATCACAGGGACCCCTGAACAGTTAAACAAATCGATGACGCAGCTATTGTTATCTAATAAGAGGGTTGAAAACACACACTAGCATCCTACACATCCCCATCTGAGGATGCTCACAAACAGTGTAAAAAAACAGAGAATCAAAACAAAACAAGTGACTCACTGAAAACCAACTGGGACACACACTGTCATATCCTGAGAGAGCGTGAGAGATGCCTTCCTCTTATTGAAGGACAGATGGATCGCCCAATCTGTTACGTGCCAGTGTGCCAAAGGACAAACGGGCCACCAAACATCTTGCACCTGAGAGCAGAGGCTCAAAACTGGAGAATTTCAGAAACAGCTCATCAGGTAAGGAACTGGTAGGTAAACTGTGGAAGACAAATATCATCTTATTACAGGAATTCTAATAAAAGTTGTTGGGCGACCTCTAGCGGCTCTACCGCGAATTTACATGCTGGTTGACGTCACCGCGGAACGTACCACTACTACAACAGCAAGTGTGTAAAAGGTTCAAGTTAAAAGTCTACGTTTCACTGTTTTGAGCTCTTGACACCACGGCATCCATTTATTTTTTTTAACGACCAGACTTTCCCCAAAAAAGGGACAGAAAATAAGCCAACTGCGGATAAACAATGCAATGTTTTGTCCCGTGTGACACAAACCGGAAGTGAACGCAGAGAGGCGCCTTTTCTGAGCTTTCACTCAGAAAGTAAGCACGCTCTTGAGTAGGCCAGCACTGTTTTTAAGTAAAAAAAGTTAACTTACGCGCTTAACACAACTACACGACATGGCTACTAAAAAGAAGCGAACGTCAAACGTAGATAATGACAGCTGGGTTGTCATCGCTCCAGGTGGGTTAGAGAGTGTAGTATGAGCTAACTGAGCTAGCTTGCTGCGTACTTTGCAAGCAGTTATTAAGCGTTGATAGGTGTAATAACTGATGTAACTGCTGGTGGTGTTGTGAGCTTTTATGGCAGCTGCCATGCTCCTGTCTTAAACTACATGCTATAATAATAAATTAAAGCTTGGCATATTTATTATAAGAAGAATAAGAAGGAGAAATAGTGGTGAATTATCATGTGTGGTGTCTGTTTTGATGTCTGCAGACTCTGCCATCGACACACACAAGCACGACGGTGATCCAGTTTTTGTGAGACTAAGGAATCCATCAACAGGTCTGATTGTTTCTTTATATACTTTGGTCTAGCTCTGAAACGTGGTGTTCATGTCAGTATCATTGAGTGAGTAAACCTTTAGATGAAATTAAACTTCTATCATATAAAATGTAATGGAAATAAGAGAAACTGGCACACTGAGAAACTATGTAGCTGAGATCCATCCATCCATCCATTAGTCTAGGCACCCTGGACTGTATGCTTTATCAAGTTTTGAACCTGATCTTAGAAGTAGAGAGGGTGTCTGTCTCCTAAATCCAAGCTGGAAGCTAGTTCCACAGAAGAGGGACCAGAAACCTGAAGGCTCTGCTTCCCATTCTGTGGTACTTCTAAATACCCTAGGAACCACAAGTAAATCATCAGTCTGAAGGTGATGTGCTCTATTGGGTTGATATAGTACTATGAGGTCTTTAGGATAAAATGGGGCCTGATTATTCAAGACCCTGTATGAGAGGAAAAGGATTTAAAGTTTGATTCTAAATTAAACAAGGAGCCAATAAAGAGAAACCAATGTGGGAGAGATAAAAGTCTCTCTTGCTTTGGATCAAATGAAGGCTTTTCAGGGAGCTATGAGAACAACCTGATAATGAATTACAGGAGTATAGGCTAGAACCAGTAAGTGCATAAATAAATCTTTCAGCATCACTCTGAGACAGGATGTTTTAAATTTTCAAGATATTGCGCAAATGCTAAGAAGAAGAAGGCTGTAACTTATCAATAACAGCAGATTACGGGCTTTACAGCCTGTGTTTCTAATGTAATGCTGATTACTGAATGTATATCAGTAGATTAAAGTTTTGTGTAGGTGGCTCTGGATTGACATCCTGTTATATGTTTGGTGTAGTTTAAACTATTTCTGTTCTTACTGTGTGTTACCATCACAGAACATAGTGTGTAACCATAAAGTCCAGCCTCACTGCATCCTCTTTCCCGACTTCTGAGATCAGCACGTTGCTGCTGCAAGAGATTTCAGAGCAGTTAAACTAACAAAGGAGAAAACTTTAACATCAGCTCTGGGCAGCTTTGTAAAAGAAAATCTGACCACTGTTTGCTTCTTTTGATTTAAATATTCATTTAAAATTCAACAAGATGTCACTAAATCATAACCTGTGCCAACCCAGAACACTTAGCATGGCAATGTCTATATTCACACACTTGTTGTGTTACTTGTTGGTTTTGACTTATGGATTATGCCTTTTTGTTTTCTAATGTGTGATTTATTTATTTTTTTAATTCTGTTGCAGTTCATTGATTTTTAATTGATAATCAAAATTGCTGAGGCGCTATACAATGAAAATAATAGTAAGACTTAACTTGAATATATAATTAGTAAGTCAGATTATAGTAAAAGTCAAGATTTAAAGACATGTTTGTGGTAGAGAAACCATCTATATGCTGTCAAATGTTTCAACACTTCCACTAAGTGACTGGACTGACACACACACACACACACACACACACACACACACACACACACACACACACACACACACACCTTCATACACCAAGTGAATTTTTGCACAATACTCAGTCTATTGCACTGTTGTGTCTGTGTCGCTCTGTTCTGTCTGGTGTTGCACTGTCTTTGTTTTGTTTGCAATTGTTGCAATCTTTGCACATTGCACTTTATGCAGTCCTGTGTTGATTGTCTGTTACATGTCATATGTGGCACCATGGTCTTGGAGGAACGATGTCTCGTTTCACTGTGTACTGTACCACTACACATGGTTCGAATGACAATAAAGCCACTTGATCTTGATTAGCATGTAGTGTAATGTCTCAATATACTGTGAAATAAATTAAAAACAAGTATATATCTTATAAAAAGAATGATAGAAAATTAAATTACAAAATTTTCACTAATTCTCCAAGCAAACACACAATAATGTTTGAATTTTTGTTTCAGTGCTTCTGCAGGTGTGTTGCACTTGCTAATTTGTGTTGCTTTTGTCCAGATGAACCCAAAGCAGGTCAGTCAGGCTGAAATCTTGAATCTGGGCCAGTTTTTCTGCTTTGAAACTCATCATTCTGTCTTCTAATCTTTTGGGTCATTAGCTAGCTATAGGCTGAACTCCAGACTAAGCAGGATTCTGGTAGCAATAATGTATTCCAGCAGTACCTCTTGGAATACAGTATTGTCCGAATAGTGGACAAAATAATTACTGTCCCTTCAACAGGCAGAAGGGTTGGAAGTTAGGTGGTGTACGTGTAGGGATTGATTGTATTAACTTTTTTAAGAATTAAAAACAGTGGTGTAGAAAAACTGCTTTCTGTACAATTAACATATTTTTTTTCAATTTTTGGTCAACTTTTCTAATCCTTGAAATGTTTCCCACTTTCCTTTGTGTTATTAAGGGTTAATTAGTGGAGTGGAAAATTGGGGTGTAAAACTGTCTCACATATGGAAGCCTGTTTCCGCCACTAAAAAAAAAAAAGTATCCATAACTTGAAATTTCGAGTTATCTTTCTCGAAATTTTGAGTTAGCGCTGCCAATCAGTAATCTACGTGAATGTCGTCATTTCCTTGTTACCCGGAAGCTGAAGCCCTCAGCTACAAATACTACAGTTAAGCTACCAGTATTACAGCCAGTCATGAATGCACAAATTACTGATTATTTTCAGTGTGGCTTCACAATATGAAATCCTGGTGTTATTAGCTGAATCACATGCGTTACTATCAGCAAACGTACTCTCAAAAGCGCCAATTTGTTGCAATCCGGTTTTGAGCGCGCATACCACGTAGATTACTGATTGGCAGCGCTAACTCGAAATTTCGAGTTACTTTTCTCCAAATTTCGAGTTAATAAGTCGAAATTTCGAGTTAATAAGTTGATATTTCCAGAAAATTAGTCGAAATTTCGAGTTATGGATACTTTTTTTTTTAAATGGCGGAAACAGGCTTCCATACTCATATTTAAAACAGAACCTCAAAACTAGATTTTTTTTTCACATTTCCCATCAGGTGTTAAAGTGGGCTAATTCTGTGTTTTGTAAACTGCAGTAGCAGAACTGAAATAACACATTTCCTCCTTTTTTCCCTTTTTTTTAATCCTGCAGATGCAGCATCTCTGTACATGTTGGGTTGTGGGGATGCGATGCTGTATGAGGTCAAAGCATTTGAGGATGATTTCCACTCTTGGTTTGTTGGCCAGACTGTGCAGAGAGGTGGGTCTCATTCCAGAGTAAACTGAATCAGTCTGATCATAATTACACACACAGCTATGATGTCGGTTCATTTTATCTTGAATATGCATCAGCTATATTTGTCTGATGGGAAGAGTTTTGCAATCAGGGCTTATTCCAGCTTGGTTGAAGTCCAAAGAAGCCAAATGATCTATTCAGAAGCTCCTTTTACATTGGACATAAATACTGACAAATGGATTCAACATGCAGCTTACCTATAACATGACATCATACACCAAGCGTATATGACAACTCAGGTCTGTGATTCACAGGTTTGCATACTGCGATGCAGTTTAACTGTATTTGTGATAGTTTTTTTAAATTTAATCAACAATTTATTGATTAAGTCATAGAAAAATCGATGAATTTTCAGCCGATGTCTAGCAGTTATTTATTTTGCTGTCTTATAGCAAAATTTAATCAGATGCTAATTACGTGTCTTTGCTTTACCAGTTGTCTTTCTCTCTTTTTTTAATCAGATGGGAGACTGATCTTTGTAACACCTTTGGATCCTCTCTTTCTGATTTTGCCATATTTGATCAAATCTGGCAAAGAGGTAAGAAGAGGCTTACATAAAATTAAGTGAAACATTTTTCAATTTCAGCAAAGCATTACAGAGACATTAGATATTGTTTCATAAGGCACAGAACAGTAGAGGAAGTTCAGAAAAACTTACATGGATTTAACTATATTGAATGCATTATAAGTTTTTGTGTACAGAGGCAAAATTACAAAAATTATGTCATTGTCAAAAAACGTATGGACCTGACTGTTTCATCCCTTAATGTGTTGCTCAGGGAAAGTTCCAGCGTGTGGATCAAGTTGTTAAAGATGAAGAATTCCCAGCTTGCTCGAGGCTGCTCAGCTGCGCTCGTACCCTGGCCTCCTTGCACCACATCGCTGAGGAAAAAGGTGAATTTTACTTTTAAAGATACTGGGATTCATGAAGCTGCAAGGTCAAGCTGGATGCTTTGTTCAAATGTTGTGTTCCAGAGGCGGGAAGCCAGATGTATCATCGATACAGTCAAGAGAAAACCATGAATTGGTTAAAGAAAAAGGTATTTATTGAAAATCTATTTTTGCTCAGTGCAATACAACACTGAAAATGCATGCTTAGTTTTTGCACATGCTGCACATTTTCTTTATGTGTGCATTTTTAATAGGTGGAGAGGACGGTTATTGCCCTAAAGAAAAAAAATGTCTCTGTGGGAGAAGGAGTGAAATCCTCAACATATGTCAGAGTAAAGTCAGAGACAGACAACCAAGAGGGTAACTTAAGACCACTGAACATTTTTAAGATGATTCCCATTTCTCAACTATCTGAACTTTCTGCCTCATTCTTAACCTGAGAAGACATACAGGTCCTTCTCAAAAAATTAGCATATTGTGATAAAGTTCATTATTTCCTGTAATGTACTGATAAACATCAGACTTTCATATATTTTAGATTCATTACACACAACTGAAGTAGTTCAAGCCTTTCATTGTTTTAATATTGATGATTTTGGCATACATAACACATGAAAACCCAAAATTCCTATCTCAAAAAATTAGCATATTTCATCCGACCAATAAAAGAAAAGTGTTTTTAATACAAAAAAAGTCAACCTTCAAATAATTATGTTCAGTTATGCACTCAATACTTGGTCGGGAATCCTTTTGCAGAAATGACTGCTTCAATGCGGCGTGGCATGGAGGCAATCAGCCTGTGGCACTGCTGAGGTGTTATGGAGGCCCAGGATGCTTCGATAGCGGCCTTAAGCTCATCCAGAGTGTTGGTTCTTGCGTCTCTCAACTTTCTCTTCACAATATCCCACAGATTCTCTATGGGGTTCAGGTCAGGAGAGTTGGCAGGCCAATTGAGCACAGGAATACCATGGTCAGTAAACCATTTACCAGTGGTTTTGGCACTGTGAGCAGGTGCCAGGTCGTGCTGAAAAATGAAATCTTCATCTCCATAAAGCTTTTCAGCAGATGGAAGCATGAAGTGC
Organism: Pelmatolapia mariae; assembly: GCF_036321145.2. Lineage (NCBI taxonomy): Eukaryota > Metazoa > Chordata > Actinopteri > Cichliformes > Cichlidae > Pelmatolapia > Pelmatolapia mariae. Next base: position 22,074,009 of record NC_086241.1, read on the forward strand.
TCCAAAATCTCCTGATAGCTAGCTGCATTGACCCTGCCCTTGATAAAACACAGTGGACCAACACCGGCAGCTGACATGGCACCCCAGACCATCACTGACTGTGGGTACTTGACACTGGACTTCAGGCATTTTGACATTTCCCTCTCCCCAGTCTTCCTCCAGACTCTGGCACCTTGATTTCCGAATGACATGCAAACGTTGCTTTGATCCGAAAAAAGTACTTTGGACCACTGAGCAACAGTCCAGTGCTGCTTCTCTGTAGCCCAGGTCAGGCGCTTCTGCCGCTGTTTCTGGTTCAAAAGTGGCTTGACCTGGGGAATGCGGCACCTGTAGCCCATTTCCTGCACATGCCTGTACACGGTGGCTCTGGATGTTTCTACTCCAGACTCAGTCCACTTCTTCCGCAGGTCCCCCAAGGTCTGGAATCGGTTCCTCTCCACAATCTTCCTCAGGGTCCGGTCACCTCTTCTCGTTGTGCAGCGTTTTCTGCCACACTTTTTCCTTCCCACAGACTTCCCACTGAGGTGCCTTGATACAGCACTCTGGGAACAGCCTATTCGTTCAGAAATTTCTTTCTGTGTCTTACCCTCTTGCTTGAGGGTGTCAATGATGGCCTTCTGGACAGCAGTCAGGTCGGCAGTCTTACCCATGATTGCGGTTTTGAGTAATGAACCAGGCTGGGAGTTTTTAAAAGCCTCAGGAACCTTTTGCAGGTGTTTAGAGTTAATTCGTTGATTCAGATGGTTAGGTTAATAGCTCGTTTAGAGAACCTTTTCATGATATACAAATTTTTTGAGATAGGAATTTTGGGTTTTCATGAGTTATGTATGCCAAAATCATCAATATTAAAACAATGAAAGGCTTGAACTACTTCAGTTGTGTGTAATGAATCTAAAATGTCTGAAAGTCTAATGTTTATCAGTACATTACAGGAAATAATGAACTTTATCACAATATGCTAATTTTTTGAGAAGGACCTGTATTTGGGCCTAAATAGTTTCTTTCTAGGAAGACTGTTGACCAGCAGATGGCAGTAGCGCTGCAAAGTTTTTGTTTATAGATTATGTTGACTCACAGATCACTTAAACAATTCCCTGACCTTAAATTTTTAAATCTCTCGGTCATAAAGAAATACAGAAATAATCAAACAGGACGATTTTGGTTATTTGTGTCTCTTATTTAACGATACAGAGGACTTCATACGGTATTCCCACGGCCTGATATCAGAGTATATCAGTGAAGACCTGAGCAAAGCCCTCCTCACACACTTGGGGTAAGCTGATGAATGAATCATGATGAACATCTTAATGAGTAATGGTATTAACGCCACTGCAGATCAAGCACATCTCTTATTGTGCTTCATAGGTTACCAGAGCTCACAAGCCCAAAGGAGACCGAGCCTCCTTCTAAGGTATGAGCTCTTCCCTCTTAGGTGCAAATGTATGTGGTGTGGCATGTTTTCAGTTCTGCTTGCCGTCGTCGATGCCGTGCACTCTTCATGCACTCATCCACCTCACTGTAAAATGTTGCATGTTTCACAGGGGAAATCCTCTGCCTGCGCTTGTGTGGGGTTAACTTTGGTTATAGTGTGAGGACATTAGAGCTTGTAGTGGTGGTTCTGTGGAAAAATAGCTTGGTGGTTTTAGTCATGAAAAGCCTGTCTTACTTCCTCGTTTGGCAGAAGCGGAAACTTTCAGACAAGCCGGTGGAGGCTGGAGAAGACTACACCAAATTCAACAGTGCAGATTTTGCGCGCAAAGTGAGTGTATGTCTGCTGGAATAGACTAAAGCATCTGGAGCGTCTGGTGGTTTTATCTTCGTTGTAATTACATGATAATGACCAAAGCTTGCTGTTATTTTAGCTTTTTCTATTTCTTTTTCTTTCTTTGTTTTTTTTTAAGACGCTGATTGTTCGTGCAGTTTTTGTTTGGCGATCGCTTTCTTCAAGCCTGGTGTACATCGTGTATTCACAAGGCTGTGGCCCTTACCTTGTAGATTTAATTGAAGTTGATGTCATGTAATTAATTTACTGCGGTCTCCACACAAGGGCGTTGTGTTATATTGATTTTTCTTTTTTGCATTTCAGCCGCCCAAGAAGATGACGGCAGCTCAGAAAAGTCTTGCTAAGGTGGACAAGACAGGCATGAAACCAATGTCGTCCTTTTTCAGCCCCAAGGTCAAAGCAGAAAAGAAGTGAATGCTGTTTGTGTTTGATTTGTGTATGACATTTCTAATAAAGAAAAAAAGTGTTTGAAAGTACTTTCTTTTTAAATACTTTGAAGGTAAAGGGATCATGGCACGTAATTTAGCATTCCTTTTAAACTGATAAATATATAATATTAAAAACAACCCATTTCAGATGATATGGGTTTATTTAAGTTTCTGAATACTTCTTTTGCAACAACCACAAACTACACAAAGACTTTCTTTAATCCTACTTTAGTAAGTAAACATTCATTCAGATCCTCTGTATCCTGAAATTGAGTGACAGGTATTTGTAACCCTGGGAAAATAAAACCAATAATGCAACACTTGCTGTATACCATAAAAGTTAGGTCAGGTAGATTGTGTTTTATTGACTTTCCATGTTTACAACTATTTTAACTTTAGCAATGATAAATACAATAACTTTGGCTGGTTTTGAGCTATTCACACAGCCCAGTCCTTGGACTTGCTGAACTTCTCTCTCACATGAAGCGCTCTGACTTTGAAAGGAGCCATTGTTACATTTTTCTGTTGGTTTTGATACCTCAGAGGACTCCAACCTTTCCTTGGGTCTTACCTTTACACTACTGTACAAAATTCTATATCCAACACAATACTTAACCCTCACTTTGTTCAGTTTAAAAGAGACATTAAAAGATAGGTTAAAAAACATTCTTCACGATATCAAAAGAATTTCCTGATCTTTTATTTTAGAGTATACAAAAATGATCCAAGTTGGATCGTTAAAGTGTCATCAAATTGATATGTATCTGAAATCAGCACTCACTTGGACACTATTACATGCATTTTGCTGGTACTAGATTGAAGCCCATTTTGCCTTCCGAAGTTCCTAAATTCTCTGTGGCATCGATTCAACAAGGTGCTGAAAAGATTCCTCAGAGATTTTGGTCCATCTTGACGTGATTTTGTCACACAGTTGCTGCAGATTTGCTTGCCGAATATCTGTTATTTGAATTTCTCGTTCCACCACATCCCAAAGGTGCTCTAAAGGACTGGGATGTGGTGACTGTGTAGGCCGTTTGGGTACCTTCATTTTTAAGTCTTTTTAACATGATTGCTTTCAGAGGATGGGTAACTGAGGTCACAAAGTGATGGACATGGTCAAAAGCAATAGTCCTGTTAAATTGTGGTGTTTAAAGCAGCAGGAAAAAATATCCCCCACACAATTACACTACCAGCAGCTGTTAATACAAGGCAGGATAGATCCATGCTTTCAGATTGTTTGCACAAAATTCTGACCCAAAAATTTAGATGTGGCAGTAGAAATCAAGACCAGGCAACATCTTTCTAACCATGTTTTGATGAGCCTGTGTGAACTGCAGCCTCAGTTTCCTGTTCTTAACTGACGGGAGTGACACCTGTTGTGGTCTTCTGCTGCTTTAGCACATCTAATGTTGAAATATAAATATGTAATGGCCCTGTGTCACAACTGCTGTGTTTTTCAATATGAAGTTATTTGGGGTTTGCACTGTAATGCAGAGGTGCACCAAAAGGACACTTTAACAGAGTGAAATCCTTATTAATATTAAATATTATCACTTGTGCATTTCTTACTGTGACATGTTCAAGTCTCTGCCAAGAAAAAGCCAAATTTTAGAACACAAGGATTAAAATATATTTCACCAGCTGGCCATTTTTGCTTTAATAAAATTATTTTCTTTATTAAAAACTAAGTAATTGTCTGCACAGCTTTATTTATTTATTTTACTGGTGTCAAATGATCAGTGTGGCAGTGCTACTGGTTTCAATGTCCACTAAGCTTCATTGCTTCTTTAATTTGGGTTTGAAGCGCAGTGTCTGGAATGCGCTCTCCACCACTTTGGGCAGGTGGATCGGGTTTCTCTGAAGTCGCAGCCTGCTGCTCGTGGACCCGCTCTGTTTCTTCTTCGTGGGGATCCTTTCGTTGGCACAGTCAGGAACTGCTCTCTGGTCCGAAGCATCTGCGACTCGAGGAACTCGCAAGACCCAGTTAGAGTGGAGGTCATGTTCGGCCGAGCTGGAGGCCACTGTGGGAGGAAATGACAAGTACCCGTGGAAGCATTTAGTATCTGTGCAAGTGGCAGCCATAATTAAAGCTAGTTGAAAGGAAAGAAGCTTCACTGTTAGCATCGATGCGCTGTCTGAAAGGAGCATTCAAAGCCTATCATAATATAATCATTATTTTCATTCTTTCATACTTTCCCTGTAAGGTTGAGTGGGCAATGGGGTGAGCTCAAGCTGGAATTCTCAGTGTTGCAGCTACTTTGTTTTACTGTTTTGTTGACTAGTACTCATGACTTTTATTAATGAGAAATATTTTCACTGAGTTGTAGGTGTTTAAAGAGCAACTTTTAGCTTCTCCCTGCCACAGCAGGTAGCTCTGCATATTTGATTCGGCAGATCTGTACTCCAGATGCCATTCATGACACAACCACACAGGGGTGTCTCCTCTTGGGAATGAGCTGGGGATTTTTCCCTTGTTAAATAAATGTGTAAACCAATACACTGTGGAGCTACTGGGTCACCCATGTTTATCAGGTTTAAACAGCCTCCGTGAAGGGATTCACGAAAGCCTGATATTTGATATATTTATTTTGTAAACCTCCCCAGGATGAATGAATCTAATCCTTAGCAGCAGCTGAACTGAAATTATGGATCTGGCCTCAAACAGCTCAGTCAGTGTATATTTATATCTCCCAAATTATGTCTACCGGTCTAATTAACATAGTTTAATAACAATTGCTGCATTTAATTCAGTGTGACGCCACTGCTCTTGTGTTAAAACTCATCAGATAAAGATAAACAAACAAAGATAAATCTTTAGAAGCATTTTTCTTTACTGCTACAAGCAATAAGCTTAATACTGATACCAATACACACCTTGAGCCTAACATATATCCTTGGATAATGTTATCTGTGCTACATGGATAAGATTACCAGTAACCAACACAGACAAATGAGGTGTTAAATGTACGACATTTACACATGAAGATGAAGTTGCAAGGATTTATACAACGTGACTGAACTTTTGTTATGAGTTATTTTGATACAGCTGAAATTTGTCCCAAATCGACAGGTATAACAAAACCGAGAGGAAACTACGAACACACACAAAAACATCTCAGTGTGTGTGCACTCATTAGCAGGGGTGTTTCCATGATTTTTGAGTGAGGTGGCTTCATAGTAATAAAGCAGCTGGACTGAAGCACAAAAACACAGCAAGGTAACATAATAAAATATATTAGCTGTGCAACAGCAGAGTGGTAAGAGGTAAATGGTATTGTCTCAAGTATTCTCTTTTAACTCCTTCAAACTTTACAAATGTTTTTACAGATGGGGAGAATCAAATTGAAATAAGTGCTGACGGTGAACAATGTTGCATACTTCACGTAAGCCAGACACCCCCCCACCCCCACCTTATCTGATTACATTGTTTTTATATGTCTGGAGTGGGCAGAGGTGGGCCTTTTTTTAGTGCCATCAGTCTTTCAGCAACATAATGCAAAAAAACGTGATCATGGGTAAAGGCAGACTGCATTTAAAATTGGATCCGTATCGCTTAATTTGAAAATAAGAGATTGGTGAGGCCTTGGTGGAGGAGTGAACCTAATAGTTTATCATGTTTTGTATCTAAATCTGGAAAATACGTGACGTCGACTGTTGAATTAACCTCGTGTAGTTGAGGAGGGATAGTGGATGTTGAATATGGAGCTGCCAGGCAGGAAGAAAACAGGAAAAACCCAGAGAGATTCATGGATGTAGTGAAGGAACATCATGCAGAGGGTTGGTGTGACAGAGGAGAATGTTAGGGAAATAGGGAAGATGGAGGCAGATGATCTGCTGTGGTGAAGCCACAACAAGAAAACGTTGGAGTAGCCTACTTAAAGATCAAGCACCTTTGACCATGTGGTGCGTGCATTCAAAAATGACATAAAAGCCCTTTTTACATGTTTAACTTCGTCAGTTACATCACTGGCTTATGAATGCATGAATGTAAGCAGGGCAGTTTGCTGTGAAACAGAAAGCCTATATCATGTTTAGCAAATCACAGTAAATATTCTGATTTTGACCGAACCAATTTAATCATTGCTTTTGCAGTTTAAGTCTCACATCACATCCAAAACAGAATATCCAAACAAGCTGTTGGTGGCTTTATCACGTAGGTGACTTCACTGCTCGTAGGTTGTCAGGTTGTCTCGTAGGTTGAATAATCCTCACTCACTTCCAGCATTACTCAAATTAAAGGCTGGAATTTCAAACTCACCAATAAAATCCACGTCTGCGTGCCCGTCATCCTTGTACGGCTTGCGCAGAGGTTCGCTGTCACAGCTGGCGATGACCGCATCAAAGAACTGCAAAGTGTCGTCCTCAGTGGGCACTGGGGGTGCTGAGGGTTTGGCTCTTGATATCTGTGGTGTAAAATGATAGAAGAAAAAAAGAAAACGTCTTTGATATTTCCTTCCATGTGATATTGGCTGCTTGGTTTAAGCTTACCGGTCCCTCGTTTTTAGGCGGCGAGGGCGCAGGCTTCTTCTTGGAAGAAACTGTGGCCTTTGCGTCTGTACCCTTCAAGTCGCTCACACTCTTCATGTACTGCCTCCTCAGAGCCACAAGGGCTTCCAGGTATTCAAGGCAGTTCTGATTCTGTGAGTACAGCCATATCCTGTCCTCTTGTCTCTGATAATAGTACAAGGTCGACTCAATGCTCACTGTGCTTTTGCTCCGTTTTAAAGTCGATCCCGCAGCCGTCTGAGTTTTCTCCCCTACAACGAGCATGGAGGTGCTGCGCACCAGCCTGACAGTGCAAGCGTTGTGGTAGTCCTGCTCATCCCGACACCCACTCCCACCACCACCATCCCGTCCTCTCTGTCCATGATGGTTGGGACGGAACACATTATTGATCTTTCTGAACATTCCTCTAAGGACAGTCTGTCATGTTGACAGACTCGCTCTCCAGTTCCCCTTTGCACACCATTTATCCATATACAAAAAAAAGTACAAACAAACAAAAAACAGTTGTTGTCCTTTATGGGAGTCCTTATGACATCTTTGCTGGAGCTGTTCAACTGGACCAGAAGCTGTCCAGGGTGCTGAATTCACCAAAATGCTGCCTTGTTGTGCCACAAGAGCAGACGTGAGACAGGTGTCTAACCTGATCTCAGCATGTCTTTAATGTTATCGGATGTTGCTCAGCAACATTGCTGTAGCAACGGGTTGGTAACTCTACACTTTGCGCTCCCATTACTGAGCAGCAGACCTGTGTCAGATATCTTAACCCACAGGAGATTAAGTGGACAAAATAACTACAGCCACCAATGAAACTCTGGATCTTTTAGTTTTAGTGACTATAGCTGTGAAGCCACCTGTTTACACACCTGATACTAGAGAAAACGAAAGATAATCAAAAGCAGAAAGCTGCAGTTACACATGGGTTTACTTGTTTCAACTTTGGGGGTATTTTGTGCTTTCAAGACTTATAATTCAGCTGTATGAACAACCTAACAGCCTCAAGCGTTTATGATGTTATATCTTAGGTTTCCTTTCCTCATTAATAATAGAAAACTTTCTCTCATGTTTCATGCACTGCTATTGTTGGAGTTCCCTATCACAAGCAGAGGAAGTCTGGACAGAAAGGAGTCCTGCAAGCCGACAAGGGGCTTTCATCTCGGAAAAATCCAGGCCATAAATAACACCTGAAACCTTTCAACACTTTCACCACATATCTGATTTAGACTTAGGTTTGCTTCAGTGTATAGCTGTACTACAGCGAAGCTCGAGTCAAGTGAGGAAAAAGAAACTATTTCACGACCATCAAAGCCTCTGGGCTCAAGTGGCTTTGACAGTTCAGTGCCTGAAGAATAGGCAAAGCATCAAGGAGGAAATGATTATTTGTGGTCACATAACTGAGTGTGAAGTTACCACTTCTGCTTTGCTGTGAACTCAGAGGATGGGAAAAAACAGTCTAAAAAACAATCAACAATTAATAAAGACACGCTGTGAAAATTTTAAGGTACTTCAAACATTTGTGGTGTGATCCGTCATAAAACGAAAACAGGAATCAGTTATCTGGAACTTTCTGTTTCCTTGTATTTTTATCATATTAAACACGACTTTCTTTTCTGCTTTTATGCAAAGCTCAGTTGCACACCTGCTTTGCGAGGAAATGAAACATCAATGGTTTCTTTTTACAGCGCACATCTCGCCATGCTGTCATCCAGCATCCACCATTTTACCTCATAGTGCAAGAAGGAAATCTGATGTGGAGGTAGGCACGTCTTATTTAAGTTTGCCAGGTATAAAGGGTTTAAATAATCAGGTAAATACCAGCTAAATCCAATGAAAACAACAAATTAGTTGTTAAGATTACAAGCTGAAATGCATTAATGATGAGAGTGGAAGTTTGCAGAATTGGGATCAAGGTGAAAAGGGATAGTCCCACTTCCTTTTTGGGTGGTATAAAACAACAGCCAGGTTCAGACCCAAAAACAGACTTTTGAGAGTACCGCTTTAGGACGTTTAGTGCCAAAATACAGGTTTTAAGCTTTTCTGTGACTCAGATCTGAGGTAGGAAGATCATTCTTTTTAATAGATGAACAATCTTTGGAACTGTTACATGTAACTTCATAGCCACTCCAATTAAATTTTGAAATAGTCTGCAAAGACTTTTCAATAGGGATCAATTGTGCAGCAGAAATAGTTTGGTGCTTCTTGTAATGCTTTTGCAAAAGTTTCTCTCACTGTTACTTTTGTCCCGTTTTGGTGCCTTTATTCAAATGCATACTGTTTGTATGCATTTAAATAAAGGCCTACAGGGATGTGTGCTACAAATGCTATTTCCTGTATATATAAAAATACATTTAAAAAAATTAAATAGCTAAATAAGTGGTATAAATAATATCGTATCACATGTTAAATTCCCTTTACTCTCACTGCATACATCTTCTGAATATGTGCTCTTTCTTGCAGCCATGCTTTGTGAAGGCAGATTGTTGATCATGACCTACTGTGAAGTCGAAGAGCTGGACTCCCTTTCTTCTAAGCCGGCTTTCCAGAATGCTTATGGGTCACAGAAAGCAGCTGCTGCCCTCATAACAGGTTCCACCAGACATGCCCCCCTTGTTCATCACAATTCCCCGGAGCAGATGGCTACAGACAACCGAAGGGCTTCAGCTGAGTTGTACATTTCTCCTTTGCAGTCCTTAGATCTCCAGAGAGCTCATCTAGGCAGGCAGATCTCTCGAGAGATAGAGATCCCGGCCCAAGCTCACTCAGGTGGCGATACCCCTTTCTTGGTTCCCTCCTTCTGTCAGAGCATTTGCAAAAACTACAGTGACCTTCATATCGCAGGTGACCAGGTGCTACCTCTCTCAGCTAATAACTGTGAGCTGAGGGTTTGTGCCGATGTCCCGGATGTCGGTCCCTTTATCCAGTCTTGTGATGTGCCCCCAGCTGTGGAAGATTCCCTCCAAGGACACGAAGCTCGGGATGGGATGCTGTTTCCACTTAGGGGAGGTTCGAATCGGTGGAGACTGGGGAGCGGCCGTGATCGGAGCTTTTTGCTCCAGGGGCATGAAGGTCCATTTTCCAACTCCCTTCTGAATCACTACCTGGAGCAAAAGCTTCTGGATCTGTATCAGCAATACATGATGGAAAATATGGCAAGAGAAGGAGCCCCTGGTTCAGACTCTGACGCAAGTGCCATTTGCCCTTTACTGGGCTCAGAGCTGGTCCTCACCAGCCTGGACCAAATCACTTTGCAGCTCAGCCGGGAGGGCAACATGGAGGCCGGCTTGGCCAAGGACATGGTCCTGAGCTGCTTCCTGCGAGTCGCTGGTGATATGCAGTCAAGTGAGATCAGCACTCCCTTTCTGCAGATTTCTAATGAGGCGTCCAGGGAGCAACTCACAGAGAGTAATGAGTGACCCCACTGTCAAGGAACTCCTTCATTCAATACTGCCTTTCATTTCAGTACAACACTGAAAAAAAAACCCAGGATTGGACTGATAACCACATTTTTATTTTATTAGGTCTTGAGAAGATGTTACGTGGGATTATACAGTAATTACCTGGAAAATGTGCCGTATTTATGCATCCTAAATTGAATTTGCAGTGATGACACTGGGATCTGTGTTTACCTGTCTTTAGTGCAGCTTTAACTTTCTAAAGAAAATAAAAACAGGAACTGAAAACTGAAACCGCTGCTTCCCGTTTTTCAAAAAACATCGATGGTCTAGCTGCTAGACCGTCTAGCAGAACAACACGAAATCAAAAACAGCACGCTGCCTCTTTATGTATTATGTGCAGCCACATCTAAGATCATTTTGCATGCTTTAATTAGATTTGACTCTTTTTTTTTCATAAAGGAAACAAGGCTGTTTATGATCAAACTAGGAGGGAAGATACTGAATTTGCAACAAAGATCCAAAAGTGCAGCCTCGAAATGCCCTTTGATCAACACGCTGTCATTCTAGGCTTCACACAGCGACTTCATCGGCTCTGCTACCTAGAAATGTAGCTGTAACCAAGTGCTGCATGAGCCGTTTGTTACCCCAGTCTCCCCATCAGGACTGCAGATGTAAAGAATTTGATTTCATGATGTCTGAGCCACATGAAAAGAGAATACATGCTTTGAAACAGATTTTCTATTAATTCAAAAATCATCATCCAGGAGTGTAATTGCTCCTTAAGAATGAAAAGAAAACTCCACGAGCTGATTATTTCCCCCTCCTCCACTCTTCCTTGAACTCAGCTGTATGTTGAGGACAAAGATGCATCAAGACTGCTGAAAATCATTGAAAGAAAACAAAGGCACTTTTGTACATCTGATTTCATTTATTCTCTTGTCTTGCAGATCACCTTTCCCCTTACTGACTCATCCACAGATTAATATCCCACCCTTGATGAAATTACTTCTATTATAATGTGACTTATGAATGCTCTCTCTTTCTCTATGTGTCATTTTATGTGTTATGTAGCCAATTAGAAATATTTAATAACCCCTAAGGACTCTAATGAGTTTATATAATTGTCCTTTTGATTGTCTGACTCTCTGGTGTTAGCATATGAAATACTATAGATCATGGTTTTGGAGGCTACTCTGAAATCCATTTAAATTATGACTTCAGAGGGGATCGGATTCTTGCCTCCTTAAGTAATTAGCACGAGAGGATCCCTTTAAAAATCAGTCACCTGAAGCACGATTCGGAGTTCCTCTGTGAGCTGTAGAAAAAGGCTCTGACCGTCTGACTGCCTGCTGTTCTGACCTACTCCCACAAACCCTTTTGATCTTCCGCAAACCCATTCACAGCCAGACCCAGCGCTTCATCCTCCATCCCCGCTGCACTGCCATTTACTGATAACCTGTTGTTTAACCTCGGACTTCTCTTCACCCGCTCAAATATATTTTATCCAGTTTCACATCCTCGGTTACTGGCTTCTTTCAGGCAAAAGTTGTTCTCATCTCTGAGAAATCATACTTGAATTTTTTTATAGCTCAGTCCTTTCAGTCATTCCTCTTTTATCATGTTTCCACACCTCAGTGTCTTTCGCTTATTATGTTTTATTTTAAATGAGCTGTTATCGCAGCAGAATGTAGTTCTAGTTTCTCATCTTGTTGCGTGCTCATCACTCCTTGCCAGTGCACGGTGGAATCATAAGTAATCGTCCGCTGAGAGCCTACAGGTGGGTGCTGGGGTGTTAACAGTAGGTTTGATTTGTTGGAGGGAGAGATTGGAAAATGGGAGAGTTTGTTTGGAATATGATGTGAGGAGAGTGACGCATGTTGCTGTATGTATGCAGTTCAGCTCGAGCTGACTTGAATTAACTCACGGGTTTTGCTCCATTTGTGCTGTGTTTGAGTTACCGCTACTCTTTTGTTCACTTCTCAGTCTTTGAGTTGAATAGTTTGCTGTCTTATTAATGGATAACTTTTCCCTAAACTTACTTCTGAAACTCTCCTTGAGAGAAAATCTGAGAAGAACGGGAGTCATAAAGCGCTGATAATCTTATCTAACTGTCTGGCTGAATCAATGGTAGAGCTAGGTTGTGTAAGAGCTTTACATATATATTTCTAAAGCTTCTTTAATTCAGAATGGTATAACAAAGCCATGATGTGAGGTTAAAGTTCCCCTTGACTTAAACCTGTGCCCATGTATTTTACTCAGATGTGCTTTTTTGCTCATTGTTATTCCTTTAACTTTCATACTTTGCTGGGTGAAAGTGAGTATGCGTTCAAAAATTGATATCTGGTGTAAGAAATTGTTGCCTTTAAAAATCAACAGTTCTTTGAGGTGGACATTGAAAGAACTGGATAATTGGCAGGTAGGTTGTTCTCTTCACCTTGGGGTACTTGTACACAGTTTTTGTCGATATCTGCCCTGATGTAATCCCAGACTAAGTGATGATCACGACGCTATGAGGGGCATATTCTTCTTTGAGGGGCACATCCTTCTTTGGAGGGGTACTCGAGCCTCTGAGGGTGTAGCTGAGGGTTTTTTTTATATGGCTGTAACTGTATTTTTTTTTTTTTTTTTGGAGTTTTTGTCATGTTGCAGAAAGAACTTGAAGGCTTTTTGGACATTTATCTGTTTGCTCAACTTAAAATGATGTTTGAATCCACACATGGGAATTCTTATGATCACATTTAGTTTGAAAACCAACTGTTATCAAATATTAATTTCTTGTGCACTTGAAAAAAATTCAATTACTGACAAATTCATATAATGTGAATTTCTGCATGTGTGGAGTATCGAGTGTTTACCATGCATCTAAGCAGTATATTTCAAAGCCCAAGACAATTGTTTAAATTCTGAAATTAAACAAATTGGGTTTCATGATATAGCTCCAGGCATTCAAATCTTTATTTATTCTCTTACAAAAAAGAGCTTCACTGATTTTCTTGTAAGTCTTGCAGTTTGATAATCAGTCACAAGGGGGAAGCATTGCTACCTAACTTAATCCTCGTGGTTTTACCCCGTTATACCTTTTATTCCCCCTTTTCACCTCCTCCTTACAGTCAGTGTCTATCCAGCCAGTTAATGTCCTCTATCTTGTGCACCCTTTTACTCTGACTCTATGATGTCATCAGGACTGGGGTGTAAATCTGTTCAGATAAGGATAAGCATATCTACACCACAAGATTTATTTTTGGTATATATTGCACATGTATAATATTTAGCAGGGCCGGACAATGTTTTTGCACATTTTTTTCACCCTTTTTTTCTCCACTTTCAAAGACCAGCGATTCCAGCACAGTGTAGCCATGGCCTTCTGATCCAGTGTTTGATCAGCTTCCTTGTTTCCTTTCCAAACAGAAAGCCACAGGAGGAAACTGTGTTTACCGAGCTGAGTGCCGCAGTCGGAGCCCTGTGAAGTCTCAAGGCCGGAGAGACACATGTTTGGTATTTCTGCTTCTATCTGGACTGAACATTCCAGGTACATGTTAAAGGAACAAAGTTCTTACAAACCTAAACACAAACGCTCACATATAAATATGATTCACCCAATGCCAAGCCCGGCAGCGTGAGCACATTCAAATAAACTCATTTCCACAGACCTTGGAGGAAAAAAAAAGAAAAACAGACCTGTTGTTCCAGCAGAGGTTATAAGAATTGTTTGAAGGGCTGAAGGTAACACCACATAAAGCAGTCTCTCACAGTCTGTTTATCCAGAGACCCTCAAATTCACCGTTCACACAAATTATGCACACTATTTACATTTTCTTCTCAGCAGATTTATAATTTACAGATTTTATTTTACACGTTTGGTTTCAAATGATTTATAAGTAGAAGGACAACGAGTTCAAAAAAATTGCAATGGGGAGTTTTTTTTCTTTAAGGGAAGAAATGATTTTTGGAGAAAACATGAATAAAGAAGACAGACGAGGAGTGGTGAAAACACACACGCACATGCACGCACATGCACTTCTCTCATGGCCTAGCAATGAAACTAACTGGGAGGTTGAAGTGTTGGAGTGTCTTTCAGAGGTTCATAAAGTAATTTCCTCATCACAAAGAGCTTTTAACATGGAGGGCAGTGGAGGCAAGGCCATGGGATTTTATATCAAAACCAAGGTCCCGGATACACTCTCACTATTGTGGCTTTAATGCCTTTCGCACTCTGTGGCTTCCCTTTATTTAAAAAGCTTTTACTATGCGGCCTTGTTAATTGGAACAGCCACGTATGTTTACATTTCTTTTTCTTTTTGTGACTTTTCATAATTTGTTAGCGCCTACTGAAAGTCAAGATCTTTTGGGTTCTTCAAAGATTTACACACAGACTCACACGCATGCAGGAAAACACATAAACGCACACACAAGTGGAAGCATTTCAGACTACAGCTGGTGTATTGAAGCACTTAATTCGATTAACATTTGTTCAGTAGCTCAACTCGTCCTATTTTCGCTGATGGCCTTGAGCGATTGCCTTTTTTTTTCTCAGATTATATTCAGTGGATTGACCTAATGACCAAGAAGCAGCATGCAGGAACATTAAATGGCAGCCCTGCTCTGTAACTGTCTGATTGACACTGGGAGATATACGTGGTGGAACGGGAGAACACACATTTCCTGGTCGGTTAGCTGCTCAAGGTTGCAGAGAGCCCGCAGTGAAGCGGGTGACCTTGGTTAAGCTGGAGCAGACAGAGAGCGACCTTGAGAGACAGCGGTGCAGCAGGATCTGGCTCTCAAAGAGCTGGAAAACATAATGTGTTCATGTTTGAGTATATATCACAGAACTCAGAATGTGGACAGCATGTGGCTCTGAAAACAGATTTTCCCCACACGCTGTCCTTTACTACATAGCTTATTATGTATTAATGATTTCCGAGACATAACATTCATTTGTGGACCTGATCCTTGTTTTTCATCTTTTTCCTCAATTTCACAGATAGAGTAACTTCACAAAACAATAATAGTTTTAAGTGTTTTTTGAGGTTCTTTTTTTCTTTTTCCGCTCGTCAAAGCACTACTGTGTTCTCATGTGTTTGTCTTTGATTACTGACCTGTCCTTCTGGAGATTTTGATGAACTTTTTCTTTCACCCCTTCTTATATCATATCTGTTGTTATCAGTTTTTGCATCCTTTGTGTACTTCTTTGTCAGATAGTTTAGCTTACAGAGCAAAAAATCAACAGTGTCTTTTTATTATCTATCCTTCCACACAAGTCCAGTAACATTTGACTTTAATGAAATGGGGGAAAAAGTATACATAATTTCACTTTTTGGTGTGTAAAGAGGCTACAAACAATAGGTTCTCAAACTGGCATGTAAAATAATGCATAAGACACACAGAAAGAAATACAAAGTGTATTTTTTATTTGAAACTTGTACATTTTTCATGGACGGTATTCTTTGATCGCTTAATGTAAAAAGTAACTAAAGCAAAACACAACCGAAAGTTTGACCATTGTGCTGAATATTAACTTTCTGAGGGCAAACCCCACCAGGCTACATCATGTGCAAATAAATACTGAAATTCTCACATAAACAAACCATACAAATCTCATGCCCTATCATGTGTGTAACGGCTGCTATACACACCTGTGTCTTACTATGCTAATGCACATGTTGGCAGACAATACACAATATACAAGCAATATACAGATTAATGAATACAGAGTGCAGCTGTGTGTGGCGGCTCACATAGCAAACACTACATAACTTGTCAGACACTTTTTTAGGCACATGTTGCTACTAACAGGTTGGATCTCATTTTGCCTTCAGAACAACCTTAATTATTTATGAGACAGATCCAACAAGGTGCTGGAATCAGAGATTTTGGTGTATATTAACATGGTAGCATCACACAGTTGCTGCTGATTTGTCAGTTTCACAACATCCATGATGTGAAACTGTCACATCTCTCCACCTCATCTCAAGATCTGGTGACTGTGTAGGCCATTTAAGTACAGTGAACTCATTCACATGTGGAAGAAACCAGTTTGACATGATTTGAGCTTTGAGACATGCAGCCATCAGAAGATGGGTACCACTGTGACCATAAAGCGATGCACATGGTCAGCAATTATACTATATACAGTGACCATATAGTGTACGTCATGAATGAAAGTGAGCCTTCAATGTATAAATCTTGATACTGGTCAGTTATGTATGAGCGTGATAGTTTGAGGATAGAAGCTGCTGTATCTGGTAGTTTTGGTGTAAACAGCTTTTCAACCTTGGCTGGAGGGAAGGTGAAAAAATCACGTACAAGATGTGTGATATCTGTAATGATGCATTTTTTTGGGTTCCTACATAATACCTTAAGCACAGGTGATCAAATGTAGCCCCCCTCTTCCTTGCTGCTCTGTTTGCTCTCCACTGTTTGCTGTAGTCAGTTTCTGCACTGCTTTCTGGCTGCGCCACATCAGAGTATGATGGATGTGCACAAGATCCTGATTGCAGTTTAGAGCTGGCTCAGCAGCTCCTGTGGTAAATCATACTATGCAGTCCAAGTTCATGTGAATACAATCTGCTTTTCAAAACAGTCCATGAAATGTGTGAAAGCTGTTCTGGGAAATGTTATTCAGTGACTGCTGTTCTGGAAACTGTCTCATAAACGATGGAATGAGCGCTCTGTGGTCAGTATCTGGTTGACGATAAAGACATAAAGTTTAATTCTGCATGGCAAGTGTTGGTACTAAGTTGTATGATGAGAATTTAAAAAAACAGATGTTTCCATGCTTGCTTTGACTGGCTGATGACACAGTGTCCTCCAAATCTTCTTGTCTCTGCTCAGCCATATTTTTTATTATTTTTTACATTTTATTTTTTGAAGTTGTAAGCATCCTTTGTGTCAGCTGACATTGTGCTTTCATCTGCTTGAATCTGCTTTGCTACCAGCGGTATACTGGCAGGTATCACCACAGTCATCTTCATTCACTGCTGCTTTCAGGTTGTGCCGATGCACTTGAGTTTCATAAAAATCTTTTCTTTTGTACTTTTCCTTTGATCAGGCACAAGTATTTTCATGGTTACATGAAAGCTGGAGGCAATGATGCAATATTCTGCTCATGCACAAATTCAGAAATTGGAAGCTTCCTCTTTACCCGATAGACAACTTTTCAGTTTTTCTAGTGACAACCAATCGTGCCTGTAGTACACCAGGGAGTGATGTTTCTAATTAGGATGTGGTTGCCTTTCCTCTTTTCCAAGAATGCCTTACTTTGTTGTCATAACTCTTTTTTCCTCTCTCTCTGCAGACCTCTCTCTCTGCAGACGTCTCTAGCACTATATTGGCTTTTTGCTTTCAGTTTCCCCCCCTTTTTTCATGTATTTCAATGGTATGGGGTTCTACTTTCTTGTTAGTCAGAATCAGAGGTTGTAGGTCCCTCCGGAATAGGCAGTAAAAACTCACTGGCTCACGTTTTCTGAAGTTGCATTTCACAGGCTGGCTTATTAAGCAACACACAGATTTCCACAATCTCTTGGAGAATGTTCACCATCAGCAGGGGAGTCTTTGACCAATCTCCCTCTGGGTGATATGGTGTTCTTCTTGAGCCTACAATGTTCCATCTGGTTGTCAGTTAGATGAACAGCTGATTTTCTAACTCAATACTTAGGGTATAGTCATCAAATATCTTGATGTCTTCTATCTTGTCTGATTTTGATGTTTTATAGGTTCATACAAATCATGTGAAATGGGATATTATCAATATATTTTCAACACAACATTGTTTTTTTTTTCTCCTGGACAGATCCTCCAGACACTCTGAGTGCTGAGTAGTGACACTACTGCTAGGGGATGCTTCATTGTGTCTGCTGGGCCTTTAAGGAGCTGAGGATGACTTGCTAAAAGCTTTTTAGTCACCGTGATATGGAAAACAGATCGTGTCTCTCAAAGGTCAAAGATATATTCAAAACACTATTCCGATCCTCTCCTGTGGGCCCCAAGTCATAACAAAGGCTGTCAGATGTATTCTCTCAACTAAAAAGCTGTAATGATAGGCCTTACTTGATCCAAGAGAGAAAACAGAGAGTTGCTTCCCAAACCATCCATGATGGAATAAACAGGCTTCTTTCTCCTGTTACGATGGGAGTCTGTTTGTTCTTGGATCCAGCCTCAAGTACAGGAACAGCGGGTTTCAGCACTGCCAAGCTTCATTTTTTAACGCTGAAGGTTGCTACTTTGTTGTGTGAAGTCAGTGACACTCTGTTGTGAGTGTGTGAAAGACAAGGTTGGCAATCAAGCTACTGAAATCTGCGACAGGTAGACAAGCCCATAGTTGAGTATAAATGGTAAGTGGCCTGGTACTTATATAGCACTTTTCTACTACAAGCTTCGTCACCCAATCACACACACACATACATTCATACAAGAAATCCCCAAATCCCAGTCTCAGCTGACTGCAGGTTTCCCCAAACTTATAAACAGTAGATTTACATGATGACTGAAACTAGCACCACTGATGAACAATGGTTTGTGAGGTCTCTTGGTCATTAATATGCAAATTGTCATGACCATTGATCAACAACCACTGATCAAACAAACAAGAACATCGTATCAAGAAGGCCCTGAGTAAATATCATTATCCCAGCTGGACATTTGTCAAAGCTGGGAAGGCACCTGAAGAAAGCGCCAGATGATCCAGCAGAGAAGAAGGACAACTGCTGCCTAAGTAAGAAAATCCTGAGTGACGCCTTATGTGTCGGAAGTATTGGAACAGCTAAGATGCATTTTGTCTAAACACTACATCTCTTTGGCTTTCAAACCCCAAAACACGCTGTGCCAAAAAAAAGATCAGATCCCCCGACACAAACAGAGTAATGTAGCGTATGCTGGTAAGTGTCAGGAGGATTGCTGTGATTTATACATCGGGGAAACCAAACAACCTCTGGTTAAGTGGATGCCACAACATAGAAGAGCCACCTTGTCAGGCTAGGTCTCTACATCTACTATCTAGAGGCCAGTGGACACTCTTTCAATTTTGAGGATGTACACATCCTGAAGAGGGAGGAACGCTGATTTGAGCGGGGAGTCAAGGTGGCTATTAACGTGAAGATAGAAAGGTCTGAATCAATAAGGGTGCCTAAGGGTGCATCTTTCACCATCTTACAATGCTGTGATTGCAGATATTCAGATATGTTATAATACAGTGGCTTGCAAAAGTATTTGGCCCCCTTGAACTTTCCCACATTTTGTCACATTACAGCCACAAACATGAATCAATTTTATTGGAATTCCACATGAAAGACCAATACAAAGTGGTGTACATGTGAGAAGTGGAACGAAAATCATACATGATTCCAAACATTTTTTACAAATAAATAACTGAAAAGTGGGGTGTGCGTAATTATTCAGCCCCCTGAGTCAATACTTTGTAGAACCACCTTTTGCTGCAATTACAGCTGCCAGTCTTTTAGGGTATGTCTCTACCAGCCTTGCACATCTACAGACTGAAATCCTTGCCCATTCTTCTTTGCAAAACAGCTCCACAACTGCTCTGTGACGGCCTCAGAGGTTGTCTAAGAGAATATTGGGAGCAACAACACCATGAAGTCCAAAGAACACACCAGACAGGTCAGGGATAAAGTTATTGAGAAATTTAAAGCAGGCTTAGGCTACAAAAAGATTTCCCAAGCTTTGAACATCCCACGGAGCACTGTTCAAGCGATCATTCAGAAATGGAAGGAGTATGGCACAACTGTAAACCTACCAAGACAAGGCCGTCCACCTAAACTCACGGGCCGAACAAGGAGAGCGCTGATCAGAAAGGCAGCCAAGAGGCCCATGGTGACTCTGGACGAGCTGCAGAGATCTACAGCTCAGGTGGGGGAATCTGTCCATAGGACAACTATTAGTCGTGCACTGCACAAAGTTGGCCTTTATGGAAGAGTGGCAAGAAGAAAGCCATTGTTAACAGCAAACCATAAGAAGTCCCGTTTGCAGTTTGCCACAAGCCATGTGGGGGACACAGCAAACATGTGGAAGAAGGTGCTCTGGTCAGATGAGACCAAAATGGAACTTTTTGGCCAAAATGCAAAACGCTATGTGTGGCAGAAAACTAACACTGCACATCACTCTGAACACACCATCCCCACTGTCAAATATCGTGGTGGCAGCATCATGCTCTGGGGGTGCTTCTCTTCAGCAGGGACAGGGAAGCTGGTCAGAGTTGATGGGAAGATGGATGGAGCCAAATACAGGGCAATCTTGGAAGAAAACCTCTTGGAGTCTGCAAAAGACTTGAGACTGGGGCGGAGGTTCACCTTCCAGCAGGACAACGACCCTAAACATAAAGCCAGGGCAGCAATGGAATGGTTTAAAACAAAACATATCCATGTGTTAGAATGGCCCAGTCCAAGTCCAGATCTAAATCCAATCGAGAATCTGTGGCAAGATCTGAAAACTGCTGTTCACAAACGCTGTCCATCTAATCTGACTGAGCTGGAGCTGTTTTGCAAAGAAGAATGGGCAAGGATTTCAGTCTCTAGATGTGCAAAGCTGGTAGAGATATACCCTAAAAGACTGGCAGCTGTAATTGCAGCAAAAGGTGGTTCTACAAAGTATTGACTCAGGGGGCTGAATAATTACGCTCACCCCACTTTGCATTTATTTATTTGTAAAAAATGTTTGGAATCATGTATGATTTTCGTTCCACTTCTCACGTGTACCCCACTTTGTATTGGTCTTTCACGTGGAATTCCAATAAAACTGATTCATGTTTGTGGCTGTAATGTGACAAAATGTGGAAAAGTTCAAGGGGGCCGAATACTTTTGCAAGCCACTGTACAAATAAACAAATTCTTTACTTTAACAAGGAAAGACAAGTTGCAGCGATTATTCAGCTTCACATTACAGGAATAGTATAGATGAACTGTAAGATGAAGAAAACTTTATTTTACAGTTGGCAGTATGAAAAACATGCTAAAGGGGTATGCTTAAAAGGTATCCCCGTGTGTCAGAAAACAATGCTGTTGTCTCTTGCATTTATATATAACATCTTGACATCAGTATGTACCAAGCTGGGAGTGAGAATGTGCTGTCTTGTCTAACCCATAACATACAGAGTCAAAAGCTAAAATAAGATATGGTGTTTACTACATATAACATGTAGCGACCAATGTAAGAGATGCCAAGGTAGCCTGGCAAAGATTGCCTCATATAAACAGGAAGTTCATCAAGTTCAGCAGGCATTTAGAGGAGGCCTTGGCCTTGGCAAAAGAAAACATGTATAGAAAGCAACACCCTGAAGAGCGAGGAAAAAATTTACTGATACAAATAAAGTGTGGAGAGGAGGCAGAATGATGTGCCAAGCAAGGCCAATAGATGAACTTGAAAAGGCAGAAAAGAATAAAGGGTAATTGGAAAAAACTTCTAGATATAAAATTATATTAATACAGGCGGAATGTGGCTTGCTTTAAAACTATAGTCAGCTGTCATTGAAGAACCAAGGATGTTTGTTTACACAAACAATGGTTAGAAGGCATGTTGTCATGCTATCAGATGGGGTTAATACAAATGGATATAGCCTTGAATCAGAAATCACTGTCCACTTTGGAACCGTAAACCTTTGTGAATATGGGGCCCTAAAGTGGCTACAAGACAACCCCTGCAAGGGGAATGGTTTTGCAGGTGGTGGCCACGGATCATTGCTCTCTGCTTATCCTTCCTGACTGATTTTTTGCTAGTTTTACTTTTTACTTGTGTCCTTGTTATTGCTGGTAGCATGGGGCAGTACTTCCAGCCCATTCATGTTGCACCAATACTCCAACTCACCCATAAGTGACATCATAAGAAGGTCTGCTGATTCTCCCACGACTTTCAAGTGCGCAGAAGAGATGCCAGGAGATGAGGTGTTACATGAGAAGACATGGAGAGGGCCACAGAAGACCATTAACCTGGCAGCACAATATGAGGAGCATCGCCAGAACCCTACAAAATGACTGGGCTGCTCATGTGTATGTTTGTGACCAAACTGAAATAATCAGATGAAGGTGTGAGGTCCTTCGGTGGAGCCAGTTCTCCCAGCACAGCGCTCTTTAGCGCGACTGGCATTCACTAGAGAACACCAGAACTGGCAGGTTCCCCACTGGTACCCTGTTCATTTCGTAGATAATGTTGCAGGCAGCACATCATTCATCAGACTCTTAAGTCTGAACCTGCTCTTACCTGTAAAGAGAACGGGGTGCCAAGTTTGGCAGGTAGCAATCACCTGCCAAACTCTGCACCCACCCCCATATAATTTAATCAAAGACAGTCCCTAAAAGTTAATAAATCACAATAAGCAATAGAGCTTAGGATCTCATGCAGGGTAAAGTATTTAAAAAACAAAAGATAAGAAAAGACAAGAAAATTCTACGGCTAAGGTGTCAGCTGCTTGAAGTGAGGTCACTTTCGAAGTACAAATACACTTTTTTCCTTGTATACTTTATTGAAATTTAACCCATTCACTCAGTGAAGCGGGCAGCCATTGGGTGCCCGGGGAGCAGTGTGTAGGGACGGTAATTTGCTCAGGGGTACCTCACACTCAGAAAAATAAAGGTGCCAACTGGAACCAAAAGTGGTTCTTTAGACTGATGCCATAGAAGAACCTTTTTTGGTGCCACAAAGAACCTTTCAAACAATGGTTCTTTGAAGAACCATTTCTTTCAGTGGTTCATTGAAGAACCTTTAAAGGTGCCCCAAAGAACCATCAAGAAATGGTTCTTTGGGGCACCTTTAATGGTTTTTCAAAGAACCTTTTTTAAAATGGTTCTTTAAAGAACCATTTTTAAAAAGGTCCTTCAAATGGTTCTGTAAAAAACCATTTTAAAGAACCTTTTTTGAAATGGTTCTTTAAAGAACCATTATAAATCTTTCAAAATAAAATGTATCATAAATTGAATTTGAGTAGGGTAAAATAAATACGAGCACAGCATAGACATATATTAATGGTTTATTGACATTTCGTAATATACCAAAAGACAAAAAGGCATTACTATATCTATAGATAACACAACAATTAATACATGTATTGTTTAATTAATAAAACATCAGGAAGTGATAAAACATATTAGAAATAGCAATAGCTTCATAACAGACCAATAAATCAAGACATTTTCATCAGCAGATGTTTGCATGTTCAGTAAAAATATTTCAACAACAAGTTTTTGATTAAAATTATCAATGAACTTCAGCCTTACCTTATTTTATTATTTATTTTATTTGTTCATTTCAGGCACAACAAAAATACATATATTGAACATAAAGTGCACAAAACAAAAAACAAAATTTGCCTAATAAGGAGTGGGACGAAGAAAACTTATTAAATCCCACCCCTATACTCACTCATCAACAAAAAAACAATAAACTTCCCGCAGCTACGCCCATCGTTGCAAACCAAACAAACCCATTAACAGCCCCGGGCACATGCAAGCATCTCAACGGCAGCTCGCAAACAGCAAATAGAACCTTCATAACTGAATACAGAATATATTAATTATAAATTGCGTTACCACAGGTAACAGGCAATTACATAGTAACAAACACACATACATATACATACATACATATATATCTACACACACATGTACATATATGTACATACATACGCACACACTTTTTTTTTTTTTTTTTTTTAAATTTTGGAATCCATAACAGCAATGGTAAGAGAACAGACATTACAGAGCACACTAAAACCATCATTGAGTATACTGTGACCAAACCAACTGTTTGTAGAGGAATTTAAATCTATGAATATTTTTGCATTGTTTCAGTTGTAAACTCAGACTGTTCCAGATTTTCACACCACATACAGACACACAAAAACCTTTACGGGTTGTTCGAGTTCTGGGTAATTTGAATTCTCCGAAGCCTCTCACATTATAAACCCCTTCTCGAATTTCAAATATAGTTTGTAAATTTGCAGGTAGAAGTTTATTAAAAGCTTTGTATAAGATTATGGATGTATTGTAATTAACCAGATCCTGGAATTTGAGTAACTTTGCCTGAAGAAAGAGTTTGTGAGTATGATCTAGATAACCAGCCTTGTGAATAATACGCAGTGCTCGTTTCTGTACTGTGACTAATGGATTAGTTGTATTTTTATATGTGTTTCCACACACTTCCACACAATATGTAAAATATGGAAGAACCAGGGTACAGTACAGAGTACGAAGTGCATCTTTGTCAAGGTATGGTTTCACTTTGTTCAAAACTGCGAGGCTTCTTGAAATTTTGGTTTTTATGTGTCTGACGTGGGGTTTCCATGAAATTTTGTTATCAATTACGACTCCCAAAAATTTGTTTTCACTCACATTATCAATTGGTACACCTTCAATGATAATTGGTAATTCTATATTATATTTTAAATTACCAAAAAACATTGCTTTAGTTTTATTTATATTTAATGATAATTTATTTATATCCATCCATTTTTTTATTAATTTTAGCTCCCTGTTTACGGTCATTACAAGATCAGTATAATCATCGCTACTGAAAAATATGTTGGTGTCATCTGCGAACAGTATGAGTTTAAGTACTTGAGAAACATCAAAAATATCATTTATGTATACATTGAAAAGTTTTGGTCCCAACACTGACCCTTGGGGAACACCACATGTAATACCAAGTTTCTCTGAATGGTAATGCCCTATGCTAACATATTGTTCCCGACCCGTTAGGTAACTTTTTAACCAGTTACCAGCTTTCCCTCGAATACCATATCTTTCCAATTTATCCAATAAAATTGAGTGATTGATTGTGTCGAAGGCCTTTTTAAGATCAACAAAAATACCAACTGCATATTTATTTTTATCCAGTGCATTAGTAATTTCTTCTACTGCCTCAATTATCGCCATTGAAGTGGTTCTTTGCGTTCTGAAACCATACTGACCAACATTTATTATTTGATTTTTTTCAAGGAATTTTTCTAATCTGGAATTAAAAAGTTTTTCTAAAATTTTTGAGAATTGAGGCAGTAGAGAAATAGGCCTATAATTAGTAAAACTGTGTTTATCATTACTTTTGTATAGTGGTATTACTTTCGCAATTTTCATTTTTTTTGGAAAACAACCGGACTGAAATGATAAATTACAGACATATGTTAAGGGACTAGCAATATTCAGAATAACCTGTTTAACTACAGACATATTTATGTCATGATAATCCATTGAAGACTTACTTTTACATTTTAATGTGATATTTATTACTTCTTGCTCATTAGTAGCTGAGAGGAACAGTGAAAAGGGATTTGATTTTATATTACTGATATTTTCATTTTTTTGACACGGGATGTCCGCTGCTAGTTCAGGGCCAACATTTATAAAAAATTTATTGAACCCATCAACAATGTTACTCATGTTGTGATTTTCACCATTTGCATCAATGAAATATTCAGGATATGATGTTCCAGAAGATCCTTGTTTAATTAAGTTATTTAACACATCCCAAGTTCCTTTTATATCATTTTTATTTTCATATAATCTTCTTCTATAATAAAGTTGTTTACTCGTTCTTATAATATCAGTCAATTTATTTCTATATGCTTTATATCTTTGTTCCACTTCTTTTGTTTTTACTTTGATGAACTGTTTATAAAGATTGTTTTTCTTTTTGCAAGCATTGATAATTCCTTTTGTGAGCCAAGGACTTTTTATCTTTTTTTTCCTTTGTCTTGTGTTCGTTTACAGGACAATGTTTATTGTACAACATAGTGAAAATATCTAGGAAATTGTCATAAGCCTTGTCCACATCTGACTCTTCATACACCGAGCTCCAATCATGTTGTGCTAAATCGAAATTGAAGGCATGAGCGGGGCCTGGTGCCTGTCGCTCGGTCAGGCCTCTTCCGGGGCAAAGGGGACCCTCGAACCTCCGGCCTCGGGGCCTGCAGCTCGGTTCACTCTGGCACAGCTGGCTGCCGGCAGAGTCGGCGGGCACGCCGGTGCAGCCCCCTCTGGCTTCTGCTCCGTGGCTACTGGGTGACCCCTCGTCTGGGGATCTCCTCAGCCCTTCCCAGGAGGGTGGCACGGATGCCCCTCCGGTGGTACTCCTTGGGCTCTCGCACTCTGGGGTCCCTGGATGTCTGGAACCTGGATCTCCTCCATGCCTGCTTCATGCCCTGGGGGACCATTGACCATTGACCATTGACGGGGCTATGGCCCTCCACACCCTCTAGCAGACCGTTACATGGGGAAACCTTCTGTATACAAGCGCGCTGATCCACACGGGTGTGCACATGGGTGTTCACTGTTCGTAGACATAAACTACACCTTTCTTAGCTGCTACTTCAAAGCACATTGTGCGCTGTCTGTGCTGCACAACAACATTCAATATTTAGTATTTATTGCTGTTTACACTTAGCTAGATTAACATGATGGTGTTGTGTTTAGTATGTTGCTTTGTTTTTTTTTTGCTTGTTTTCTATTCTTTTTCTCTCAACAGGTGATCCAGGAGATTTTTTTTTCCTCTTTGTCTTTGTAAGTGCCCTTTCTCACTGTCCCTCTTCCCTTCTGTTTTTCTTTTCCTTCCTCTCTTTCTTTCTCCCTTTCCTATCCCCCAATCATGTCTGTCTCATCTGTAACTACTGAAAATAAAATAAATAATAACAACAAAAGTTGATCAAATGGACCAATACGGCAATGCCATGATGATCCATTTGGCAAAATAAATCCATTTGGTATCCTTGTTGGTCTTCAGACAACAATTCTGACGGCTAAAGAACCAAATGGGACAGACAAAAAAAAAAAAAAAAAAAGAAATTGAAGGCATGAATTGCTTCTTCATTTATTGTTCGCTTTGCTATCGTAATCTTGGTATCTATTTTTTTTAAATCACAGTCACACAAAGTAAAAACTGGTAAGTGGTCAGTTATGTCACAGACAAGCAGGCCACTATTAATTTGGAAATCCATGACATTAGTAAAAATGTTGTCAATAATAGTGGCGCTATGTGATGTTATTCTGCTTGGCTTTGTTATTGTTGGATATAGTGATAAGCTGTACATCGTGTCAGTAAAGTCGTCAATGGCTTTTAACCTTGTTGGGTTTAGCAAATCAATATTAAAATCACCACAGATGAAAAGTAATTTTTGGTTCACCGAAGCAAACATTTTTTCTATCCATTCATTAAAAGTGTCAATACTTGAACTGGGTGTCCGATATATGCAACTTATTATAACATTTCTCTTTTTTTCATTCATGATCTCAATAGTCAAACATTCCAAAATTCCATCAATAGCCATAAACATAGTTGTTACAACATTATATTTTATAGCCGCCCACCTTATTTAATCTATTCATGTATTTTAAATCATATCCATTCAAACAGAAATCTATTCCTTTATCGACATTAAACCAAGTTTCAGTGATGGCTATAACACTATAGGGGCGAGAAAATTGTTGCAAGTAGTCCTTAATGATATCAAAATTAGAGTACATGCTTCTGCTGTTAAAGTGAATTAATGAGAGCGTCCCGTCTAGGTTGATTTTTTTTTCATATTGTTCCTGTGTGAAATAATTACAATTTTTAACAAAAGAAGAGAGAAAATTACTTTCAGAATCTATTTCTGGGTCTATTATATTGTGCTCCTTATATTCACAATCTAGATCAATTACTTTCTGTTGGAGAATTGATATCAACATGCCCATGTCATTTCCTGGTGTAATTAGAGATGTTGGTGTATTTATCATTTTGATTGTCATTAGAGTTATATATTACCTCGATACATTAGTGTCAGTTGTACTTGTCCAGATCCTCCATGTTCCTCACTATCAGTACTTTTGCCTCTTCTGGTGTCCCGTTTAGCTTAATGAAAATCTTGCAGTTTGTTACCCATGTATGGTGTATTTTACCGTTCTTCTTCAGTTGCCTTGCCTTCCTTGCGATGTCTGCGTTTTTTCGTGTCAGATGCTCATTAATGAAAACGTCCGTGCCTTTCAGTTTGCGTCCTTGTTTCAGCAGTGCGACCTTATTCTTCCGATTGACGAATCTCATAATGACGGCCGGCGGTCTGTCGCTCCTCCCGGCCACCGCGCGCGCGTACGAGCGCGGCTTGATTTTAATACCGCTGGTGACCACGTCGTTCGTACGGGTGTACTGCTCCAGCTCATCCACCCGCCGCTCGAGATCCATGATCCGTCTGTCCTTCTCGGCATTTTGGAGGCGTAGCTGTTTTACCTCCTCCAGAAGCCCCAGAAGCAGCTCCTGCTGCGCCCTGACTGCGGCCACGTCTCCGCACAGCGCTCCGAGGGAGGTTTTAATGTCCTTGACCTCCTCTGGTGTTGGGCCTTTCTTGGGTGGCATACTTCACCTTGCGTCACTGTTAGCTAGCTAGTGACAGAATCGATAACTCAGAGAGAAATAAGGGCACTAAACCTTAAAATCAGTTGAAGAGTAAGTTTCATGTTGGACTCATGGTTCTTTGTTAGTCCAGTTTAGGATAATGTCTCTTGACGTATGTATCATATCAAATATATGTCATATCAAAACAACCCCAACACCTGCAGTTGTTTCAGCTTTTCACAGGTGTTTCCTGTCAGCTGGTCAACCTCACTCAGGTGGACATCCATATCAGCCAACCAAACGACAAGGTCCTCACTTTGTGCTTCAAATCCCTCCCACTCTGAGACAAGGAGCTGAGAGAGAGAAAACAAGGGTCAATTATAAACAAGAGAGAAAAGTGAAACCCTCCTCAGAAGGTCTGACTCGCATACCTGCAGTCGACCTGTGATGGACTCCTGTTTGGCGTTCACGTCATCCCAGCGACGGCCGCACTCCCTCGCTGTTGCCAGTAGCCGAGTCTGCAGGGTGCCCTGGAAGAGCAGAGTTAATGTTCGACGCCTCCTGATCAGGCTCTCCAGCTGGATGAGTCGAGGTCCCGCCTCTCGCCGCTACCTCTGAACACACAAACATAAATTGCATGTGAAGCAGGAGGTGCAGATTTTTTTGCTGTTCTTTTCTAAATCCAGGCTTGATCACGTGGAGGTATTTGGAAAACCTTTTTAGCCAGCGGACGACTGTTGTCTCGCAGAAAGTCAAATCAAATGTATGCAATACACAAGTAATTCACAAGAACACATTATAAAAAAAGTCCCGTTCTTACGTGATTTCAAGTGAATTCTGCATCAAAACAGGGTAACAGAATTAAAACGAGTGTTTGCAGCAAATGTGAGCACAAAGCCTCACTTTGTACAAGCCTGCTATTAAAGTTCTCCTCTATGCAGACGACTTTCCTGTTTTCAAGGCACAACTTGGATCTGCTATACAAATCTTATGTATACACGCTAAATGACACAGTAGTGTGCACGGCTACAGATTCGGATCCCTCATCCTAATATGGTCCCAAAAGGCTCACAAAAAAAACCAAAGCAATAGCAATAAATCAAATGTTGAGGCTTCTAAATACAAAGTCCATAAACCAATGACTGACATGGGTTTTATCATAAGGGTGATAAATATACAACATGTGTTTTTAAGACTAAAAGTATAATACAGATTTTTAGTCTGAGAGATTTGATGTTCATTTACCTGCAGATGCACTATACGTGCCTGCTCTGTGGTTTTCCACAACGTTTTGCAAATAACTATTTAATACAGGAAGTAGGTGATCTAAAACAAGTCATCTTTCTTTGTCAGAGGACAATATTAATGAAACAAACCTCAATGACATCATAGAGATCCCTAAAGATGCTTCTGCTGCTTCTCTTCCTCCTCATCCTAAGCTTCCTTCTCCTTGTCCTCGACTTCCATCCAATTGTAATTAAATTTAATTGTGTTTCTCCCTCCTCTTCCTCATTTTGTTGGAGCTGTGAACAGAATTAGTGAATCTGAATTAATTTGTGCAAACGAGAAAAATCAGCTTTTTGGTCAGAGGTGCTCTTGTGATTTAAGCCGGGTAGAGTAGAATTATGTGTTGATGCTACCTGCTTCAGCTCTGGCTGCTGAGTGATATTTACACCCTGGCTGGATTACAAACTTTAACCACGTGCTGAACTTTGGCCCAGTGTTGATACCTCTTGTTAGTATAATGGCCTCTTCTTGGCTTAATGTACGATGGTGGATAAATGAACTGTACAAAGAAAATTTTACTATATTACAAAAGGACATCCATCTTGGTAACATCAATGACCGGAGCATAACTTGTCGACTAGTCCGAAAATAAGTTATACAGGAACAGTCACACCTTCTCTTGTGTCACATTTCTATTCATTCAAAACACTTATGCATTGCTGTATTTTATACAGCTCTTACAGAATTCAGTACAGGCTCATGTGAGTATTTAATGTACGGCTCAGCTCTACTGAATTTCTGAGTTTCTAGAGCAGACACAGAGCTCATGTCAAAACAGGCTTCGGGCGCCATATTAGTGACTTTAACAATATTATAAATATCGGTCTAGCTGACATTACGTTCTGTACGCAGCACGCAATTGAACCACATATTTTAGAAGCCAAAGGTTCAAATTAGTTGAGAGCACCTTCACTTAATTATAACAGTGGTTTTGTTAGGAAAACAGTTCTGTATACCGATACTAAATTGCGTGACCGTCAACGGCTAACGTATCTAACATAGCTAACCGTTATTGTTAGCACAACATTAACAGCAAGCTACAATGACCTAGTAACAAAAACAAAACAGTAAAAAGGTTTTAATGAAAATGTTTTACCTTTTCCAACAGTCCCAGAATCCAGAGCTTCAAAGACCAGCAGGTACTGAAGACTGCTATCCGTTTCGCTGTCACCGTCCGTGAGAAAGTGTTTTTTCCCTTAGAAAGTTCAAGGCCCGCAGCTCGCGCGAACTCTCTGCACATGCGCATCCCACCGATTGACCCCCCTCCCCTCTCTTTCGGGAGGTTGCCATAGTTTGACGTGTTCTAACGTCACTCTCTCTCTCTCTCTCTCTCTCTCTCTCTCTCTCTCTCTCTCTCTCTCTCATTTATTTGGCTCGAAACACATATTAACAAATTGCTCAGTGATGAACAAGTACTCAGAGCATTTACCTAAGCAGTGTGCTTTGTCAAAACTAAGTAAGTGTGTTCATTACATTGACATTCTGTTGTGCAATTGTTATTTACTTGTATTTTATAATTTGACTTTACATACTGCTGGGTGGTTTGTAAAGTTTACAATAACTAGTATTATCATTATGCTATATTTTCTAATATATATAATAATCTCAAAAGTAATGCCTTGAAGCAGAAAATAGTAATACTTTATTAAAATTTAAAACTAAAGTACAGTATTTGAATGTGTGTATTGTGTCTACTACTACTACTCATCATATTCACAAACTTCTTAATAATAAATTCCATAGTCCATATAAATTCCATATTCTATTACCACATTATTTGTGATCAATGGGTTTGCGGGGTTAGGGGTGTTGGGGGTAGGGTCTTTAGGCTTTGGCCCCCATCCCTGCCGCCAGTATATTTTTAAGCAAGTATTTCTAACTTTTATTTGAATATTCAGTTTCCTATAATCTGCTCTTAAAGGGTAACCCGCCCTCCCCCTTCGCACACACATGCACACAAACAAAACACACAGTATAATTCACAACCTCATTATAGTAAATAAATATTTATGCCATTTTACACCATCAAACTTAGATAGCTAAGGATGAAGAACCTTTTGTTCTTTAAAGAACCATTTGTAATAGCTGAAGAACCATCTACAAAATAAAAAGGTTCTTTGACGTATGATGGTTCTTTAAAGAACCATGAAGACATCTGAAGAACCATTTAAGAACCATAATTTTTCTGAGTGCATGGTAGCCGTTTAGTGGATTTGAACGCCCGACCTTCCGATCATGGGGCCACCACTCTACCTACTGAGCTATCCCTGCACCTTTTGCGTGTTTAATTAACAGCAACACTAAGTCTTTATCTGCCAAATGTAACTACAGCCATTGATAAAAGAAAGAGAAGGAGAATGAGAGCAAAAGATAAAGAAAAGCCTCAGAAAGTGGATTGTCTTCTGACATGTGGGGTGGAAAGGTCCATAAAAGTAATTGTCTGGAAGTGGTTTCTGAGTTTTCAGAAGAGGGTGAGTAATTTTGATGCACTTCAAAAAAGAAAGTTTAATGCTTTGAGTTTGGAATATTGAAAGATTGAAAATGTTGCATTTTCAAGGCCTTGCAGATCTTTAACTGCACAATTATCAAGGAAGCAAAGCAAAGTCAGACAGCATGACTCACTGCCTGCCGGCGACTCACTTACAGAAATTTGAAAACGTCTTTGTTGTTCAAGGTGAGTAAGTTGAAGAAAAGAATGCCTCGCTGCCAAATTTAATGAGAATTTTTAGGGATGTGAATAAAAAAATAATGTGTTTTATCTCTCAAACAGGAAACCAGTCCAACTTCTTAGATCCCCAATTTCTTTCTAAATGTATTTCACCTATCAGCTACATTTTGCTTGCCTTGATCCGTCCGACATCTCAGCCCCTCCACCCTCACCTACTCCTGCGTCTCTTTGTGGCACGCCGGCATTGTTATTGGTGTCATAATTTACCTCTTTATGCAAACATGACCCTGTCCTCGATATGCCGGCAAAATATTCATACTGTAGTCACCGTGAGACCAATAAAGTATGAGATAGGAGGGACATAAATTATTTCTTCTTTGCTACGGTATTTCATATTTCACTCAGCTGCATTTCCTAGTATTGCAATATGCACATGCATTTATGCATGCATGCCTTACCTGTGTTTTCTTTAAAGGCTCTACATGTGAGACAAAGGAGTGTGACATTGTTATGAAATAAATAGATCAAAGGATGTACAGGGATGAAAAGCAAGGACAGGTGTGGGGTGCAGGCATGAAG
This sequence comes from Pelmatolapia mariae, assembly GCF_036321145.2. NCBI lineage: Eukaryota > Metazoa > Chordata > Actinopteri > Cichliformes > Cichlidae > Pelmatolapia > Pelmatolapia mariae. The sequence goes on from NC_086241.1 coordinate 22,106,949, forward strand.
GCAAGTAAATGGGATACACAGGAGTCATGTGAGGCATTTACGCATTTGTATCGCTGGTAACTTAAGATGCTACCTTTTAGACCAACTACAGGAGTGCAGGCAGAGATAACTAGAATGAAGGCGTGTATTGCTGAAGTGAAGATGGTCTTAAGTAATGAAGAGACTGAATTGAATGAACCCCTCAGAGTGGCACAGAGGGACCATTGTGCTGTATGGATTTGGTAGCACATGTGCACTCATGGGTTTGACCTTGGCTGCCTCTCCCTCTTCTCCTCCCTCCTCCCTACACGTTAACCCACCCCCAGGGTCCCACTCAACCTTGGCTAATTAGCTCACATCCCAGTGGCACATGTTCAACACGCAATTTATCCACAGCAAGGACATAACAACTGCAGCATCCCGCCTCTGTGCTGTTTCTCGTTTATTCTCTCATGTTACCGGCGCTACACTGTAGCTTGCTTATCTGTTTTTATTTAAGTATTATAACACAGTGCTGTAAAAAAAAGTACAGCTTTCTCCCCAGTTTTTTTTTTTTTGCATATTTGTCACACGTTTCAGGTCATCAAATAAATGTTGTTATTAGACAGAGATAACCTGAGTAAATGCGAACGGCAGTTTTTAAAGGATATTTCATTTATTAAGCAAAAAAAGTTATTTAAACCTATGTGGCCCTGTGTGAAAAAGTAATTGCTCCCCAAACCTTATAACTGAGTGTACAGTGAGTCTTTCACATGGCTGTGGAGGAATTTTGGCCCACTCTGCAGAATTTTTTTTTTAAATTTCAGACACATTTTTAAGCATGAATGGCCTGTTTAGGGTTCACTGGATTTAAGCCCGGACTTTGGCTAAGCCACTAGAAAACTGTTGTTATTTATTTATTTATTTCCCCTCTGCGAATTGCTACCTTATTGTGGTAGAAGGGTTTGTATGTCCCAGGGGTCCCAGGGGCTATGTTTTCTGGGTGCTTTTGCCCATGGCAAACTGGTCCTGGGTGAGGGACCAGACAAAGAGTGATGCAGAAGACCCTAATGAGTAGACAGTTCACCCTGCCCTAGGGTTACTGGGGCCCTGCCCTGGAGCCAGGCACAGGGAGAGTGCCTGAGGCCTTATTCCATGGGGCCCAGATGGGCGCAGCATGAAAAGGGACATGAGCCCATCCTCCTGTAGGCCCACCACCTACAGGAGGTGCCATAGTGTTTGGGTGCGTTGTGTGCACCCAAAGATGGATGATGGATGGATGGATGGATGGATGGATGGATGGATGATGGATGGATGGATGGATGGATATTTATTTATTTATTTTTTTAGCCATTAAAAGGTGGAGTTGCTGGTATGTTTTGGATCATCTTCCTGCTGCATGACTCAAGTGAGCTTGACTTTTAGAGCACAAAATGATGGCCAGACATTCTCCTTTACGATTTTTGGCGGAGAGGAGAGTTAGTGGTTCTAATAATTACAGCAAGTCATCCTGAAGCAGACCCAGACCATCACACTACCTCCACCTGTTGTTAAGGTTATCTTTATATGAAATGCTGTTTTAGACTCAAGCCTCCCAAAAAGTTCAGCTTTTGTTTCGTTAGTCCACAGAATATTTTACTGAAAGTCTTTTTTTTGGAAAATGTGAAACAAACCTTTGGGCTTTTTTTGGTCAGTAGTGGTTTGGTCAGCTCTCCTGAACTCTGGCCTTAAATGAGGCAAGTGAGGCCTGCATTTCTTTGATGTTGTTCTGGGTTCTTCTGTGACATCCTGGATGAGTCATTGATAAACTTTTAGAGTAATTTTGGTAGGCCGGCCACTCCTCAGCAGGTTCACCACTGTTTCAAGATTTCTGTAATTGTGGGTAATGGCTCTCACTGTGGGTCACTCTATACCAAAGCCTTAGAAATGGCTTTTTAACATTTTCAATATCCAGGCCTGGCCATATATAGTGAAAGAGTGATTTAATCAGAGTTAGTTACTTTTCCACATAGAGTCGTATGTGTAGATATTTTTTTAACATGAACATTGAATTTTAGTTTCGTATAGTCAGCATTTTATACATTTGTTTTCTGTAACAAAGTTGATAAGTGGACTGCATAGCACTATTATATCAGTAAAGAGCCAATTTTAGGAGATAGGTGCTGGTGTCGAACAAGATTACGCTAATAGTGCAGAGCATTATGCTATCGGTTGTTTTTGAATTTTTTAAAAATGTTAAAGATCTTACTTAATCCATAGCAAGCAATTTTTCCATCATGCAGTGGAAAGATGACACTTTACTTGCATAAATTCGAGTTTTTCTAATAAGTTCTACTGAAATTTAATGGAAGAAAAATAACCTTTGTCATTCTTAGGGGCGGGAGACAACTGCAGTGATTAAACACAGTTTTTCAGGCTTTTTCTCTCCTTTAATTTGATCTTAGTCAATACAGAAAAGAAGGCCTTGCACAAATATGAAGCTCATTTAAACAGTACTGCTGCTGCCTTTCAATTACAAGTCCATCCACCAATTTTCTCCACCACTTATTCAACTTCAATTGAAGGGAAGTTGAAAGCTTAAAAAGGCAGGGTACCCCTCGGTCAGTTTGCTCGTCAATCACAGGGCTGAGACAGATAAGCGCACACACTCACATCAGCACCAATTTAGAATGACATTTGACTACACAGTGTCAAATAACACAAACACGCTAGTGGGCAGTCCTCAGAGGAGCAACTTTATTTGCATGCTTGAACCAACTTACAGGCTTTTCTCCATTTAATTATTTAATTACTGCTCCATGAGCATGTATGACCATGCATGCTCATAATTAATGCACAAGTGGTTGGGAAAACCGCTTTAGATTTTAGAGGTCATGTCTCTCCTCACAAAAAGCCAATAGCAACGACAAAGTGACTTACATGGTCACAAGAACATTAGGCTTCGGTCAGAAGCTTACATGACACTCATTTTGAATTTCATGTTAATTTTGGGCTTTTAGTGATTTCTGTGAACTGTTCTTTTTTCAGAAAGAAGTGATTGAACTTAAAACTTTAATGGCTTTAAAAAACAACAATTAGTTGAACAAGTTTGAATTTTAGTTTTATTTGCTCCCAAGTTTCACCATGACCAGATGTTTTTGGTAGTCGTCAACAAGCTTCTGGCATAATTCTGTCTGGATATTTGATCACACTTCGAGGAAGAATTGGTAGAGTTTATTTAAATTGGCTACTTTTCTGGCATGGACCTGACTTTTAACTATAGTCCACAAATTTTCCATAAGGTTGAGGTCGGGGCTTTGGGAAGGAAATTGCAGAATCTTAATGCTATTTTATCCATTCCAAAACCAGTTTTGATGTATGTTTGGGATCATTGTCCTGTTGGAACATCCAGTTGTGTCCCAGTTTCAACTGTCTAACTGTTGATTTGAGGTGAAACTGAAAAAATAGTTATTCAGTCTACTTTGTGCATTGTACCACAACCACTGGCAGTAAAATAGCCCCAGAGCTGAGCGCTGTTAAACAAATTATTTTTATGCTGGCAAAGAGAAACAAGCAGTTGTAGTCAATGATGATCACTAATGAGAAGTTAATGGGCCTTGGCTTTGTCAAGTTAAAAGACACACAACTTCAGTACAACTTACTAAAAAATGTAAATAAGTCTATATATTTACAAGTGTTTGTAGACTTTTGACCCTGTGTGCATTAGAGAAAATCCAAATTAAATCAAACTTATGCACCCAAATTCTTGTTTCATTAAGTCATTAAAGATGTAGACTGTACAATCGGTCCACCCTGGACAAAGAAGAGTTCAAAGAAATCATTAAAAGCCCAAAATTACTATGCCATTTACACCCAACATCCACGTACATAAACTTCTGACCACAACCCAATGTCCTTATGACCTTAATTATAATATGTGTCTCTGATGATGAACACAGGCGAGCTTAGTGGAAGGAATGGGTTCTGAATAATTATGTATAAAACATTTTAATTGAAAGACCTGTGAAATGTCAGGAGTGGCTTAGGGGACTTTCAACACAAAGTGATTTATTGTTTTGTGTCTGTGTGGTGGTGTGTTTGTGCATTCAGTCTGTAAAGTTTGCAGAGACTGCTTGGAAACTTGAAGCACTCAGCAACGCTGACAAATATAAAAGTCCTTCAAACTTATTTTTTCTTTGAGTGTTTCAATCATTAGTAGCCAGCCTTACTGTGCCAGTGTTTAAATGACTGCCACAATCAATCCATGTGGGACATGCCCAGAACTCCTCACCCAGGAATCATCCTTGTCAGATCCCCCAACCACCTCAACTGGCTCCTTTTGATGGAGGAGTAGTAGTTCTAGTCCAGGAGTCGGCAACCTGCGGCTCCGGAGCCGCATGCGGCTCTTTAGTCCTTATAGTGCGGCTCCGCGTGGTTTGGGAAAATAAATTAGAAGTATTTAGCTGAAGTGTATTTTATTTATGTTAGTTCTTCTTTTTTTCATCGCTCAAAATAAGCGTCACACTCGCGGAAGCCGGTGTACTCGCCGAAACGCCGTGCATTTATCGAGACTTTCAACCCCAGGTAGGCCAATTATGGATCTTCGAATCCACATTATGTCAGCAGCTATTCCCCACCGTGAACTATGTTAAAAACAAACACCGCTCACGCCTCACAGATGACAGCTTACAGTCCTGCATAAAGATGAAAGTGACTTTGTACAGCCCCGATTTGCAGACGCTGTGCGCATATGGGATATGCGCAGAGGTTCAGGAGCAGAAGTCCCATTGTAAACATATCACGGCAGACCTGACGATGTTTGCATGAACATGCTTTTCAGCATCTCTTTATTGACCACTTTTCACACACGGTTGCTGTACGCATACAGCCGGCTGTAGCTTTTCAGCTCACAGCATAGATGGCACAGACGTTAAGGCGGCGAGGCGTGATTGCGGGTGCCGCTCAGGTGCGTCCGCTACCCCTGCAGCGCCACTGCAGACGACGCCCCGCCACACACCTTAACCTGGTAAAATACATGTTTAGGCAGAATTTTGCAAATATCTATTTTTCATTTTTCAGCAGCATAGTGCTTTTTTCCAATTATTTTTTAAAAGTCAGGTCAAGGCTCCAAAAGGCCAAAGGCGATATAAGGGTAGCGGCTCACAACAGTTTTTGTTTGCTACATGGATCATTTTAGTTCAGGTTGGTGTCTTTCCTTTGGTTATATTTCTTTAAGAGTTCAAAATGTGTTAATTACATAAATAAAATGTAACTTTCTCTGTAGCACTTCATGGATTTCATAAGCAACACACCTTAGTTGTTCACACAAAGCATAAAGGTAAAAAACAATATTTACAGTGTTATCTTAATTTTAGATGTCAAAAAATATTTGCGGCTCCCAGTGTTTTCTTTTGCGTGGAAACCAGGTCCAAATGGCTCTTTGGGTCTTAAAGGTTGCTGACCCCTGCTCTAGTCTATACCCCTCCCAGATGGCCGAACTCCTCCGCCTATCTCTTTGAGAGGCCAGCCACTCTTTGGAGAAAGCTCATCTCCGCCACTTATAAGACAATAAGGAAGTTGGCATCCTGATCTTGGTGGGAAGGCTGTTCCACAGTTTGGGAGCTCTAACAACAAAGGCCTGCTGACCTTTGTTTACTAGGTGAGACCTTGGACAAACCAGCCCCATTTAACAATAAAAATAGCCATCCAGACATATAGAGGCCAAACAATTCCTTCACATGATTTGGAGCATGGTCATTTAATGCTGCAAGTCATTAGTAAGCTTTTAGAATAAACACAAAATTTAACAGCCAACCAGTGTAAACTTCCTAATACTGGAGTAATATACTGACATATATCCTGGTGCCAGTTAAAATCCAGGTAGCCACATTCTGAATTATCTGGAGTCAGTGTAGTGGATGTTTTTTTTAACTTCAGCATCGAAACACAGCTCAGTGTTGAAAATCACTGGTTATGAGTAGATTGCTTGACATTTTTGGACAAAAGGCTTAGCTTACTGTGGGTCAGGGTAGTGGATTTAATAACTAAAACATCAAAGTTATCATCATTAAGCTTTAAAAGGTTTTGAGACAGCCAGCAATTGATATTGTCAAGGCTTTGAAGTACAGTGAGAACACATGGGTCACTTTTCCTGGCATCTGTTTGTCAAGTCGTCTGGGTAAACTCAAGACTCCCCTGCTTGGCTGGAGTGGCCCGAGGCTGCAATTTTCAGGGCATTGTGCCCTCAGAAGGATGTCACTGTGGTTCATTGCTCCTTCTACCCACCCTTAGCTGTAATCTCATTTAAAGACTCCCTCGTGCACTGGCTTTGAGTAGTGGATAAGACAAGAAGAAGAATATAAAGAAGAATATAAATGTTATTTGAAAATTTTGGGGGGAATACAAAGCTTTTAATTGGAGCTGTCAGTTGCAGAAATGCAACTGACAATACAGACATGGGGTGGAAATAAGCTGAAAAAATAGGATTTATGTAAGGGAAATAAACAAAGGCTGATGGTAACATGATATCAGTCATTTACAAGACTACTTTAATTTCAAAAAAACGTTCACCTTCTCTTCTCGAGCCCTCTCCCACCACCATACTGAACACAGTTGATAAGAAAGAAAAAAAAAACCCCAAAAACAACAACAACTGAAAACCATCAGTAGGTTATTACTAATGATGCATAAATCTTAAACAAGCATTTTGTAGTTGAAAGTTCATGTTTCTCTTTTTTAATATTCTTTTCCAGCTTTTTTTTTTTTAAAGCATCAGCAAATGTAATCTGATGTTGCAGACAGTGAAGGTTTATTTATAAACTGTGTTATCTGGACTGGTGATGTCATTATAAGGTTGCAGACAATGTCACGACCTGAGGGAGGCCGTTGTGATGTTGCCTAACAACAGCGAGAAATTACTTGTGTCCCTAACCTGCCAAGTTTTAAGAAAAGTGGGGTTAAGGTGAAATACAGACAGAGACGCAGAATGACAGAATCCTCGATTAACAGCAAGATCATTCTAAAAGTTTCTTTAAATGAAAGAATCTGAAAAATTTAAAATTTAAATGTTAGCATCTGACACATTTACCCCAAGCGAGGGGGGCGCAGAGAAGAGACTAAAAGCTCAAATATCTGCTGCTTTGTTTGTTGTAATCAGGGTGGCCTTGTGTTTATACACCAACCTTGAACACTGTTACTAAAGGAGAGACAAACAGACTATGAACCATCCTATCGCAAGCGTGTTACATTCGTGTTTGCAGTTTACCCACATTCAGTGAGAGGTTCACCGCCGAGGTAAACAATGAGCAAAGTGTGTTTGTTCAGAGAGAGGCTTTGTGTATCACTGAGCTGTTTTTAAAAACTGCCGGGGTTACGACGCACAACTTACTGTAAAACTGTAGATCTAAGGAACTGTACGAGCAGCTCGTAGGAGACGGGGCTGCTCTGTGAATGCCAAGCAAATACATTTCTTGTGGAGGACTGTAGGTGTGTGCGTGTAGGCTATTAGCCTCTAATCACATATTTGTCTCAGGGAATTACACATGATACAATCAGGCTGATGCAGAATGATTATAGTTTTGAATTTTCTTATTAACTTATATTTTTTATTTCATTTTTTGTTTTTATTTCAGTTCAGTTTCAGTTTAGTTTTCCTTGTTTTAAAATGTTTTGTTTTAATTGAGTTTTTATTAGTTCAGTTGTTTTAATTAATATTGTATGGAGGAAATAGCCAAGATTTAGGAAAACCAGTCCATGTATTACAGTACAAACACAGACAGTTTGGAAAGAATTTGCCTCACAGACTTGTAAACATCCAAAGCATCAATAAACACAAAGCGTCTTCGAGCAAGGTGTGATAGCAAATTTTGCCAAACTAAGATGTCTTAAAAGTTATATAAAATAATTTTCAGTTAGTTTTAATTTTTATGTATTTTTACCTTGGATAATTAAAATCTCAAATTAACACCTTTTGCTCAAAACCAAACAAAACAAACAGAAAAAAGGTTCAAAGTTCAAATATTTAGACGGATTGCTGTGAACCTTTTAGCTTCATATATCAAACACTTCACCATATATTTTTTGGGCCTCAAATGGTTTGTAGAACACGGCTAAAATGGAAAATCTGCACATATTTAACAACATGAATTATTATCTTCACAGTTATAATTAGAGTACAATCTGGAATTTCCAAAATTTTATTCCATTCAGATTATACCATCTATTAATACTTTTGTTTTTGTGCTACAACTTATGCCCAGTCCAGCATAAAGGTTCATGAAAATAGCATTTTCTTTATTTTTTGTCACAGAGAATTCCGTGTTAAAACGTTTTCTACATTCTTTATTTTTGCAATATTGTGAAATACAGAAGTCACTGTTTGTCTTTTGCATTGTGGAGTTTTTGAGTAGTTTGTGCTCAAATATGAGACTTTACAGATCAGCCTGATTTTTTTTCTGTTGTTTTGATGCTAAAAAAAAAAAAGACCAGTGAAAATGTCAGGCTTTTATCTTTAATAGTTCTTGAAATATTCATGTTCAAACACTGCCTCAGATTTCAATGTGCAAAAGGAAAACAAAACTCATATGTTCAAACATTACACCATAAATTATTTATGTAAATTGGAGCTCTGGAGAGCAGAAAATGTTCTAAAAATTGGCAGATTTGAGATTCAGTGACTCCGTAAGAACGTGGATCTGATGGAGGATGCTTCAGTTCTAAGTTAAGCTGTTTACAGGCTTAGACTGTTGTGTCACACACAGATAGTCCATTTCAGACTTATGTTTGGCTTGGGTGAAAGTGCTGTCTGTACAGAATTCACAGAACACGGTGGTGTTAAGGCACAGTTGAAACCACGCTGACTTTTTATTAGAGAGCCGGCAGGTTAAAAAGGTTCTAATCTCATCTAAAAGAAACTGACATTTGCATTTTCACACCTCTGTTGGGCGAAGTCTAGAAAAGTTCAGGGCTTCAGTGCATGCATTAAAACCAACTTAATGTCTCAGGACCCACTTTCTTTGCTCTTTTTAAAATAATGACTTAGGAAGAAGCAGTGTGCTTGTACATTTAAAAACATTTAAAAAACAACAAAGTCGTGCTTAGAATATTTCCAGAGACCTCTAAAATAATCACCGTTCCATTATATATCCTTTCGTTCCTCAGTGTGAGCAGTGACTGAGCATTTCACATCCCCAGACAGGGCGGGCCATACTTCAGTGACAGGAGCGTGAGTCATGTCTAACAGTTTTGGTTTGAACTGTCCTCTTAACTCAGTTGTTCTGATTTTGGTGTACACAGTCTTGACCTTATGCTCTCAGAACCCTTTTCTTTTTAATTTTTCATTTTTATCCCTGATTAGTCCTTTTAATCTGCCTTGTACTTTGCTGCATCTTTCCACATTCATCTTAGTGCTTGTATTGTTAGTCCTTTCTTTTCTGATTCATAAAAAAGACCAAGTTAGAAAAAAAAATGTACATTTTATTTTCCATTTGTGCAACAAATCTAAAGCCAGCTTGTCTTCTTTCATGCTCTGAGACACACACATGCACACACAGATGCACATGCACACTCATACACTTTCACTTTGCTGTAAGTTGGTGACATGAGTCCTTGGAAAGTGCAGTATTCAATTTGTAACTATTATGGAGACAAGGACGAAGTCCTTTATGTGAGCAGCCACAGAGAGAAAATGGAAGCAGTCACTATAGCAACCGCCAGAAGAGTGCCCAACAAATCAACAAACAATGCAGTACAAGACTTTTCCAGGGGAGCCATTTAATGCAAAGCCTTGAATCATACAAAGTTGTCCTCTTAAGTTTCTGAAACCTGTCTTGGAGTGTCTGTGGGTATCTAAGCCCCAAGTGCTTGGTAAAAACCTTGTGTTTTTCTCCGCACTTGTGCTTCAAGGCCAACTTGGCTGAATGTGCCAGAGAACTGTCTTCTTGGGTCATGGCAACCTCAGGATTTCATCTGTGTGATCAGCCTTCAGGAAGTGCTTACTGCCACTAAAGCACAAAACAATACTTACTTATTAAAAGCATTTTGTGTTTTTAAGTAATCTGGACCCACTAACAAAGCTCAAATTTAGTATTTTGTGATGGACGCAGAACTTCTTTGTTTGTAAGTGCGATGCATCCAAGTTGATGAAAGCTGACGTTTAAGACAAACTGCAATTGTCTTTTTAGGGAAATTGTCTACCGGACTCAGCAGTGTGGGCGGTATTGTTTTCAGTGAAATAATTCACTGTTTTGAGCTCTATGACAGGTATTATATGATTTTATCAGTATGATAGCATCTCTGTGCAAGATTTGATGAAATGTCATAGATGTGCAGTCGAGAACAAAATTTAAAGTGGGTGTGGTTCGACCTACAAGTACAAATCATCAGTGCTGCGGGTACGCCTAAGGGGTTCCTGGCCTCTTTGCTTTATGCCTCTGTACTGCATTCTTCTTAGTTTTTAATATATTACTCCCCATATTAAGTATCTTTATCTGCTGTACGAATGTGCAATATTATTGACGATGAATGTGGTGGATGAGCTCAGCGGTGTCAAGCTGGTATGATCCCATCTGGAGATTTATGAAAGTTAGCCACTTAGTTTAATGGCACTTCCTTTTGTCCTCCCTCCCTCTGTAATTCCTGCAAGTGGATTTCACTTTCCCATGGCCCCTGTCTGAGTAAATATCTTCTGTGGTTCTGACCTTGCTCTAAATTTCACCACCAGAAACAAAACTGTGCCGTGGCTGAAGCTGCCTGACTCGAGGTGTCTGCGTTTCACAGCAGCGAGTTTCAAAAAGTGCAGATCAACTGCGCGTTTTGTATGCACATGCACACACAAACTATTGATCTGCTTTTATTTGAGAGCAGACCATTCGCTGGCAGAAGCGACTCAGAGAAGAGAACAGTGGTGTTTTCTTTGCCGAGGTGCGAAAAGACACTCTTGCAGTTTTTGATAAACGTTACTTGAACTCAGAGGAGTCTTGACTTAAAGCCACAAACAACGCAACCCCCTCTCACAAAACAGAATGCGATGTTTTGTAAGAAGTCCCATCCCATCCTTTAAGTAGTGCGATGCGACCGTGAGAGGGCCTCCCCATGCTGAGCTAAGTCAGACTGGGCTCGGAACCAGCAGGCATCGTGCTAGAGAACAAGTCTGCTTCATATCAAAAAGAAAAACTAACAACCTTCAGCCTGGGAAACCAAAAGTCTCTGCACATTTCATTAATGCATTATCAACGCGTTACCCTTGAATTTCCTCCTGAAGTTAAGAACCTGAAAGTTTTCATTAAACTGAACTATTGCCTTTTTTCCCCCACCCTTTCAGCAACAGCCATTTAAAGTTTTACACTTGCCAGTCTCTGCGCATTAGTTGTGCAGCCTGATCCATTTGTTTCAAATTTCCTAGTTCACAGGAAACGATAGAGACTTGTAATGCAGATAAATGTTTTCAACTGTTGCAGTATTAAACCCCATCTGTTGTCATCTAAACTGACATCTTGCATTAATTCATCTGGTGTTTAGATGCATACGTGTCTATGAGATGACACGCATCAGTCATTATTTAGGGGATAGGGTGGCATGTTTGGCATCAGTTTTCAGATCTTCATCCAATTTTAAATAAAGCATCAACTTGTTGTGGTGGTGGGAGGCCAGTTAGGTGAAAGATGTTTAAGAAATATTTAAGATTGACTAAATTTACCCTGGGAAGGATGGTTAAGTGGAGAGTTACCTAAGGACACCTTGTCCAAATCTGATAAACAAACAATAGACGAAAAGGAGGCCTGAAAAAGAGCGACCGAGCGCTGTAGCTGTCTTTTCAACTCTGTGCTTTTGCAACAAGACATAATGTAATCTCTCCTTGAGACGGGAGGATTTTTATAACCTGCGCTGGCTGGGCCTTGAGCAGGAGAAGAGACAGGCTGAGTGAAGGCTGTTTATCCCGCTGTGTCCTTGATATAAACATGTGAAAAATTTCTGTGGTTCTTCTTTCTGCTAAATCAATACAAAGACATTCGGCCTCTGAACAATGTTGTAGCACTACAGAAAAAAAAAGTTTTTCATCCTGTCTCTCTCTTCATAACTGTGTCCTTCAATGCAACAAAGGAAGGGACACTGAGGTCCTGCTTACTGCAATTTCACAAATGTAACCATGTACTCAATGTCATCCTTTCACCAAACCAAAGACAACCTTTTGTTAAGACCCTCATTTTTTAAGCATGCGAGGGTATTTGGGACGTGGCCAGGCCAGAGCTGCTCAGACCTTCTACAAAACAAGCTGAGATTAGAACCTTTGCTCCAAACTTTTGCATTAGTCACCCACAGTTCTGCTCATCCTGACATCTTCTTTTGCTTGCTTTCTGTCTGGTTAAACTCCTCTGTAATCAGCTCTGATTTCCCCAGAGGGATTTTCCTCTCCCTCTTTCAGGTAGCAGCCAACCCTAACTTGTGATCCCTCTCAGGAGCAATTAAGATAAACCTCTAATTCATCTGCTTTATCCCAACTTGTCCTTCTTAGTTTCTCATTCACTGACTTCCACCGCCCCCTCCCCCAACCACCTCCCCACCCCCTCCCAAATACCTCCTTCAGTGACAGAAGCAAGGAGAGCACTGAGTCATGACATCATAATTCACCAGCTCCAGTTTTCACGGTTAAATCAATATCAGCGTGTCCGAGTCAAGGTTGGAGGCTGGCCTTCGCGCCTCAGCTCTTCCTACTTCTTTCTCATAGGAAATCATATAAATTGTCCCTAAAATAATTAAGCCTTCAGATCCCTCCCTGGACTATTTTTTCTTTTACTGGCTTCTGTCCGATGACTGCTCAGAGAGTCAAGGTAATGCTGAGAATAAAGCTGGTCTCTGGCGCCTTCTCCACTTTTCTTTCTCTCTTGCTCTCTTCCTCTGCTTTTTTGTTTCTTTCACACAATTTATAAAGAAGTCTCTTTGATTAAGCAAGGCTGTCGGTTTTTTAAAACAAACAAACATGATTTCTGAACAGTTTGATAAACCGAGCGAGCAGACGGAAATGTTACATTTCCTGTTTTATCTGAGCCATGGTTAACCTTTCACAGGTGAGCAACAGAGATGAAAGCTGCTACTGTCCGACGTGTTTACTTGCAAATAAATCAATAAAAATAAATAAGAAATAATAATTAAAAAATCATTTACACTGGTGTGTCTTGAATATGTGAGGGCTGTGAAAAGGTAAGTGTGGGAAATAGGAGAGGGGTGGAGAGAGGGGCGGTGTTTGAGAAGGGAGGGGTGTGTGTGTGTGTGTGTGTATGTGTGTGTTCAGGGGGTCTGAACAATCTCTCAAAGCGCGGGGACAGACGGGAGCTAATATAAACGCTCTGCCCTTCACTCGGGGCTATCAGGGGCTAAGAAAACAGGGCTACCTCTGTCACTGACCTCAGGCGCTTCAAAGAAGCAGCGGGACGCGCTGAGCTCCTGCCGGCGGTCATGGCCACGCTGGAGGGCTGCCGCTGTCGGGGTGCCAGCGGCCGAAACAGCAGCAGCAGCAGCAGCATTCTCTACAGCATTCTGAAGAGTGATGACCGCCTGGTGACCGCCGAGGAGCAACAGCAGTATCCCCAACAGCACACGCCGCAGCACTTGTTCCAGAAGCCCCCCTCCTCTTCCGCTTCTGCCTCTTTGCAGGAGGTCCGACAGCAGGCTTGCTCTTGCGGCTCGACTCGGCGCCGGGGCGTCCTCCGCTCCCCGCAGGTGACCTGCAAAGCGGCGTCCGCGGTCCTGGTGAAGACGCTGCGCTTCGTAAAAAACGTCCCCTGTTTTCGCGAGCTGCCCGAGGACGACCAGCTCGTGCTGATCCGGAGCGGCTGGGCGCCTCTGCTCGTGCTGGGACTCGCACAAGACCGGGTGGACTTTGAGACCACGGAGACCGTGGAACCGAGCATGCTGCAGCGCATCCTCACGGGCTGTCCGGACAGGCAGAGCGAGGCTGTGGGCGGCCAGAACAGGGGGGCACCTGGGGTCTCTGTTGTGGACATCGAAGCGATCAAAGCCTTCCTAAAGAAGTGCTGGAGTGTAGATATAAGCACGAAGGAATATGCGTACCTGAAGGGAGCCGTGCTCTTTAACCCAGGTGGGTCAGGGCTTTTGATAGCAGAGCATCAGTTTTTAAGCACAGGTAGCACGCTCACGAGTGGAAGCTTTCACACAGACTACATGATACAGTTTGATTTATTAATTGATGGGTAGAAGTTTGTTTTATTTCAGCATGACTGCTCTGATATTTACAGATAAAAATCCTAAACTTCCACCCCTGCGCACTAAACTGTGTACATTTGCAGTGTTTACGGTACAGACATTCCACTTTACCTACATACTTCTCTGCGTTTTAACATTTTTATCAACTTCTACGGTCATTTCACTTCCCCCCATCCTTCCCCACCTCTAGATCTGGAGGGTTTGCGCTGTCTGCACTACATCCAGTCGCTGCGTCGAGAGGCGCACCAGGCTCTAAACGAGCACGTCAGGCTGATCCATCGCGAGGATACGACGCGGTTCGCCAAGCTGCTCATAGCTCTGTCCATGCTGAGGGCCATCAGCCCGCCAGTGGTCGCTCAGCTCTTCTTCAGACCCGTCATAGGGACTGTCAACATCGAAGAGGTCCTCATGGAGATGTTCTACGGGAAGTAGGTCACGGGTACATAGTGGACTGAGATGAATTCAGCAGGTTCAGCTGTCAGATGGACTGAAATGCTCAAAGATTTTATTGGTTGGCAGGTGAGGACGACGTGTGGGACTCAATTAATTAAAGAGAAATGTATTTGGGAAATCTTCAGTGACTGTGAAATGACCAACACAAGCAAGTGTGAGTGTGCATGTGAGAATGAGCGGCACAGAGAAAGAAAGAGAGAATGTGCTGAGGGAAGAACATGTCATAATAGAGGAAAAATATAAAGCAGCTCATGTAATTCATAACTTATTTGTTTTTATATAAAATATTTTTCTATAATAATAATGATAATAAAAAAAACCTAAAAAACAAACTACTATGTATGTGAGTGATAATTGCTCCGTCATCGCTGACACATTTTCCTCTGTGAAATCAGCCCTGGACAAACTCTTACGAAGGAAGATAATGTGTCTCAGTACACACGCAGAAAGTACTTAAAAAATCTGACACACGTCGCCTCGAAAAATATGAGTCACACTGATTGATGTCAACTACAGTTCAGTCACATCGACTACAGATTATCTTCAGAAGGTCAGGGCTTGGTTTAGCAGCGGCAGCTATTCACTGTCCAGTGTAGGAGGTAAGTTGTGGAGTATAAACACAGATGCAGCCTTAACATGAAATTTCCCCTTGTGGGACTAATAAAGGTATCTTATCTTATCTTATCTTATCTGAATTCAGGTGAAATGCCCTGTTAGACCACCAGAGTGCAACAGTATACAACGTGTAGCGATTGTGCAAGTCACATGGACCATCTTCCCTTGTCATGCACACAGAAAGGGGCAAAAGTGGTTGAGGAAAAGGACCTCAGGTAAAGTTCCTGTTCCTCGTAGTCTGGCCATTACAGTGTGGGCACAGTGCGGTAAGGTATCAACTTGCTCGCTGGAAAAAAAAATCTCCCTGTAACCAACAGAACAAAAGCTCCTATAGACGCCTCATAAAATACACCTATGGTTTAAACCAGACCTCTGTAATGAGACACTACTGAGTGAATGTTCATCTCAGACAATGGCACAAGGACTTACTGCTGTTACACCATAGCCACACGATGTTACGAAGCTAAGTCCCTGAACATCTCATCTAGCAGCTATAATACTTCATCACTGTTCAGAGGTCAGATGGCCTGAGCCTGCACTTGGTCTCGCTTTGTGGCCACACCAATAAAATAACCCGCCCAGATTGTTAGCATTTTATATTATACATAAAACAATGGTGGTAGAATTTCGCACACACTTTAATTAAGGAGCAAGTAGCACACACTAAAGAAATACTTCAAGTAATGGTCCTGCATTATACACACATCAGAAGTAAAATGGCATATGATCGGATAATTATTGGATTAAAAACGATTACATTTGTGTCACAATGTTGCATCAACATGGAGCAGATTTTACGTTATACTGCTGGGATATTAGCCTACAATAATATATCACAATGTGGTCAGATTTATTTAATTTGAATTGATTAGAACATTCATTAGTAAATCACAACCGTATTAATTGGCAGAAAATTGAATTACTCAAATAAAGCACTTAGGTACGTGTGTAAAAGTGCTTAGATGCTTTCCACCGTGATTCCCAAATGAGAAAGGAAAGAAAGTAAAATTGGAGAAGATTTCTCATCTCGGTCACCGAAGTATGAAAGGACCTCCTGTTTCTGGGTACACCTTAAAAATGGGGCGCAACAACATGGGAGATCACTGTGTGTGTATGTGTGTGTGTGCTGTTGGCTGTCTCCGAGGTGAGAGCAGAGAGAGGAGAAAGTGCAGGAGGAGCTACCTTATTAAAAAGCCACAAAGCAGGGGGCTTTCGGCGAGAGACAACCTTGTTAAATTACGGCTCTTGGAAAGAACAAAAAGTTATGAGTCACATTTCTGAAACTTCTAGACTATAATGCTGTATCGGGAGCTCTCCAGTCACCAGCCTCGTAGTCTTAGAATGAACGCATGCGTTTAAATCAACATATTTACTGGTCTGTCGAACAAGGAAGCAAACAGTGAATCACTAAAAGTTGATCAAATTGAATTTTCAGTCAATTTTTCCCCCTCTCTGGCTCCACATCAAAAACTCTCTGAAAAGATGTGTTCGAGATCAGTAGACCTTTCAATGGTGCCCTAAAGCAGAAAAAGCAGTGTCTCTGTGCTTAATTTGTTGCTATTAATTTCATGCAAGCAGATCAGCAAAGCACTAAAGGGAGGAGGTGATGCCAGTAATAAAGGCTGGTACAGAAAACTTGAGATACTAATGAAATAGCTCACATACCTCCTGGTGGACAGATAAGGCATTGCAAAGAGTAAAATGGCAAAAAAACAAAACAAAACCATGCACACGGAGGTGTATTTACACACACACACACACACACACACACACACACACACACACACACACACACACACACACACACACACACACACGGAAACGGCCTTGCACATGTGCTCATGTGGACTTTGAAGCCACCCCGTCTATCTCCTCTGCCTTTTTCCTTCTCATCGGGGTCTATTTTTTCTCCAATTAAGCCTGTAATTGCTCTGGATAATAAAGAGTCTATTAATCCTGTGTCTGCTAATAAAACCACACTGGTTTGGCAGGAGGCTGCTTTTCTTGTGGCTGACAATATGTTGTGGGTGTTTGCCTGAGTTGGCATCACTTATTACAAAAAGAATACAAGCAAAGTAAATTCCACCATTTGAGACCCTTTTCTTTCTGTCTTTCTTTCTTTTTAAATTGGTATGGTGTTACAGTTTTTCTTGGTGTTTGCATAGTCTGAAAGCAGCACTCCCCAGCACCACCACCACCGCCCTTGTCTCCAGCAAAAATGTCCACAGGCTGAATCTTATAAACACTGTCTTTAGCTTCATTTCTTCACCATTCTGCCTTCCACTCAGTCTTTTCCTGCTTTTTTTTCTTCCTCTGCCCCAGTTTCTGTGTTTTCTCCTGGGGTTGGCAGACATCAGTAAATCTGCTTTCTGTCTCTGTGTTTACCAGTGTTCAGACACCCGTTGTAGGTAGTGTGTATCCCCAGGAGATGGCACTGTTTGTCAGCACTCACCCACCAATGTGCAGGCAAATGTCAGGCTTCAACTGAAACTGCCTGGCCTTAAGCCAAGCTGTTTCTTATATCAGCACCTTTTTTTTTGTTAAAGGTTTATCTTCACTTGGCATTTCTGGCTCTATCTGAAAGGCGAGAAGGGTAGTGAACATCAGGAGAGAGCAAGGGGGAGAGCACGCAGCAAACTTATTCAGGTAGCTTTAAACCAGAGAATTTCATGGTGCTTGTTTTAGACACCATTTGATTTCCATCATTACCTGTATGTTTGTATGTCACACTTCTCTCAAATGGCCAACTAAGCGAGTTCGCACTTACAGAGTTCAACTCATTGAAGTTGTTTGTTTTTGTTTTACTTTGCCACCAGGGGGGATTTGTGACAGAACGATAGCAGTAAGATTAAAAAGGGAAGGTTTGCAACATGGTAGCGAGGCCTGCTATGACGTATAGCTTGGTGATGGTGGTGCTGACAGACAGGAGACTGAGCTGGAGGTTGAAGAGTTGAAGATGCTCAGATGCTTCTTTAGTAGTGGAAAGGATTAGAAATGAGTACATCAGAGGGAAAGCTCAGGTCGAGTGTTTTGGAGACAAAGTTAAAGGTGCAAGACTGAGATGATCTGAACATGTACAGAGGAGGGATAATGGTTATACTGGACAAAGGATGTTGAAGATGGAGCTGCCAGGAATGAGGGAAAAGAAGACCACAGAGAGAGATTCATGGATGTAGTGTAGGAGCACATGCGGAGGGTTGGTGTGACAGAGGTGAATGCTAGGGAGGGCGACATGGAGGCAGATGATCCGATGCGGCGACCCTAAGAGGCGCAGCTGAAAGAAGAAGAAGAAGAAGAAAAAGAGATGCTCATTTCAGTTTCATTTTTATTCTTTTAAAAAATAATTTAGTTTTTATTAGTTTCAGTGTTTTTGTAGTCTCAGTGGTTCTTTGTTTTGTTTTTTAGTATGGATAAGTATTTGTCAGAGGCAAGTTTTTAAAAAGTTCAGGCTAGAAGTTATGATACAAACACAAAAGTTTTTGTTTTGCATGAACTGACATGTTTTTCCACACCTATTTTCAGTGTTTTGTTTAGTTCTAGTTAAAGTCAATGATTTACATCCATGCTATCTAATACCAGAACATCTCCTTTAAACAGTCTGCTTATCTGCCTTTCTCCTTTCTTCACTGCACTGACATTTTGCTGCAAGAAAGAATAATTATCAGGATGACAGGATGAGGAAATAGAGGAAAGAGGAATATGATTAGATCTGGCATATTTCTGGACACAACTATACCATAGGGTCAAGAAACGTGCCCGTCTCTTCTCTTAGAGGGCAAATGTAGTTGCAACGATTGTACACACATGGACACCACCTTCCAATGAGTCTAGTATTACAGCATTTCGGTGTTATCCACCAGAAAGAGCAGCTGGATCATAGACTGTATAGAAAGATTTTTATAACGTCTATGAACTGGACGTTCAAGGCACAGTTTGTTTAAAGACTTATTTCAACAGTACTAAAACACTTGTTCATTTACCCTGTGCCAGATTTCCCAGGGCTGATCACTGATTGAGATGTACTGTTTCACATCTGGTGGATGTAGCTGACTCTAGCCATTACATAATCATGTGGTAATGAAAAAAAAAGAAAAAAGGTTATTCTGAATATAAGAGTGTAATCAGGTGTGTTATGAATTACTGCTGGTTCAACTTGGACACAAAAGGAAAACATCGAAAGGAAATCAATGTTTTTAATGTGCAGTGAGAAAGTAAGGGCAACTGATCATGATTGTGTTTCTATAAAGATAGACATTTCTTTCCAAGTGAAAATTGTGTTTATATATTTATATAAATATCTATATTATATATAGAATACATATCTATTTGCTATGCATACTCAAAAATCACACCTTCAAATATATGTAAAAAGTCTTTCAGAACACAAAAAGAATTCTTTTCTTTCCTTAAACATGAACTATCCATATGAACCAAATGAATTATCAGGATGGGAATAATACTGTTGTTATTTTTTTTAAAAACCAAAACACTGAAAATGCTTTACCTTTGAATCTAGAAGAGCAGAGGACATTTTTTTGTCATGTGGGATTCAAAAGCCACCTTAATCTCTTTAACAAACCAGGAGCCACACCGAAGGGCACAAAACCAGCATAACACTTATACACAAATCCTCTTTCTATGGAAGATGAAATGCAAATAAGTATGACATCTCAAGCAAACTCTTTTCAATTATAAAAATAGAATTCTTTTTAAAATAATCTACAGATTTCTTTTTAAGGTGAGGCATTTCACTATCACTCTAAAACAGCAAGGCTGTTTGTCTCAATAGAAAATATGAAGCTTTAGAGAGAGATCTGCCAGTCTATCTGCTTGGAGAGGACGAGCGCTGCTCCCCAACCACTCCTCCTTTTCAGTCCCACGAGACGATATATTTTTGCCAGCTTCTCCTTCTTTTTGCATATTCTATATTTTTTTTTAAAAAGAGAGAGTTTCCTTTTAAACTAGATACACCTTTTACAGGTAAACGAAAACAAGTTTTAGCTCCTCAAAGCTCCTGAAATGTCCAGGCGTTTCCCAAAGTTCGAAAAAAAAAAAAAGTTCTCTTTAAACAACACAAAGATTTTTAAACAAACAAACAAAGGAACACAACAGCGCACGCACATGTCATATTGGCTTTCCTATCGAGCGTGTTAAAAATCAGAAATAAAAAAAGAAAAAGAGACAAAAAAGAGAAAATGATTAAAAAATATACAACTCTTTATGACAAGTTAAAGCAAAAGTCCTACATTAGAGAAGGCAACAAACATGACTGAATAAAATAAACAAAAGAACAAAACAGGAAAACACTGATGCTACAAATAAATTGAAATATATGTACAGACCCTGTTTTCCTTTTGCTTGTATGGATGCAATTTCTTGTATGTGTGTATGTGTGTGTGTATTCGTTCCTGTGAATAATTGCCATAGTGTGTTGGTTCTTCACCATGGAGTCCTTGTGAGTCCATTTGTCGCTAGTTAATGAAACAGTGTGTTCGCATTATCCCCTGTTGTTCCACATAGAAAACATCCTCTGGAAAAGAGGTGCAGTCCGACTGAAAAACAAGACAAACCACGTCCAGGAACCTGCTTCACCTCCATGACTAGCTGCCGGAGCCATACGGATCCAAATGCTTTTTGCCGTAATCACAACCTTGAACTGCGTTCCTAAGAACTGCCAGACTGTAACCTCGTCATGTCTGACGCTGACCGATCTTCCTAAAGCTGGCGCCGAGTCTGCTTGCCATTACCAGATGACGCTGGAGATGCTGGTTTCCCTGGGCAGCAGAGGGAGCATGGCATTGTTGGCGTGCCCCTCCTCCAGGCTGTGCTCTCGGCTCTTCCCGGGTGGCCTCTGTCCGTTCAGCAGTGTCAGTGGGATGTTGCAGTAGGTGTGCTGGTTTCCCAGAGATGAGAGAGGTGGCAAGGTCCCTCCTGGGGGCATGTCGTACTCGTAACTGCGGTAGTAGTGTTTCTGCCTCATGGTGGTGTGGTAGGTGCTGTGGAACGAGGAGCGCAGCTCTGGGTGGGCGGTGGCCATGGCCGTGGAAGTGGCCGCCGCCATGGACATGGCAGAAACAGTCTGCAGCTCTCCGAATGGGCCCTGCTCGCTGACGTCTAGTGCTGCCTCGTGCGTGAGCATGGGCTCCGTGCGTCTGAAGGGCATCTCATACTGCAGCTGCTTCCAGAACTTGGAGTTGAGCTTGTTGCTCTTGGTTCCACGCCATTTGATGACAGTAAGGGTCTTAATGGTGTGTTTAAGTGCTTCCACTTCCTGGTAGTTCATGATTCCGCGCAACTCGGCACATTCGATCAGGATGACTTTGATCTCACCCGTCACCAGCATGTTGCGCAGTCGCGTCTCCAGCTCAAAGATGCTCCAGCCTCGCCGCACTACGTAGTTGGGTGTCATAACTATGATGAGGCGTTTGCTCTGGTCTACACAGCGGGCCACGTCCTCTATGTAGGCTGCGGGAAAGAAGCGGTAAGGAAAGAGAAGAGCAAAAATTTATGTGACACAAGTGTGGCAAAACATTGCAGTGAGCATTGTTTTCACCTAATGAGAACAGGGCCACAACACGGTGATGGATGAACACACAGACAGCATCAGACACAAAACACAAGACAGTGACAGGTATCTGGTCTACTAACACCCGTTTAATATGGAGCTTTAAGTGTGCACAAAGGTGCAGCATATAAATTAACATTTTATGCACATAGAGCAGATCCATATGGCTCTAACTGCAAACCAGTGATTGATAAAGCTGCACACTCTATAGGATTAGGGCTGAGCTCGCTATTGAATCGGGCCTGATGTTTCAGATCACACAATGGTGCCACTCTAAGCATGAAAGCAGCTGATGCAAGAGGAAAAGACCGAAGGCGAGTACCTCTAAAGAGCCGCGTGTCATCCTGGTAATGCTCATTGGTGAGACCTAAACATAAACATTTTAACATTCAGGTCACAGGCAGAACACATTACAGACACAGAAACATGCTCAACACTGTCAGAAGCGTGGCTGCGTCCCCTCTCAGTCATCTTTTTATTTCACATACGATTAATCACATACCATGTTTCCATGATTGGACATTCATCTGCAATGATTTTACTTGGCAGTGGTGCTGGCGGCAATTTTCTTTTGATTAAAGGATAGAAGCGGCTCAGTCAGCAGGGCTCAGAGCCTTCACACATTACCCACTGATGTTTAATTCTGTCTGGACCAACTAGGACGTGTTTGCGTTTTATCTTTTTCACATGAAGCCTACAGTAGAAACACACAGCATCGCTACTAACTAGAGCACACTGTGTACCACTGGCAAAGACAGACTGCTAAACAGAGTTAGCACGCATGAGAATATGTTCAGACAGAATTTTCATGGATTTATTAATACATGGATAAAAACCAGCGAGGATGATAAATTTGTTCAATATATCGGCTCCCGGTACACACCGCATACTGTATTCCCATATCTGTAGTACACAGTATGGGAACAGCTAGTGAGAAATGCTATGATCTAGTGCTTTAATCCAGAGAGGTTTGAGAGGATACAAGAAAAAAAAGGGTTCTTGTTGACAGTATTGCATTGAATATTGCATTTCCCTCCTCTTCCCTTATTTTAACTTTGAAATATTCATCTATTCATCACTTGTGAGCGTGGATATCCTCTGCTTGATTCTGCCCTGACAGCACTGGACATTGAAACACAAGACAGTGACAGTGGAAAAACAATGGTGAAAACAAACAACATAGACCAAACAGACTGTGACAATCTATGTATATGTATATGTATATGTATACATGTACCCTGCTTCCAAAGAAATTAACAATCTTCAATTATGGTAATTTAGTTTTAATGAAAAGACAGAACATCAACCAAATTCCAGAAAAAAGACATTATATAAAAGTCACAGATTGAAAGAAGTATTTGATGCCCAAGCAAAACATGACTTGGTACTCTGTAGAGAAAGCCTTGTTGGAAAGCACCAGCAAGATGTGGGATGGATATTGGCCCACTCCTCTTTATAGAAACTTTAAATCCTTTACATTTCTTGGCTGCTGCTTGGCAACTCTAAGCTTCAGCTCCCTCCACAGTTTGTTTATAGGTCTGGAGATTGGCTAGGCCTCTCCGTGACCTTAATGTGCTTCTTCTTTAGATCCGTTGTTGCCTTGGTGGCATGTTTTGGGTCATTCTCATGCTGGAAGACCCATCCATGACCCACCTTCAGTGTTCTGACTGAGCAGGGAAACAGCCCAAAAGTATAATATTTCCACTTCAGTGGAGGATGGTGATCCTTTGGTTATACTCAGTATTTCTCTTCCTCCAAACACGGTGGGTCGAGTTGATACCAAAGAGCTTGATTTAGGTTTCATCTGACCACAGCACTTTCATGCATGCCTCCTCTGAATTATTTAGATGCTCACTAGCAAACTTAAGATGGGCCTGTAGAATGTGCCTTGTTAAACAGTGGAAACTCATTACAACGTCCTGTGCTATCAGTGATGTTCTTGGTGACTTTGGTCCCAACTGCCTTCAGGTCATTAACAAGCACCTCCTGTTTATTTTTGACCTGATCTATCACCTTTCTCATGATCATCCTCACCCAATGAGGGAAGATCTTGTATAGACTGAGGTTGACACATGGTTTTGTATTTCTTCCATTTCTGAATCACGCCAGCAGCTGTCACCTTGTCACCAAGATTCTTGCAGATGGTCTTGTCGTCCATTGTGGCCTTGTGCAGGTCTATAGGCTGCTCCCTGACATCCTTTAGCAGCTGTTTGGTCTTACCAAATTTCTTGGTCTTCCCAAGAAACTGATTCTGTGCTTTATGCACATAATCGTTTGATATCACAAGTATCTGTAATTGATTGATTATAATCTGTGTGCCATGTGGGCACACAGCCAGTCTGTGGGAGCCAGAATTCTAGCATGTTGGTCTGGAATCAAATACTTATTTCGCTCAGTGTCACTCAATATTTTAACGTCTTTCTCCATTAAAATGAGACTATCATAAAATTAAAGACTGGACATTTCTTTGTAAGTGAGCAAATTTACAAATTCAGTAGGGGATCAAATAATTATTTTCCCCAATATAGAATATATAGTAGAAACAAACAAACACCTATACAACTGTTGACAGTATGGCACAAACATTTCAAACGTGTGCAAGCATGCATACATACAAACACACACAGTCTTACTTCCTGATGGGATGAGGTCTCGATCTGGGATGAAGAGTTTGTAGCCATAATGTTTCTCCAGAACATCAGGGAGGATCTCCAAGGCAAAGCGCTCCTCTTCCCGGGTCTCCTGACTCCACTGGTCAGGGTCCACTTTGGTGTAAGACAAATATGCATCATAGTCTTTATTTTCTGAGGAACAGGAAGAAAGAGTGGAGAGTCAGTCATGAAATATGCAGACTAAATGCCATGGCATTTTCACTGAACACTGCACGCATATTCTCTGATGAACATTTTATTCCAAACAACTGACTTTACACATTTCTTGCAATTGCGTTGGCTAACTTCTACAATAGTTACAACTTTTAAAGCTACTTCTAAAACCAAAATTACACACTCCTTATTATAGTTTCAAAATAATAAAATAACGTTGGCTTTTCTTACACTTATTGGCTCTATCCATAAACATTCACATTTGGTCATGGTTATGACAGTGCCATTTAACCCTTATGCACGGCACCTCAAATAGTTACCAGTTATTTTCATCCAAACAGAATATGCATCAGAAATTTCTGCAAATTTATAGCCAAAAGGCACGAAAGTAAAATGCTGAAAGTCGGAAAGAGATATATATATATATATATATATAAATCTTATAAAGTTTGTATCTGTCTTGTGTGAAACTTGTATGAAAAGCATACAAGAGTGAAAACAGATATAAGATATATAAATGAAACTTGTATGTTTTGGATACTTACTAAAACAATATATGAAAGTAATGAGAAAGTGGCCACTTTCATGAGTAAATCATATAAGTTTTTACTATTTCTTTTCCATATGGGTTTTGTGTAATTCTTATACAGTGTTTAACACAATTATTAGACCACCTGCCATAAAAACAGGAAAACACAAATATTTTAGAAATTTGTCAAAAACTTTTTGAAAGCTAGAAACTACTGAATTTACTGAACTGACCATTTAACCACTAAAACATTAGGAATACAGGAATACATGTAATTAACTTAATCAAATAATAATAATGTGATTTATTATTTTTTATAGTTTTTTTTTTGTAAAACAGCGAATGTGAAGATTCATAGGTAACATTAATTATAAAATTGAAAAATAGAATTTTGATTAAAATGCTTGTTCATGCTGGAGGATTTACCATTACAGAAACATAACTTTTTTGATGATTACCAATACTGGTAACTTAGGGCAGCTGTGGGAAAAAAACTTGCACTTAATTGTATTTTAATAAATTTGTTAAGCACTGTAGTATGTTGTAGAACTGTAAACACGGGTAATAGAGTCTATAGTCTAATTTGAAACTATAGTGTAACTTTTTACAGGACACATGATTGTGCTTTGCTGTGTCAGTTTACATTTTCTGTTCGGTACTTTGTTTTCTATAAAAAACTGTTAAATTTTATAATTTGCCTACATGGATTTCCTTCCAGTGAGTCACAAGATCGTTCATGAAGTTAGATACTTATGATCAAGGAGAAGGCCTTTCTTGCAAATGCTGTTCCCAATAAGTGTCTCCGGTACGCAATCAAATTCTTCCACACCAAACTCAGAAAACCATTTCTTTTATTGTCTATTGTATGTATTTTTTGCTTATCATTCTTGTTTGGAAAAGAGAAGACCACTTTTCTAGTGGTGTCAAATTGATTTGGCCATGTAGTGTATACAAGAAATAAATTGTGGTAGATACAAAAATACCCAAAACAATGCAGAAGCAATACTCTCTTCCCACCTCAAAATGATTTCCCAGAAGACAGTGGGAAGAACTGAGAAGGTAGAAAATAGATAATAGGGAAAAGAACAGTGCTGGTGACATGTTCGCTAAGTCCTAGTCATTATGCTCTGTGGAAACCGGAATGTGGGCCAGTCAGAAAGTGAGGAAAGACTGCTTCAGAAACTCTTTTGAGGAGCATGCGCAGCTTTGAAACTTACTGGAAGGGCCATGGCTGTGCTCGATAGGATCCAAACATCAAACAAAGCTTTCAAATTAGCAACCAACCTCGCAAATTAACCACCTAGCAAAGTTGGAAAAATCAAAAACAGCTTGTATCAGCGGTCCCTGATGGCATGACTTAATCATGTAGAAGTTTGAGTCTACAGTCTGGGGCGTAATGGATAATTTATGCTACTGTAGAAACAATCCGGTGACTTCTGTCTTTCCAGAATTCTTGAAAAGAGAGCAAAAATGCAAAACACAGAGGAATCATACTGGGACATAAACAGACAAATCCTTAAGTGAAGTACAAGTTAACTATGTTCTGTAGAGAAAGCAGAAAGTTGCTTTCCAATTTGAGGATTGTTACGCTCCTATTTGTTGCTCAGAGACAGTGCTTCGAGCCTGCCTTGTTGCTGTGTATCACTATCTGGCAGCAGAGGGTGGGCTTCATTTCATGACATACTGAGATTGATCTCTTTTTAAATGGGCAACAAATTGAAAAACTGTCTCCTCCTTTTCTGGTAAAGTCACTGCACCATGCACCTCTTTACCAACAGCAGCGGAAATGCCGTCACTGAGATAGCAAACATCTGTAACTACTAGTGAGTAGTTACTTTTAAACAAAATAGTACGTTCATTGGATCTATGAATACAAGCCCGCAAAGGCACATATAGAGTCATCACAGCTTGCTTGATATTGAGTTTTTGGATAAAAAAAGTCCTGGTGAAAAAAGTGTGAAGAAGATAATGGTTAAAAGGCTAAAAGACGCATTTTTTTAGACGCATTCTTCTGTCTTTACCTCCGTCTACATCTTCACTGCCAAAGTGCCTCCTGTAGAAAAGCATCAGCTCAATCTTGTAGCATTTGTAGAGTGAGATGAGAAAGATGAGTAGCAGCAGGATTGCTCCCAGCCCTCCTGCCAGCTCCACAGTGTACATGAGCTCTGCTGAAGACAACACATACAGACAAGAAAATAAGCAAAACTGCTGAGACAGTCATGGTTAAAACGCCAGTTACAGTTTTGTCTGGCCACTTACAGTCACTGCAAATAGATAAACATCCCCGCACCTCTAAGGTTTTACTTATTGGGACAAAATAAAAAAATTATCTAGTCCCTACCAGGTCTAACAAAAACACATGAAATATTACACTGAGTCATTTTTTATTCAATAGAAACTAAGACAAACCCCAGAAAGAGTGTGTGAGTACACCACATAATTCAATAGTTTGTTGAAATACCTTTAGCTGCAATAACTTGAAGTAATAATTTTCTGTATGACTTCATCAATTTCTTACATCACTGTCGAGGAATTTGGGCCCTTTCTTCTTTACAACATTGCTCTAGTTTATTGAGGTCTGCAGGCATTTGTTGATGTTCAGATCTCCAATGGTTTCTCCACAACATATTCAGCCAGTTTGAGGTTTGGACATTGACTGAGCCATTCCAACACTTTGATTATTTTCTTTTTCAGCCATCTTGTTGTAGATTTGCTGTTGTGCTTGGGGCCATTGTTCTGTTGTAAAACCCAGTTTGGGCCAAGCGTTAGCTATCGGACACATTGCTTTACATTCGACTCTAGAATACTTTGGTACAGTGGCTTGCAAAAGTATTCGGCCCCCTTGAACTTTTCCACATTTTGTCACATTACAGCCACAAACATGAATCAATTTTATTGGAATTCCATGTGAAAGACCAATACAAAGTGGTGCACACGTGAGAAATGGAATGAAAATCATACATGATTCCAAACATTTTTTACAAATAAATAACTGCAAAGTGGGGTGTGCGTAATTATTCAGCCCCCTGAGTCAATACTTTGTAGAACCACCTTTTGCTGCAATTACAGCTGCCAGTCTTTTAGGGTCTGTCTCTACCAGCTTTGCACATCTAGAGACTGAAATCCTTGCCCATTCTTCTTTGCAAAACAGCTCCAGCTCAGTCAGATTAGATGGACAGCGTTTGTGAACAGCAGTTTTCAGATCTTGCCACAGATTCTGGATTGGATTTAGATCTGGACTTGGACTGGGCCATTCTAACACATGGATATGTTTTGTTTTAAACCATTCCATTGTTGCCCTGGCTTTATGTTTAGGGTCGTTGTCCTGCTGGAAGGTGAACCTCCGCCCCAGTCTCAAGTCTTTTGCAGACTCCAAGAGGTTTTCTTCCAAGATTGCCCTGTATTTGGCTCCATCCATCTTCCCATCAACTCTGACCAGCTTCCCTGTCCCTGCTGAAGAGAAGCACCCCCAGAGCATGATGCTGCCACCACCATATTTGACAGTGGGGATGGTGTGTTCAGAGTGATGTGCAGTGTTAGTTTTCTGCCACACATAGCGTTTTGCATTTTGGCCAAAAAGTTCCATTTTGGTCTCATCTGACCAGAGCACCTTCTTCCACATGTTTGCTGTGTCCCCCACATGGCTTGTGGCAAACTGCAAACGGGACTTCTTATGGTTTTCTGTTAACAACGGCTTTCTTCTTGCCACTCTTCCATAAAGGCCAACTTTGTGCAGTGCACGACTAATAGTTGTCCTATGGACAGATTCCCCCGCCTGAGCTGTAGACCTCTGCAGCTCATCCAGAGTCACCATGGGCCTCTTGGCTGCATTTCTGATCAGCGCTCTCCTTGTTCGGCCTGTGAGTTTAGGTGGACGGCCTTGTCTTGGTAGGTTTACAGTTGTGCCATACTCCTTCCATTTCTGAATGATCGCTTGAACAGTGCTCCGTGGGATGTTCAAGGCTTGGGAAATCTTTTTGTAGCCTAAGCCTGCTTTAAATTTCTCAATAACTTTATCCCTGACCTGTCTGGTGTGTTCTTTGGACTTCATTGTGTTGTTGCTCCCAATATTCTCTTAGACAACCTCTGAGGCCGTCACAGAGCAGCTGTATTAGTATTGACATTAGATTACACACAGGTGCACTTAGGGATGGGTATTGATAAGATTTTCACGATTCCGATTCCATTTTCGATTCTGTTTAACGATTCGATTCTTTATTGATTCTCTTATCGATTCTCTTATCGATTCTTTTTAAAAAAGGAGAACACTAAGGTCGATTAGCTTAGAACTTTGTTTTATATCTTCTCTTTGAACTAGATAGAAATTTAGGAGTAACATGGCCTTACAAACCCAACAGTGAGATCTTAAGAGATCCACAGCCTATGGCTCTTCAATGGGGTGTCACAGGGTCCCCGGGGAAAAAATTGTAAATATAAAATAATAAAATAAATATTCTTCTGTAGCAATAACAAAGTATAACATAAATTATTCTGTAGCAATTACACAAGAATATCCAGTAATGTCCCTGCCTACAATTAAACACATTCACTTACCGAAAATCGGGGGCATCTGCTGTGGCAAAAGGATGCAAGCCTTTGACCACAACCTTAGTCACTGCTCGGTGACATTCACCTATCCTGGCCTGAAAGGAGACGCTACCGGTAGACTGCAGCGAGAACTGCCAGCATCTGAGCCAGCCAGACTCTGTCTGTCTCTCTCATCATGGTCACCTAAATGCAGCGCACAGTAACGGCAGGTTTTGTAATAAGGCAGATCGCGCTAACATAATATGCACTGTTAGTTGATTATTTACCTGCAGCATTAACGGGAGAGGACGTGCAAACGTTACCGCTGCTGCTGCGTTGAGATTCACGAGTCCGGAGCGGAATTAAAAACACGACATTCATTTAAGGTCATCGCGTGTTTTGTGAGCAAATGCTTTTGCATATTCGTAGTGTTTCCTCCCTTAAATGAAATATCTACTTTGCAAGTATTGCAAGTTGCCCTGTTGTCTTCCGTTCTCGTAAAGTATAACCAAACTTTTGAGCGTTTGAGCCGCCATGTTTCCTGCCAGGTAAATGACGCTCCGCAACGTGGTGACGTCGTTCGGGGCGACTGGAATCGATAAGGGAATCGTTTGCAAAAATGGCAAACAATTCCAAGGAATTGAAACAGTGGGAACCGGTTCTCAACAAGAACCGGTTTTCGATACCCATCCCTAGGTGCACTCTATTTAGTCATTAGCACTCATCAGGCAATGTCTATGGGCAGCTGACTGCACTCAGACCAAAGGGGGCTGAATAATTATGCACACCCTACTTTGCAGTTATTTATTTGTAAAACATGTTTGGTATCATGTATGATTTTCGTTCCACTTCTCAAGTGTACACCACTTTGTATTGGTCTTTCACGTGGAATTCCAATAAAGTTGATTCATGTTTGTGGCTGTAATGTGACAAAATGTGGGAAAGTTCAAGGGGCCGAAACTTTTGCAAGCCACTGTATACAGAGGAGTTCATAGGCAAGTCAAAGACTGCACGGTGTCCAGGTCCTGTGCCTGCAAAAGAAACTCAAATCATCACTCCTCCACCACCGTGGCTGAAAGTTGGTATGAAGTTTTTGCTAATATGCTCTGTTTTTAATTAAGCTACATTGCATTATAGCCAAACATCACCACTCCAAAGGACATTGCTCTAGAAGTCTTGTGGTTCATTCAAATGCAAATTTGCAAATCTCAACCATGCTACCAGATTATTATTATCCTGGTATATTTTTTTTAAACTAGCCATAGATATTCAGTCTATCACTAATTGTACTGTATTGAACTTGGCCTGTAGAGCCTGAACTGTCACTTTTGGGTGTTTATTTGCACATTACACATTCTGAACTTAAATTTGCTGGTATATTCACTCCTAAGAAGAACTGTTGTCCCAGTTTTCCAATACTCTTTCTGTAGGATGATGGAAATCAAAGTATTTGTAAATAACTTACTAACTCTTCCCAATTGCTTCTCTAAGATCATTGCTGAAAATTTTCTCTTTGTCAGTGTGTTAAAACACACCTAAATGCTCCATACCTGCAAATAGTCAAAAACATATGCTTTTATAGAGGTGCTCAGACCTGCTGATTATCAGTTAATTAGCTGCATTTGATTAGCAGCACCTCTTACCCTCTTAATTGTTATGGAAGCAGTAGGGTGTACTCAGTTTTTCACACACTGATTCTACAACTTGGCTAATTTATTTCTTAAATAAATAATGACACAGTGTACTACGTCATGTGTTGTTGTTCATCTGAGTTTGTATTGTGTTAAAGGCCAGATTTTTAAGGACTAGATTACTTTTATTATGTCCTGATGTGTCAAACTTTAGAATTTAAAAAGTGTTTGCTTTCTTTTTACCCACACTCTTATGACAGTATTAATCAGGCTGGCCTCAAACTCCAGCCTCTTTGTTTCATTATTTCAGGTAAACTCACAGAATGAGGCACTTTTACACGTTTACATTTGACTGAAATCTGGACGATCATCAGCATTTTCAGCGCTCGGCTCAGAGCGGAGCAGAATCAATCTTCAGAGACACGAGTCTCATAATGAGTTTGAGAAAAATGAGAGGGCACATAGCAGAGAGACACAGGGAAAAAAAAGGAGATAATGAGAAACTGGGTTCATTTCTTTGGAGAAGTGCAGCAATGACACAGCTTTGCACTTTGGCTGTCATCCATAGCGGGACTGGGACAATTCTGGACATGGATGGAGGCTTTTTCAAAACAAGAGGCTTTAGTTTACTCATCACACTGTCACTCACCTCGCCATCATAACCCACTCTCTTCAGAGTTCTCTTACTTCTCCTTGCCCACTTTTCTTGCTGTCTCTCCATTCATTTCTCCTCTCCATTATCTCCTTCTCATCTCCCCAGAGACCTAGCTTGGGGAAGGATGAATTATGGTGTGTATTAAAGCCGCATTTACCTGGTAGGCTCAGCTAGAGCAGGTTCACTTTATTTCTCTGTCACACTGTGGGCTGTAATGCTGCACAGTGGCCCTACGTTCTCTAGGCTGCATGCCAATTTACTCTCTATATAACCCCAGACATAGAAAAAGTACATATTAAAGTCATAACAGAAATACTGTGAAGTTATAAAATCTTATTTTTATTAAAAGTCACTTAACTTTAGCTACACTTTCTGGATCTAATGATTATTTATTCTAAAATAGGTTTAACCAAAGACATAGTAGGTTATGAGAAATTACAAAATGATAACTAATTAAATCTGTGTTGGTGAGAGTAAAAGAAAAAGACCAACACTCATGATCAGCAGCCAGTTAGCTTAGCTTAGCCAAACAGCTAAAAACAGGAAAAGCTGCTTTCTGAGAGTAACAAAATCTGCCCTCAAGCACATCTAAACATTCATTTACCAGTCATGTCTTGTTTTCTAATAAATACAAGAAACAAAATGTAAAAGTTATAAAAGAAGCTATGTGGGTGGATATGATTTGGCTAATTTTCAACAATTTTCAACTCACTGTTTCCAGTCTTTGTGCTAAGCTTTGTATTTACCTTAGAGGCATGGGAATTAAGTGTATATGGCAAATCTCAAAACAGCTCTTTAACTTGTAAAGACAGATCTTTGATGTTGGCTTGTGCATTATATTTGATGTTTTTTTCATTTCAGCAGCAGTCGACAGTGTGTTGCAGGAAAACAGCTATGTTTTCTCGGGCTTCTAATTGGCTATTTACCGGCCTTTTCCAACTGTAACCAAATGTAATGCTTTTAACTCATTATCAGCAATAATCTTCACTCTTGAAGTTGTTTATGTTTCACTGACCCCCACTTCCTTTCTGCCTTCTCTGTTTTCATGTCTCTCTTTCTTTGGAGATGGAAGGAAAGGGAGCCTGCAGAGATATTAGACCTGCTGCAGGGCTTGTGAGTGATGCATTCTTGGAGCAGAGAACATGAAATAAACATCAGATGTGGATGAGAAGCAAGAGAGAGAGAGAGAGAGAGAGAGAGAGAAGGAGGGGGGTGTTGCCTTGAAGTCTTTTTGTAGCATTCTTTTTTTTTTGCAACTGCTTTTACAAAGAGAGCTAAATGAAGTTGTCTGCAGTCTGTGAAAACTGCTAAAATGGCTGTCTACAAAAGATGATTGCAGAGACAGAGATTAAAGTGGGGAAACAGACATATAACGGCATAAAATGTAATTGTATGCTGGACTTATTGGCCTGTTGGGAGAAGCTGAGGACCAATTTGCTGTTTAAACAACCATCAAATTACCTCTCTTTTAGGATGACAACCAGTGCGTGAAAAGAGCTTCTGACATGTCATACTAGAGCACCAACATAGCTACACAGCCGATGGGAAACATGAAAAAACAAACAAACATACAAATCAATTAGAATATTTCTGTTTGATGAAATGATGTAGCCAGGCTTCGATTATTTCATATGTCACGAGGCTTTACTGTCAGGCAAACAGAAAAAATAATATCATGCTTTCTAATGTAAAGCAACTAAATATAAAGAAAAAAGAAAAAGGATGATTTCCCCCAAAATCTAACACACATTTTCCTTCAGCCTACAGGGATTTTAATCAATCGAGATTATTTTAATATCCAGTTTTGGGTTAAGTGTAGAAATATCTGCATATTCTTGACTATAATAAAACTACAAGGCACTGATCAAACTGATATAAACAACGAGAAACCTAGAAGAGGCATAAAGGTGCATCATGTTCAGCTGTAACGTTGGGAAATTAAATAAAAAAAGTAAGAAATAAACCCATCTAACAGACCAGCATGCCACCGTATGCCTTTTACTGTCCTCCCAACTCTCTACCATACTTTGGGACAATGTTTGACACAAATTTGAAATTTGACAGACAAATAAATGCAGTGGTCAAGAGCAGTTTCTTCCAGCTCAGAACAATCTCCAGACTAAAAACCCTTCCAAACAACTTCTGATCCAGAAAGGGCTTGTTATGTCTAAAGTAGACTACTGGAATGCATAGTGGAGTTACTCATCTCTTGCCCACTTACAATTAGTCCAGTGTTAGCAGCCTTGCACTAAGCTCCCTGTGCATTGCATAATCTAGTACAAAGCGGCACTGTTTGTGTTTGAAGCTTTAAATGGTCTTGCACCTGCATATGTGGTAGATATATTGCGCCCATGTACTCAAGATCATTATGGCCTGATTCTCACTCCCGATTATCCCACAGTTGAACCTTAGTTCGAAAGTGACCCTGGACAAGCATCAACTGTAACTGTTTTTCAATCTAAACTTGAAAAATGCTAATTTCTGGAACTTTGTTGGATTGGTTGCCGATAGGAACCTGTTTATTCTATTTTATTTTCATGTAAAGCACTTTAGTTTTAAATGTGCTATAGAAATAAAATGCACTTACCTCTCTCCCATCACATAGCTATTTAACCAACAAATTGGATTTCAATCTGTCAGTTAAACAGCTGGTATGTTAGTATTTGCGTAATGTTAGAGAGGACTGTGCAAACACCCCAGCTCAGCAAGAGGAAACATTTCTATAACTGCAAGATCTGAAAAGAATTAATAAAACTTCTATAGGACTCATCGTTATAAGTAGGAAGAGACAGCGAATACCAATATCTTAATATTCTGTTGCTGGACCTCATTTCTTTCTCTCTTAAAAGCGCGCACACACACACACACAGGAGATATCACTCATGTTTCAATCAGAAATATGAGTGCACACCTGGAGTAGACAAATTGCATTCTTCTTACTCAAGACAACTTTTCAAATCAAGTGTTAATAGACTTGTTCACTGGATGTAATTACTTGTTCATTGTGAAACTTGTTAGATGTTAATATTATATAATCCATTCAGGCTTGTTAAACTTTAATTATCACAATGCCTGAAACTCCTGACTTAAAAATGAGTTAATTGAGGAATATGAAATTTAATAATCAAACCAGTATTTCACTTCTTGTTGTAAATGTTGGAAGTGATGTTATGACGATTAGTCATCCATATAATACACTCTGATGATGCTGTCTATAAACCTTCGAAATACACTTCCTTTTTTAATCCCATTTTCTCTTCATATACACCTGAACACGTCCATATTTCTGAACAAACTCTATTGCCTTTATTTATGTGGTTGGAAGGAAGATTGTTGTTCGTGGTTGGATCTGTCCAAATAAAAGTTGAACGAAATTCATTATTTAAACAACAATTGTGGCCCCAGAATTCATAGTGGTGCAAATAATCTTGGCCACACCTTAGAGGACATCCCAATGAGACCAGCATGATAAAAAAGACTGAGTCACACCATATTCAACTCTGTTTACATCTTAATCTATAATCAGTGTTGGGAAGGTTACTTTTCAAATGTATTCCATTACAGATTACAGAATACATGCCCCAAAATGTATTTTGTAACGTATTCCGTTACGTTACTCAGTGAGAGTAACGTATTCTGAATACTTTGGATTACTTAATATATTATCATGCTTTTTACAACTACATGAATGCACTATTGCTGTGTGATTTATTACTGTTACTGAAGGTCCGCGGCTACGAACCGTAGTAAAGGGACCTCTGGCTAATACATCGGGTTCCGTGTCGGGCTCGTAGCTGAAAACTAGCTTTACTTTGTTGTCTGGGTCAAGACAGAGAGAGGCGAGAGACAGAGAGAGGCGTTGAAAGGCTGCTCCAACGGAACGTATCGGAGGAAAACACGAACACAGCGTACAGTCGAGTATTAATAGCTTACTTACAACTGGGCTCATCAGGCACACTTCTTGGCTGCAGTGGTTATTATTATATTTACATGCTTCCAGCTCCCGTTTCTGCTCGGTGACAGCTCGGACTTGCCTGTAGCATTCTGCCAATTAGCTTAGCACAACAACAACAACAACAACAACAAAAAGGCGCTCTGTCACCCAGGAAACACACAGTCGCAGAGAGCGCGTCACCCTGTAACCATGGCAACCGTAACGCTGCCGCCTGGAACAACAGAACAGCTGTCAAACAAAACCCAAACAGTCCTGATTGGTCCTGACCCGCCACAATATGAAACAGGAAAATACCGCCGTGTAATCCATTTATTTCAACAAAGTAACTGTATTCTAAATACCACCTTTTTAAACGGTAACTGTAACGGAATACAGTTACTCATATTTTGTATTTTAAATACGTAACGGCGGTACATGTATTCCGTTACTCCCCAACACTGTTTATAATATTCAGTTTCATTTAGCTCACCAAGTAGTTTTTTTCAGTCAGGTGTAATTTTTATTTTGCCAATTGCATATGGAAAGCCGTTCCTTATTCTAAAATGAATGTTAAAGCCATAAAACTTGCTATTTCAGAATCCAGTCAACATCAGCTCTAAAAGACTGAGGGCCAACATCAGCTGCTGAGGTCTGTTTGCATGACATGCTCAAGATTTCACGGCTGCGCCCTTCTGAATCTACTCCATCATTAGGCTGTTGGATGACCTGAAAAGTCCCGCTTGTGAACTGAACGAACCCAGCCTATAACTACAATCAATAGGAAATCAAGCTTAAGTTCAACTGCCTCAGAGTTAATATCGTTGGTAGTCTCAATTAATCTGAATTAGTGTGAATTAAAATTAGTTTAATCATTCAGATATTTTATTAACTTTCATCTGGCTCATCATTTTCCAAGAGCTGGAGAATTAAATCCACATGCTCCCATTCATCATTACCCATTTGTTCATCAATTCTGATTCTGGTAATATCTTTATTTAATGCATTCTTGCTCCTGCTGTCTACTTCTAGCTATAGCTGTTCATAAAGGATTTGAAATGTGTTCCTTTCCTTGCAGCACCCCCCTAAATTAGCAAAGAACCCTGTCCGGAGACATAAAAGCAGATACTTTGAGCTACACATGCTTCTTTTCATTCTGAAGTAAATAAAAACATAGTTTAACAATAACCTGATCATAGCAACATTTGTAGTCATCATTTTTGAAAAGCTATATTGCTTTGAAATGTGTTCTTTCTTTGGACCACAAGGCGAGTCCTATTTACTTCAATTACACTAAAGAGAAGGCAGACATCTTTACAGCCAATATGTGGAAAATTAGGAAACTCATACCATAATGATGCACATGGATGAACAACACTACATGCCAGAGGAAAAATCTGTATTTTAATTTTTTTATTTTGGGGGGTGGGGTTGAACTGTCCCTTTAAGTTTGGAGTGGGAAATGTAAAAAAGCACTTACCCCGCCTGAAAAGCTGGATGGTAGCTTGGCGACGGCCGTTGCCATTTTCCACGTAACAGGAATAATTTCCCAGGTCTTCCTCCTCTAAAGAGTCAATAGTTAGTGAAATGGCCACTTCCTGTTCTCCAAGATGCTCCTTGATGACCCTGCAAGACAAACAATGCAAACGGTATTGTACAATTCTTCTCAGTATCAAAAACAATAGGTGGATGGGGAGTGACTTGCAGTTGATGGAATTAAAAAAGGATCAAAAACTCTCATGTTCAGCATGTGATGGGTCTTCAGGAGTCATGACCCGAAGCACATCAGTCAGCGCTGTTAACCAGATACCGTGTTATTGCAAATCCCAAGGGTTAAGCTATACAAAATACTGTTCCTGTGGTACAAATGTATCTTGATCGAGGCCCTTTTGCGTTACATTAAGTACTTCATGGTATGTTAATTTCTTTCTTTGCACTCAAACATATGAGAAATGAAAATCAATAAGGGATCTTCCTCAGCTTGTGCGGGAGGAAATCAAATAATAGCGATGAGGAGAAAATCTTTTTATAGCAGCTGCCATGGTAACGGCGAGAAGGAGAGAAAGTAATATTCCATAAAGTAAATGAGTGTCCCCCGCTGGGCTGGTTGAGCCTGATGGAGGAGAGAATAGGGAGATAATGCTCCCTCATACCTTGGACACACTACTTAGCCTACTTTTACAGCACCCTCAGCACAAATGACTCTTTGGAGGAAACAAAGTGCAAATGAGAAAAAGATCCCTTCTGTTTGTATGTGAGTGTGTTTATCATTACTGTGCTGAGAAGAAGGAGTGGGACGAGGAAAAAGGAGAGAGAGTGTTTGCATGTGTGAGTTTGTGTTTAAATGTGTAGGGGGTGGGGGGATAATGACTCTCAAGCATCTCACTTCTCTCTCACCTTCAAACTGATAAACTGCACATAGGAAAGCTTGTTGGGAGAATTGGCATCGGTAATTGAAAGTGCATCATGGGCCGTGTGCAAAGAGATGGCGGCAGCACTGATGATTCAGAGTTTGTTTTGTTGTAGGATAGGCGCAGTGAGAAGGAGGCATGAGAATAAATCAGGTCTATCCAGAAAGCAGTGGTGACCCTAACCATAACTGTGTATTGTTTACTCAAGCAGTGTACTGTGGGACTGTGGCTCAACACTTAGGGTGGATCATCCACTTTGCATGCCAAACCGTCCTCGGTTAAGATGCTGAACTCCCAAAATCATGTTTCCTGAATGCATTTTACTATTTACTTTGCAAGTCAAGTCTTTTGCATAAAAAATCTATGAAAAACATTGGTAACTACTTTGATAATTGTTCAGAGTACTTGTGGAAACATTACTCACTATTCTAAAAATTATTTATTAACCAGTCAACTAATGGAAAAAATAATCTGATCAGTTCAGTAGGAAATTCATAATTGTGAAGAAAAGTGACTCTGAATCTGGCGTGGTTGGTGTACTGGGATTTTCCCACACAATCATGTCGATGGTTTACAAAGACTGGTCTGAAAAAGAGAAAATATCCATTAGGGGGCAGTTCTCTGGGCAAAAACATCTTTTTCATGCCAGATGTCAGATAAAATCACCAGTGTTGCGTTCCAGCTGATAGGAAGGCAACAGTAACTCAAATAACGACTCATTACAACCAAAGAAGAGCATCTCTGAATATACAACATGTCCAACCTTGATGCAGAAGGGCTACAACAGGAGAAGAGAACACCTGATGCCACTCTTGTTAGCTAAGAAAAGGAAATTGAGGCTATATTTTACATGGGATCACCAAAATTGGACAATAGTCTTGATTTCTGCTGTGACATTTAGACGTTAGGGTCAGAATTTGGTGTAAACAACACAAAAGCATAGCTCCATCCTGTTATGTTCATATTTTCTTGCACACTTAAGGCCACTTAATACCAGCTGAGCATTGCTTAAACATCACAGCCTACCTGAGTATTTTTACTGGTCATGTCCATTTCTCTATAACTAAAGTCACTGCCAGGGGTGCATGTGAAGAAATAAATGGGATCGGACATTAAATGTTCCTTAACACGCCAACTCCCTGATCAAAGTCTTAATGTCTGGTAGCATGTGCATGAGAATAGCTCAGATAATAGTCAGGTGAATTCACAGCAAGCCATTGTCTCCTGCATGCTCCGTCTGGGCAGCACCAATATTTCCTGAAGTGAGAATGTGACTGAAGTCGACTGTCTCCTGCTGCGTGCCCCTTGTGGGAAAATGCAAACTCAGACTCCAGACAGCGTCTCAACCCAACTTGCTCCCAACACTGTCTGGAGTTCATGTGAAAACAGTAATTGTGGGCATATTTCTCCAATCAGTATACTTCTAGCTTTAACACTTGCACTGCAGTTTTACAGAGCAGTTTCACAGCATAGTATTATTCATTTTTAAGTGTAGCATGTGAGTGGTGTCTTCTGTTTCACATTTCACACCATGTGACACAACACAGCCATTGAACCTGATGAATAATGACTATGTGAACCTTGAATGGAGTTCACACTTGGTTTTAGAATGTGGACAATGATAAATAAACAACATCGTGAAAGGGGCTGCTTTGATCCGGTCATTCAGGCCACTTTGCTGAGGTGATTTTAAATGCACTTGGCCTCATATCACTGTACTGTAAATGCTAATGTGTCCTAACATGAGCAACGTATCAGGATGTAGTAGTAAATATGCCAACACTGAAGGACAAACATTTTGTTCTCTTTGCTAGCTCTTGCTGATCTTACGCTTGAATGGCAACAGACAGACAAAATAACGCTGTCCTTTCACCTTCTAGTGGAATTTGCACTGACAGTAACAAAGGCTGAACTTGTGGTTAGCTGGAAACCTTAGAGGCTAATGAAATGATGACTCATCTTGGCTCTCTACTTGTGACCCAGTCACCCAGCATACATTTTAAAACCAAGTGTAAACAGGGTCATAGTCACAAATGTGAGCTGAAGGACACATAACGGCTGGGATACAGATACACAGGAAGTTATTCCTACTTTGGTACATCAGGGTCGGATTTGCAGGATGCCCTCTGCTTTTTCATGACTGATCGAGTTTATTGATATAGCCTCAGCAGAAGGAGTAAACTGCAAACTTCTTCTCAAGCTATGGCTTCTTCTTTATCCCTTGTACATCCACTCCCCTCCTCATTGATAAAACCTCTGTGTTTGCTCATTTAGTGATCAATTTCCAGCGTATTCATTTCTTTCATATATTCAAGTGCACGTACACCTGCAAAACATCAACTGAAGCCACTCGATAACGTATTGATCACCTATTTTTTTTTAATGCTGAGACGCATTTGTTTTGTTAATTTATTAATCTCTGCATACAATGCTGATGTCTAGTCATCCATGCCATGATAACAGCAATAGCCCAGTCCCAATGGCGCAAATGAGAATTTATGGGCTCGGGTTGCCACAGAAATGAACTCCACCAAATCAATAGGCTGAGAGTTGGGTAAATAAAAGCCTGCAGTAAGTCTGTTCTCAAGGTATGAGTGCTCTTCTCTAAACTTAAGTTTGGCTGCTGATGCATTAGTAATAAAAGTATGTGGGTGGCAGGCTGACAAAGCGAGGTAACCCTGAGAAAACATGCCCAGCGTATCGTTTATAGGGGAGCAAGAGCTTGACTGCAGGGGAAGGACTGATTAGTTTGTGTTTAGTTTCTTGTATACTTGTTTTTTTTCATTTCCCGTCATTTTTTGTGCCTCGTCCATGTCTGGCTGTGTGCGTTTAAGTAAAATCAAGTCGTTTGCTGAATCCTTCAAGAGCAGCATCAGTAGGAGAAAGTGGATAATCGGATATATTATTGATCTCCTGCATGAAATATGTTTTAAATTATTAAAATGATCACCCCTCAGCCAGCGAGTGGAGGAATCCTGGTGACAAAGGGAGGGGCAGAGAGGGGTTGGTTAAACAGCAATCTGTTTCTTCTGGATGCTCATACCAGTGTGCGAAACAACTCATGATAACATCCCTCTTCACTTTACTCTTCATTGATTTGTGAATATTTCTCGACTCGTTCCACTCGTCTTTCCTGTTTGCTTCCTCTCTATTTTCTCCCGCTCTTTCTCTCTTTCCCTTCTAGCCCTTCTCCTCAGCTCCCCATGGCCCATCTGCATGCTGCTCTAGGTGGGTGCAGCGGGGGAGATAGCATAGTGGTGGCGGTGTGAAAAATGGCAGTTGTTAACCATCTGACAGGGCTGTCTCCCAGGAGCTGCAGCCTCTCCAAACAGCTCTAATGGGAAACATGCACATGGACCAGAGAATGGACTTGTTTAAATGTGCTACACCACTAGGAGGGGAGCGACACGAAGATGGGCTTGTTTTAAATGTCTGAAAGCCTCCGGAGCGAGGCTTGTCAGTGGAGTCTTTGCAATGTTGCACAAAGACCTTAAGCGGGGTGAAGGTACATAAACTGCTTTTTACAAATGTGTTCAGCATCATCTAAATCTATTCTCAGGGCATGCACTGCATCCTGCTCTGTCAGAGATAAGGAGAGGGAAAAGCGCTGGTCATGGAGAGAAAGCAGCTCCCAGTAAGACACAGGCAACCATTTTAATACTCCACGATTTCTTTCCAGATTTCAAATCAAAACTTTTTTCTTCTTCTTCTTTTTCGTTCTTTTTTTTCTAAACTACCAGAAAGAGTTTATGAGTGCACATTTCTATTATGAGGAACGCTTAAATGTTGAATGTTTCAGTCATACATTTTTATTAGTTTTCATAATGATCATAAATAACACCCTAATTACAATAAGAGAGATCAAGATGAAGCTGCATCCAGGCATGAGAGGCATGAGATACCAAATATCGATTAGATCAGGGTTGCTTTTTTCTTTTTGTAGCACTTTGACTGAAATTACTTGATTCATAGGCCAACTTTTGAAGGTGTCCTCACACTGGTTTTTTACATTCATCTACATTTTTTCGTACAGCAGTGTTTGTGTCCACAGGACAATAATGTATTTTAACTGACAAAAATATATCAGCGGTAATAAAACAAATAAATTACAGTTTATAACAAATTTTAAGCCTCTGCATCGTGTTCATGCTGTAGTGTAATTAATTGAAAAGAGCAGCTGCTTAGAAGGCAGGGAATACATCTCTGGAAAATGGTTGGTTTAGTGTATGCAATTTGGAGTTAATGGGCTAAGAGATGCGAAACCATTTGCATCGTCCTTTAATATTATGGGGTAAATTTATCTACATCTGCTATTAATTCCTCATTACTGCCAAGTCCAGGGAGGTGATTTGTAGCCCTGTGTTCCTTACTTGATGTCGCTCTCCTGGACTCTCTCTTCATCCAGGTCCTCTATGAACTTCTCCCCCTTCATCCAGTAGATGAGGGGGCTGACATCGCCGCTGTAGCCAAAAAATGCCCGGCAGGTAAGGTTCAGGGCACTTCCTGCAAAAACCACAAAACAAAACAGGAGATGACATGCTGTCATGCTCGATAGTCTTGCTGTTGTGTTAAAGGCATACAGCTCACATGCACAACCTGAAAAAATATTGTGTCAAATCCTATGCAGGGCTTTAAAGTCAGTGATATCGCACAGATACTCCAATTCTACCAATTCTTTTTATTTTATGCATCATACACACATAGGGTGTGACACACACTTCACACATTCATAGACTCACAAATACACACTTTGCAAATCTGCACACAAATGCCGTCTGATGAGAGAAAGTGAAAATATGCCCATCCTCAACTAATTTGGGGGATGTGCATCTGCTATTTAAGGAGACAGTCTTTCCTTTCAACGTAGGCTTTAAATGCTCATTTGGCCACACACAAAGCACACTGATCATAAAGCAAGTAATGAACACATGAGGGCACTCAAGAGCTTTCCAGAATCCCCCTGGCGACAGTGCATTGGAAAAAAATAAGGCAAAAGGAAGTGAGCGGAGACAGACACATTATTTTATTTAGAGCTGCTGCTGGGTATGAAGGGAGGTCAGGAGTCAACAACTACAGTTTGCTGTGAGTTGATATGTGGAGGGAAGAAGTAATTGTCACTGGGGAGCCGATGGATTCTTGGTTCTGTGAATGAAAGGATTATCTCTGTGGTTCAACACAGAGGGCAAGTATTTGCATGGAAGAAAAGGTGATACTTCACTACCAATTAAAAAAGTTTCCGTTGAAATCTACCGCACTAAAGCTGCTGGCAGCGTTTTTATAATTTGAGAAAGCCTAGAGATAAATCATAAATGAATCAGAGATAAAAAGCAATAAATAAATAAATTAATTAAAAAAATATACATATATACATAATGAATCAAATATTACAAGCAGCACAACTGGGAGCTGATTAAAGCTGGCAACACGTCATCACTCATGCAAGAACTTCAGTGTCCATGAACTTTGCATGTACTAAACTAAAGCTAAAGCGTGGCT
Organism: Pelmatolapia mariae; assembly: GCF_036321145.2. NCBI lineage: Eukaryota > Metazoa > Chordata > Actinopteri > Cichliformes > Cichlidae > Pelmatolapia > Pelmatolapia mariae. The sequence continues at coordinate 22,150,744 of NC_086241.1, forward strand.
GGCATACACTGTGAATGCATTTATTTTTCGTTCCAGCGAAGTGGCATTCACTAAACGCCTAGAGTGCAGTAATCTCGGCAAACCACAAGCGACGTGTAAACAATATACATATGATATATACATACTGTAAAGTGGGTGGAGACTCCTCTGGGGAGAGTCGGAAGCGCTGGGAGAAAAGACGTGAAGAAGCTGGGGGGATGACGGAGATGCTTTTTGCCTGTTTCGCAGCAGGATTTACAAGCCGCAGTGCAAGGTTTGCATTTGTTAATCCCGATTAGTATGTTACAGCACTTGTGTTGGGAATCCAAGGGAAACTCTGCTACTTAACACCAACTTCAAAAGCAACTACGTCTAAGTCAGATCTTTTTTTGTAAGAGTCAAAACTAAATATTTAAGGATTTACTGCAAGGCTCTTCTCTTGCATTACACATTATACAAGGATTTTTTTTTTTGCTCCCTTACTGCTGTGATCTTTGAACCCACTACACACCACTGTGTAGCCCAGCACCTTTTTCTGGGATGCCCCAGCTGTGCCACCGGTCACAGATCTTCAGAGCTGTGCCGGCAAGGGTTATTCTTTAAAAGATTGTTTGTGTTTGAACTAAGAGCTCGTTTTCTCTGTGCTCCTCCTGTCAACAACCGAGACACAGCTACAAAAGATTTCAGCGGGTTTCTCTCTCTCTCTCAGCATAAGGAAAGTTTTGTGGCGTGCAGGGAAGGAGGATGGGAGGACACCCAGGAATGAACTGATAGCGCTGTCTGTGAGGAGCCGTGTCTGACATTTCCAAAGTTCAACAGCCTCTCTCAGCTTGGTATTTGTGCACAGCCGGGCTCTACAAAGGCTACACGCTTTACCTACAAAATAGGAACCTCCTGCGTGCAACACACACACATACAAACACAACCACTCACATGCACATGTACAGAGAACTTGGTACAAAAATACTTTACTATATAATCAGATCCAATTTTTTAACATGCACATACGGCACAAAATTACACATTACAGGCAACTCCGTGTCTCTGTGTATGACCCAGATGCAGTATCTGCCTTTTCCTCTGTTTATAAATCTGCCCCCTGCTGTTCGTATATCCCTCAGATCAATTGTAAACTAGGAATGTCAAGCTGCCAGCAGCCGCTGCCCGGAGAGGAAGTCTCCACTGAGCTGCCTGGGAATCACAGGAAACACTTGAAGGCCTCCTGCTGTCTTATTCTAATCCAAATGCAGCACTCCCTGAAACGCTCTCACAGCCACCTTTGTTACTTCCAGAATGCTGGTGGGTGGTGTTGCACCTGCAACATCATCGTCACAGTCGATACAGTGTAAAGCTGGACATTTTGTTACAGGATGGTGGCCAATTAGTCTGTGCTCATAGGGCACATGTGTGGTCTCTTGCATTATCAGCTCATCCTGTACATTCAAGTAATACATAAAAAAAAATGTTTTCTGAGGCTCTGATTGAACAAAACATTAATTTGGAAGAATAACACCAGTAGTGCACTACACAGCTTTTTGGAGCTTTTGATGATATATGATTTTTTTTTTTTAGCTGATGGAGTTCTTCTGGTTTATTTTGGCTTAAAAGTCAAGACTGAAAGTTTATCCTTTAATATTAATAAAGATTTACAAATCTTTATTATTATTATTATTAAAAATAAAGAAGATTGGTTAATAAATCATAAACTAAAGATCGTCTGCCCCATTTAAAACATCTGATTTGTACGCGTGTTTGAAGTTGGGTATTTGAATATAATTTCACCCCGACTGATTATTACGTGGCGTTCTGTACTGTCTGCAGGGTCACATGCACCACGTTTTCTGCCTGCATTGAACACTGAACAGCTTTTTTATACCTTTAGAGGCTTATTTTCTTCCCAGAGCACTTCAGTGTGCAGCTGAAATAACACCCAAGTTATTTGAAATGACACTTACGCTCCCCTGGTGCTACATGTGCAATGCATACCTCCAGCTGCGTTTTAATTGGCAAGGTGAAGAGAAAGGTGCACGACTCTTTGCAAGGCAGCAGAGAAATGTATATAAGTATTACCCAGGCATATCTATATCTATCTATCTATCTATATATATATATATATATATATATATATATATATATATATATATATACATATATGGAGAGAGAGAGAGTCCTGTTTAAGCTAGGCAAGATTGCCATAACTATTATGATGCTAAGCCAGCCAGACTTGGAGCAGATGGTAGGAAGACTATTAACCAGAACTGGAACAATGAGGTTGATCATTTGTACTAGCTGCAAAGAAGGGGGAACAGCTTTTTAAAGTCTCTCCCATGCTGTCAAACCCCATAGCAGTATCATTATTATTATAATCTGTTATTAGTCTCAGAGAGGTTTGTAACATTTGGAAACTTCCATTAATGATCTCTGTGCTGACTTTGACTTTGAGGGTGAATTTTTACTGAATTTTTAGGCAAAAGATAAGTTCAGGAAAACCCTCCAAAGTTAAATTTGGCTTTAGAAAAGCTTTTAAGGGAACAGGTCGGGCAACAGAATTGTTTGGTCTAAAAATGTTCAAATAACGAAAGTGCTGATTATAAAAAAAAGCATAACTTTCTTAATATAAGAAACACAGTGAATACTTAACTGAACAATTAGATAAAATATGTAACAGGATGTCAGCATCACTGGTTTAATTGCTTTACATTAGATACCTGTGACCAACCACCACCATCCATGTCTCCTGAATAATAAGCATTCTAGCTTTTGGTGAAAACTCAAAAATTCAAATCTCTTTTTAATTTATTGAAGTTCACAAATAAGTGTGCCATTACAAGACTTGGCAAGATTAGGCGTGAAAAATATCCCCCGCTGAGTGGATGTGCGTCTTGTACAGCACAAGAGCGTGATTAAGTGTTTGCCTGAGTGTGCGTTTCTATGTGCATGTCTTTGTGTGTTGTTTCTGCCTTCACACATGCGTGGGTGTGGAACAAATCCATGTAATCTGAGTGATTGACATCCTCCCCTCGGCTGAGAGTTGGTCACGGCGCTTGATGGAAATTAGACTTAAGAACCACCCCTTTTTTTTTCACTTCTGCCCAATGTCTCTAAGAGTCTTCCACACAGACTACATCTTTGGTCCTCCTATAGCAACAAATAAATATTTGGTGGGGAACAGTATAATATAAAAATACATTTTGACCCTATTATTACTATAGCTGGGTATATACATGAGGCGATGGGATGTAGTTATACAAAGTGGACCCAGTGCCTTTATTAATCTAGCCTTCAGAACATAAGAATAAGAATAAGAATAACTTTATTTATCCCGAGGGAAATTCTTTTGTCATGTACATGCTCAAAGCAGCAGGAGAGACAGAGGAACAGATGAATAAGATATACAATATATACAATAAGAATAGTAGTATGCAGTAATATACAGTAGGATAGTGCAAGACATAGTATCAAATAACTCTAACGAAGTAATATATATAAACTATATCCTGGAGAATAAATAACTTAACTATCAGTGCAGGCGATTCTAGAAAGTGACATAGTATTGTGCAATAGAATAAAGGGAGTAGCAGCATATGATGGGGGGATGAAACAAATATTCAATAAGGTACTGTTGGGTAATATTGCACGGTCTGAAAGGGAACAGAATAACATTGGTAATAGTCTCAGGAAAATCACCTACAGAGTGAGGAGGAGTTATACAGTCTTATTGCCACCGGCACAAAGGATTTCCTGTGGCGGTCAGTTCTGCATTTCGGGGCAATGAGTCTTTTGCTGCGTTTGCTCCGATGGTCCACCATGGGGGCATGCATGGGGTGACAGGGGTTGTCCATGATAGAAAGAAGCTTTTTTAGCATTCTCCTTTCAGACACCTCCTCCAGGTTCTCAAGTCTGACACCCAGGACAGAACCAGCCTTTTTAATCAGTTTGTTCAGCCTGTTGGCATCAGCTGTCTTCACCCCACTTCCCCAGCACACAGCTGCAAAGAACACGACGCTCTCCAACACCGAGTGATAGAACATGGTCAGCATTTTCCTACCAACATTGAAGGACCTGAGTCGCCTCAGTAGGAAAAGCCGACTCTGCCCTTTTTTGAAGATAGCATTGGTGTTCTTGGTCCAGTCCAGTTTACAGTCCCCTTTCTCATGCCTTTCTCAGAGATGGCTTCTTTTATTTGTCTGTCTGAAAAACTTAAAATATGATGTTTTAAGAGGTCCTAGAATGTAGCCACACCAGCAAACGGCTTAAATAGAGAAACAGTTGTACAAAACCTTTTAAGTTTGCATACACAATGTCTACTTTTCATTACTTTGGGTGTTGGTAATTCTTGTAGTCATGTCATCAGTAAAATTGGTACTGGTAAGAAGTTACCACTAAAATAACAAACCAGTTGTTTCTTTTAACTTTGGGTTTCATTCAAATCTTTTATCAAGACAATGGCTGCATTTATCAAACAGAGTCAATATAGGACGTTCCGAACTCATACTGATATATCGACTCATATTTTTTTCTTTCAAATACACAAAACATAAACAAATTTGCCTAACATTTGGTATGTTTAGTTATTTAGGAAAAATAATCTTTAGTTGTGGCTTGACTCTTTCACTCTCTGACTCTGGTCTGTTTAGCTGGTTGTTGTATTTGTAGTGTTTCAAACATGTGTTGCCGACAGGGAAATTGCAGAGCGCTCTCTGGTGGACAAACTATGCAACATGAAAACACATAACACGGCTGAAGAGTGTTTCTACCAACTGATCTTTACTTTATAAATGTTGATTTATTGTCAATGCTGATACTGATATATTGGCAAATAGCTAATAATGGCCAGTATATATGCTATATATATATATACTGCAATTAAACAGTTTGGGTTCAGATTACAAACTATTCTTCTGGAGAAATTAAATCAATTTTCAATTTATTTAAATGTTTAATTTCATATGGTAGCTGGCATAGGCTCCAGATCCTCTGCAACCCTGAACTGTATAAGCGAAAGTGGATGGATGGATGCATAGTGCCAATTTGTGACAACATCAGTGCTTTATATCACAGGGTAAAGACCCTACAATATCAAAACCCCAACAATCGGGTGACCCCCTATGAGCAAGCACTTGGCAACAAGGAGAAAGAAAAACTCCCATTTAACAGAAAGAAAACTTTGGCAGAGTCGGGGTCACTGAGGGGCCACCATCTGCCGTGACTGGCTCGGGGTGAGGGGAGGGGGAATTAATAGCAGCTTCAATTTTTCGTTTTCTGTCTTCTGTGGTTTAAATATCTACTTTATCGGCACATTGTGACAAAACCTCTGTAAAGTAACAAGCTGTTCAGTTTTTACCAGCCACTAGAATTTATAATGCCCATTATACTACATTACATTTATTTGGGAAACACTTATGTCTACAGCAACTTGAATGAATGTGCTTTTTGAATGCTTTTAGAGCACACTAAATATATTCATGCCAAATAAGGATAGGTACACATTTTACTTTTCAAAGGGATCACAAAAGAAGCTCTTTATTAGACAATATAGTGGAATGAAACCTAGCAGCCAAAAAACAAGCCAACCCTCATGCTGGGCAGGCCTTTACTGTGAAATGCAGTAAATGATTGAGTGAGACCAGAAATGGTGATCAAATTTTTAAAGACTATAAAATAATGTGTGCTGCACAGGGTCATAAATTTGATTTGCATCAACTCTTGGTGCATGTTTAGCTGATTTCACAGTATTTGGGATAATTAGGCCTCACAGAGCTGGCACTCAGATTCACACAGAGGAATACTTTCCAAGCCAGAGGAGAGGAAAACAAACCTTGCACAGAAAACACTCTGCAGATGCTGTCCAAACTCAGCACAGATGCACAGAGCACACAGCGAGATTGACAGATACGCCGACAGAGAGGCAGATGAATGAACAGACAGACAGACAGAAACCCCCCCAACAATAACACTATGCATATACGAACATGATTAGAAACTAACAGACACACACATACACATCGTGTCAGTTCTTTCTTTTCCGTCTCAACTCTTTCTCCTTGAATACACTTGTCGTTCTCGTGCCACTGCTTAGAGCAGAGTTGTGTGCTGTTACTGCGTGTGACAGCCACCATCATGTTTTATTTGTAGGATAAGAAACAATCTGGAGAGCCTTTTGAAAAAGTCATATTCAGAGTGGGTTTGATGTTTCATAACACACTCTAGTCCTCAGCACAATTGTTCTCTCGGTACTTCGTTTTCAAGGTAAGGCACAGTCTTGCACATCACATGTGAGTGTTTTTTCTCACCCTGAAGATGCACTTTGCCCATTTTTTTTGGAAGGGGTGGCCCTAAAATAATAAATAGATTATTTGAAGTGTAGGGAAAACACAGAATTGACAATGAAAAATTGCTGTTACTGTGATAAAATCATACACATCAAACAGAAACAGCAGAATAATAATTTACTAATCTGACAGTCAGTCTTCTTGTTTCCGGCCATCTTAGCGTCCTCATTCAGAAAAGGGAATCAGCTACATGTATAATTTTCTTTCATACATCTTGTTCACTGGAAGGAGGACTTTTAATTACAATGTTATACAAGAACTGCTATAAAGCTCAGCTGCTCCATTATTCACAAGGGGTCCAAAGCGGGTAGCTCCACATATTTGATTTGGCAGCTTTTTACACCAAATGCCCTTCCTGACGCAACCCCAAAGGGGCACGCTGTCCATAACAGGTTCCCAACAAATATAATTCACTTAAAAACAGAAGAGCACTCTCAAACACACCTGCTTATTCTCTCACATAAAAAAATAAAGGGCCCTACACATAGTATTGTGCACTAAAGATTTCAATTTTACACTTGTGCTTGTGTAATTTGTTTTTTTGGGTAGCCATCACTGGCTTTCACGTCGGTTGTGATGTCACAAGCACTGGCCCATATGTGCATGTGGAGCAGATGAACGTGAAAACAGCTTTCTACAAACTCAACATACTGTCGATCAATCTGTACAGTGAAAGTCAAGGATCCAAAAGAAGAAGGCGCATCAACACTTTGGCAATATCTGCTGCTATATTCGAACCCACCAGACCTAAATACAGCCTTAATAAGCTGCGCACCTTCCAGGGGTTACATATCATAGCACACGTGCTGGTTGATTGCCACCATAGGCTGATATTTAATTCTTGTCAGACCCCCGATGAAGATTTAGAGCGCATACACACTAGTCTGTTTTCCCTCAAAGAATAAACTTGAACTATATATTTTTACCTGAAATAAGAGGGCCTCTACAACCCGTTTTTTTTTTTAAGATTTCACCTGCTGCACTGAAAAGCACCTGTCAGATAAGCCCTCTGAGCAATGCAGTGTTTCCCTTCTTTTCTTTTTGCTGTACAATATCATTGTTGCAATATATTTTTCTCCTGAGATATTAATAGTATTGTTCTGCTCCCCACTGTTATATAGGTCCTTGTAATCCATCCGAATGGACAAACCACCAAAAGCTGAGTTATTGTACAAGGTTTTTATGGCAAACAGCAATATCCCACAGCCTAGTTTTAGACACAGGCTTAAATTCCGGAGTCTGGGTATTTTAAGCTTTCAATAAAATGGCCAAGAAGAAAGTGTTAGTGTGTGCATATGCATATATGAGGGGGAGGGAGGGAAGGGGAGAGAGAGCGAGAGAGGGAGCGGGAGAAAGAGAGAGAGAGAGAGAGAAATAAGGGTTTGTGAAGATTTCCTGTGGATAACTCTGCAGGAGAATCTGATACAAGTCCTGTCAGTCATGATTCTTCCCCCACAAGGTGTGAAACAAGCATGAAAAAGTGCACACAGTACTGTGTAATCCTTTTTTGCACAGAGAGAGGATAAGAGAGTGAACAAGTTGGAAAACAACAAAACTACGATACATGTCAAACCTTCTTTGGCTGGTGCATTGTGATGTGTATTGTGTGTGTGTGCACGTGTTGCACATGTAATAACGTCCTTTTGAGTAGTTAAAAATGGATAGGCCATACATTTTCTGAGCGCTCCTGCTCTGTAAACTATATCCAGCCTCATATTCACCCCACACTCACATTGTAGAACGCCTTAAACACGTGCCTTTTTCAAGGATGGGAGACAGAGGAAGAGTAAGGGGAGCCGGAAAGTAACGACAACGGCGGCATTGAGAAAAGAAGGTGAATGACAGCTATTCAGCATTCCCGGGTGACTCCTTGAAATTCTCATTCCAGTTCCCTTCGCTAAAAATACCTGATCCCGCTTCTTGTCCGTGCTCATCTCTCGATGCAGGAGGTGAAATCTCTAGAGAACCGTAAGCAGGCAAATGTGTTTACTGTTTCAGGAGTGGGGAGTTGGAGCACAGGAAAGTCCAAATCTGTCTGTCAACATTTCTATTCTTTAGCCGCCTGCAGGTTACCATGACTACACCTACCGTGCGAGGTAGCAGCAGCTCAGCAGGCTCTGTCAGGACAGAGAATACAGTAAAGATACGTACTGTAATGACATCAGGATCCTGGTGGATATATTGACAGTGAGCAGCAATCAAAGCTGGCTCTGCTTGGAGGAGGGTCAAAACAAAATTCTGACTCCTGACAAACTGAAAAGTCCTCCGCTTGTTTGTGCAGCTTTTCGAACATCTTGGAATCTGTGAAAAAAGCCCCACTGTATGTAAAGATGTGGCTTTTTGTTCGTAGCACACTGGTGAGCTGATGTGGAACGATGACGTTGGCTGAACTGATTACTTTTGCTCTGCATTGCGGAAGTCGGTGTGAGGCAGGGGATATCGAGGGGTGAGAAGTACAGTAAAAAGGTGGATTGGAGGATTTGGGGCAGAATAAGTGGAGGAATGAGTAAGGGCAATGAGAACATAAAAGAGTTAGGGCTCACCCCCTCCGCCACCTCAGCTTCTCTGCAGCTCTAATATCGTGCCCTCTCCAGAGACAAGCCCTTAATTACCATTACAAGCCTGAGAGCTTTTAACAGAGGAGAATCCTGCGTCTTTCCCTCTCTGTTGCTCCTTCTCCTCGTTTGTTCTGTGGCCCCCGACGATCCATCAGGGAAATGTAAGCCTTTAATTACCGGTAAAAATTACGGCCTTTGTGAACAGGTAGTTGGTGCCCTCGCTTTCATCTCCCCTTTCGTCTGCTAAGCGTCCCTTTTTGATGACATAATAGGTGCTCTGTCCGAGGAAGGGAAACACAGAGGCCCATTATACCACAAGAGGCACTGTGGGGGATTATATGATTATGTGATAGCGAACTTAATAAATGTTCTTTTATCTTTCTCCAAATTCACACTGAATGAGGGATCAGTGTGGCAACAAGTGCCCATGCCCCAACTTTTTCTCAAAAATCAGCTTTTTCAACGTTCTGATCATCCAGTATGAAACTGTCCACCGTGGGAACAAAAATAAAATTTCACAAAACACACCGACTCACCCACGTTTCGAACCTTTGGTCTTCTAACCTTTCTGCACACTCGATTTTGAATTGCTTTCTCACAAAGTGCCTTTATTACCCATGTCTTATTATTTCTAACGGCCCCACATCTCCCCTTTCCATTTTACGCCAGAGGGTTTTTGGAATCACTTTTCCTACTAATCTGAGTTCATGTAAAATCTCCTTTTATGGTCAAAAAGAGACCAAAATAAATGCAATTTTCATTCAGTGTCAGTGGGTGTCATAAACTGCCTTCTAGGAACCTCGAGAAAGCTTTTCTTCCCACTTTGCCGTTTATTTTGAAAAATAAAATTGAAGGTGTTGGGACGACAATAATGTAAAGAAACAAAAGGAAGAAAGGGGCGGGGAGGAAAATGATAGAAGAACTTTGCAGCTAATGGACAAGCACAGAGATACAAAGTCAAATATAGAAGGATCTGTAATTGGCTCCTATCCAGGGAACTGGAGGCCAATTAAATGGTGTGATTTGAACACTTGACGAAGAACATCACTTTAACGAACGGCTCAAGAGGGCCCTGGCTGCAGGCACTGACCCACTGACCGGAATACCAACCGGAGTCTGACTAACTCAATTAAAACCGGAGCTCAGTATCCAAGGTTAGGTCACACCAGCACAGACCATCATTGTTAACCAACCGTATCCCAAGTGACTTTATCAAATCCTATTCAAACATTTGTGTCATCCAACTTATGTCAACAGAAAAGCCCTCTATTCCCTTACTGACATCCATATATCCAGCCAGAAATACAAAGCACTGCCTCAAGAAAGTTTAGAATGTATAAAAATGTATTTTAAACAGACAAAAGAAAGCTTAATTTTTATTTGATCACATTTTTAAAATATATTTTAAGTTAAAGGCTGTCTGGGCTTTGAGAAAGCTCAATAAGAATCATCGAAGGCGTGTGAAATGATTGCAAAATATGATTATTCTACTCTTATACAAACCAGCTATAAGAGCTCTGTTTGGAATTAATGAGAGCTGTAAGAAATAATCTGCAACACAGTAGGTGTCATACAGTAGTTTAAAGTTAAGACAAGTGTGTGTGTGTGTGTGTGGAGGGGGGGGGGGGGATAAAAGTCTGTGTGCGTGGGAAGGGTAGTAAACCTGCTGAGGTATTAATGAGACAGAAAAGGCACGTGTTAATGAGTTAATACAAGAAAAAACAAAATATGGATAAACTGCAGAAAAAAAGAATGATTCTGCAACAGTGTAAATCTTTATTTTAAAAGAAATGATCAAACAAATTAAGGCCTAAATTTAAATTTAAGGTTTGCTGTGCTGAGTCCAGATTGCTTTTAGGGATTTTGAAGAGACAAGTGGAACACCAAAGTCGGGGAATAGATGCAATGTTAAGTGCCTCTTCACCAAAGTCCACAGTAATGCAGCAGTGGATTTTTCAGTGGGTAGCAGGACATATACAGAAAAGGTCACTGAGTTAGAAATAACTCTATTAGGACTCTCAGGCTATTCAGCAAACCAAGAAAGTACACCATTATAGCATATTTTCAAGACGCACACATCCTAAAAGAAAAGCAGGGTAGAGAAGAAAGTGACTGTAATGGCTGAAACATTGTTCAGAGTCCATAAAAGTAAGACAAATTATTTTTAGCAGTTGCAGATATGCAACTTTGTGCTGACCCCGTGGTAAGGAGAGTTCACTCTTTTCTGCAGATGCAATCATATGACCAGGTGCAAATGATTTTCAGTATAGCGTTGTGAACTCAAACTTTTCAGTATAAAGCCTGTGTAAAAGCATGCAGATTATACACCTGCAAAAAGAAATATAACACATTTCCAAAACCTGAAACAGGCCATAAACATAAAAGTACTTTCACTGATCCACTCTGAAAATACCCACTTTATTTTTGGTCACTTTTTATTCACACGAATGTCATGAAATCAACATTCATAGCAAGAATAACAGATGAAAGACCCGGAGGTATTTATGCATGCTCCAAATTTCCATTTTAAATTTTTGTTTTAATTATAGCTGAACACAGTAAAACAGAATAATGTAATGATCCCCAAGAACATCTGCTGCTATATCAGATGAGCTGAAGCTAGTTAGGAAATCAAAGCTTTGTAATGTTGCTATAGAAAAAAAAAGGGTTTGTTGCCTTGACACAAAAAGAGGTTAATACTATTTCTTTTATTTCATTTCTAGAGATCCCACATGTCCACTTCATGAAGAGATAAACCTTCTGTATGTCATTCTTTTGTAGTCTTTCTCTGAGTTTTCTTCTAAAGCTTTCACTCATCTTCTCAGCATCACCAAAATCCCATTTTTCCTTTACCTGCCCTCTTTTTATGCACCCGTCAAAGCACATCCACACACATCCACAAATATACATTCACGCACACACACACACACTCCTTCCTATAACAAAGCGGTGCCCTCCTCTCGTCACTTCCACACCTCTGCCTCTTATCACACCTCTAGCACTCCATACTCTTTCTCACCCTCTCATTTTGTAGCCTAACCCTGAAATCTCAACGTACCACTTGAGTCAAAACCACCGCACAGACTTCACTACTCCTCCTCACTTTCTTTGTTTTTTCCCCACCTCACGCTTCTCTCTATTGTCCACTCTTTCTCTGTGTTTCAATTTATGACTCATCATCCAGTTCTTCACACCAACCCTCCCCTGCCTCGCCAAGACCATGTCCGGTAAATTTTGGGCTTTTGAGTAGGAGCGCAGATTGAGCTTCGGCCGCAGGAGGCCTATGTGTTGAGAAATCTAAATCAAGGCTGACAAATGACTTGTGCCGTGTGGGCTGGAGACACTGGGACAGGGGCACTGGGGAAAACAGAAATGTTTACACACTAACACAGGCTGATGGTGTCCCATGGTACTTGGCAAGCACTGGGATAATTTCACTCTTGCAAAATACCTGAGGGATCTGTGCCGAGCTGCTTCTTAGGATGACTTTCAGCCAATCAGAATCGCAATGAGGGAGCGCGCTAGGACGTTAATTACTGCAATGATTTCCTGTGAGAGGCAGGATGTGTTTGATTTGTGTGTGTATTTGCATGTGTGTGTGTGTGTCTACCTACAAGAATACACATGCTCCATCACGCGATGGTGTGAGCACAGCATCAATCAGTGCCTCCTTTTCTCTAAAACAGATTAAATGACTTGCACTGCATAAATCCTTATCATGATGGCTCATCAGTCATTCTTCTTCAGTTTCTGTCAATTTGACCATAACCTTTAACTGTAACAATGTCACTTGTTCACTGTCAGAAATCTAACAGATTATTCTCTCGACGATCCAAACTACAAGTCCTTGCCAGGACTTTGTTTGGAAGGCATCTAAACACATTGCATGATATCCTATTTTCACTTTTTAGGTCCTTGGGGATCGATACTTTTGAAGAATGCAACTGGGATCTGGTTTCTATAGTAACTGCAGAGTGCACTTTGCTTATCCACAATCTGGGGAAAAAAAGTCTTTCAATTATCACCAAAAAATGAACATTGTTTGCTTGCATGAGTGCTCATCCGCATGCAAATAAATGCGTGTAAATTAGGTCAACTGGTTAAGCAAACTAAACAGCATATTGCATGTGTTCATGCTCTGCATGTGCTTGGAACAACTGTTTATTTCATAAAGATACAAATTTACAATGCATAAAATAGACAACGCAGATTAACATCGTGTCCTATATTTCTAAAATCTGGCTTAAAGTAGGGCTGTTAATCAGAAATTACCCACGTTCCGGTTATATTTTTATTAAATAACATTACACCACAGTTAGCAAGTGCAATTCATGCTCACATCAACAAAATCTTTATTTAAAAAGCACCTTTCTTTCTATTAATCTAATAGTGATACTCATCTGTTTCCTGACTATGTGAATATGATGTTTTAACTGTAGGACAGTCATGTTATATGATCTAAATATTTGTTAACTACATATGAATTTTAGTTGTCATGAAGATGCTCAGCACAAAGGTCAAGCAGCCGACCTAACAATAATGAGAAATCAGTGCCACAGCCCACTGAAATACACTAAATATAATATAGTTAAGCTTTTTAATTGTTTTTATGTGCAATGACTCTAGTTAACGGATTAGAGTCGTTAAAGCTGGGAAGCTGTCATCATTTTTACTGTATGCTGTCAAACAAAAAAGTCATTTGTTTTGTATTCAACACCCAAATAAATGCTTTTCCAAAGAAAAATTCAACACATAGTTTGTATATCAAAAAGTTTTTGCTGTGAACCAGCATCCATTTTTCTCCAAACAGGCAGCCAGTCATAAACAAACACATGAACAGCAGGTCAAAAAAAGGTAGATTTTTTTGCCATGCTGATGCGGACGAGCAAACAGATTTGTTTTTGTTCTGGGATCATGTGGCAACAAATCAACTATTACTTACTGCGTGTGTGTAATTTGCAGCTCAGGTGCTTTTGATACCTTTGTTCTGATATCGGTGGCTAATGCTAACCATTTATTTGACAAATTAACTTTACACGCAACTATTTTAAACAGCATATATGATTAAAACATCCAATAAATTGTTAATTTACTGGATATTTTATAAGCTTTTCCCCAAATATATTTGTTTTTTTAAATACCTTTTTTGTTTTTTTATAGTGAATAGAGCATTTTAAATGAGGTCGTGAGCTTTACTGTTAATAAAAACTCATGGCTTGGTTTATTCAGAAAAAGTCCAGAGTGATTTGAAACAGAATGATTATCAATATTCAAACAATATCATGTTGTTGTTTTTTCAACATTAACCCAAATGCTTTTTCACCTAAATTTTATCCAAGCACAGTCAAGACGTGAACGCCTGTTTATGGTTCTGCTGTACATAAAAACTGTCGTCTCTGAATGTTGCTAAACCAAGTAATGTCACAACTAGGAAAACTATTTAGTAATAAAGTAAATACACTTACAATACAAGTGTATGTAACATAATTTATATAATGTGAAGTAATTAATAGTGGTAAAGTAAGCTAGAATAGAACTGAATAATATTTTTTTCATCAATTAGGGAAATATTGTTAAGAGGTAGACATATTCAACCTCAACCTTTTTATTGAGAAGGAATTGTGTATTTCATATTTTGTGTCCTACACCTTGTCTCCCTTAAAAAAATAATAATATAGAGTCGAGCAAGAATTACTAAGCACATTATTCATTAACTTTTTTGTCTAACACTATTTATAATGTAGAAATCTGAATAATAGTTTTGGAGAATTTGCACTGTGTGATTTGCTTCAAATTGCAAAAGGAAGTTGTTTTATTTTAAAGTTATTTAACTTTAATTACCTACATTTATAAAGTAAGTACTCGCTGATTTATAAGGCAAAGTTTCTCTGATTCCAAATGAGTCACCCCAGAAGTTTGGCAACAACCACTGCAATGCAGATCTGCGTGATGGATGACCTGTTGTACCTTCGTTATTCATGAGTGCACACAGTTTTGTTTGTAGTACTGTGGGGAAAAAAGTAAAAGAAAATGTAAGAGGAATTAAGGCGGAGCTGGGAATGGGACATCGAAAGTCAAAAGGATGTTTAAAAAGAAAGCACAGGACATAAAGTTTGTGTATGATGCTGGTCTGCAAAATGCATGGTCGACCCAGCTATTCACATGAAATAATATGAATAATAAATAAGACACTGGGACCAGGTTAATTTCTGGATGCTACTCTTAGCAGACACTCTAGTCTGCAGTGTCGTTTCATAGTGTGACTCAGTGAAACAGTGCTTTACAGAAAATATGGTTAATGTGTCTTTTCTTCTTCTGTTAATATAAAGACTGACTGCTGAAGTCCACTGATTAAAGATCTATAAATCTTTAATTAATTGTAATCCTTAATGTGGATGTATATTAACCCTTATATTTAGTCCAAATCAGGAGGTGAGTCCTAAAAGATGGCTTGAACCATAGTTAGATCAAACTTCTGGCTTGTGTCCAATGCATGAGCTCTTATCACTCTATCAAACAATGTCATTACCTCTGTTAGGAAAATGTTAGAAATCTGTGGGTGCTGCACATTTATGAAGGCCTAGAACATGCACAAGGAAAAAAAACAAAAGAAGAAGAAAAGACAATGAAATGCTGCGGCATGTTTACTATTTTTAGAAAAGGTTAGAACTGAGGCCAAACAATTCTAAGGTTGTGTAGGTTTGATGCCATATCTGTCGCTTTCACAATTCATTAATTTTTTTGTTTTATTATCAGAACTGACTGCAGCGATGGTCAAAATGATTAAACTCTCGATGGAAAAAAAAACAACAACAAAAAAACCAAAACAATTTGCCCTTAATAGTTTTGAGTGGGCCAGTCGTTCAATGTTGTCATTATTTCCAACAAACCATCTGCTGCTTGCTCACACCCACAGCAAATGTAAATCTGAGTGAAAGATTCAAGACGGAGGCCCACTAAAAAGCTGCTCGCTAAACTTCGTAATTACTAGAAGATGCTGCACTTTCAAATCCTCCATCACGCAAATGACAACTGGAGGCGTTTTAGCGTTTGAAACTTCAGACAATATCATAGATCAAAGAGTCTACCATCATTGAAAATAGAAACAGGTGAAAAGTACCATGAAGCAGGATCTTCACTCGATTTAAAAAAAAGAAATGGTTAGAGGCACTTCTTGTGTGCAATAAGGAGAGCATAAAACCTCTGCTTATGTGTTTGTGTTTTTGTGATTCGCGCTCCGGGCAGTGCAGGGCCATCTGCATTGAAATGCCAGTGGCTTTAAAAAGAAAGAAAATCAATAAAATTACATAAAGTTCAGTGGAACTTTAATATCAGCCGCCCAGTGTAGTTGTGGTGCAGGGAATATCACTTACATTTCTTTCAATGCAGAAGATGCAAATCAGTTCCTAGCATGCAGTTTCAAACACAGGCTTGCAGAGAGAAGGATCTTATAACGCACGCCACAAAACACGCATGCAGCAAACGTGGAAATCCTGACACAAGAAAGAAGCAGCCTTTCACACATATTCAGTCTGTTTTGCTGCTTTCCTGTCCACCAGTCCTATGTTTCCTTCCTCTTTCCCATCCTATGAACTGCAGGGATTTACTTGGTATGGAATCTTGCCGCAGTGCTCTCTCAGAATGCTAATATGCTCAGCTGATGCGGGTCAGGACTTAATCCTGTAGAAGTGATTATCACTGCACGACTGGAACTTCTCTATCATTACCAACTTGGTACTTTTCAGTCATGTCATTATCATTCCCAGAAAGACAAACACATCACTTTGGCAAAACTGGAACAATTAAAGGGAAAATTATACGTTGTAGAACTGCACCCAGCAATATTACTTTTTAAATCTGTGTGTATTCATTATCATAGTGTATGTAAAACAACTTTTGTGTCCCAGTTTAAGAATCATTTTAAGCTTTCTTTTAATACTGTATCTGATTAGTCCAGGACAAGACCACTTATTTATGTGAATATTTTTTAAAAAGAAAAACAAAGCCAGCTACAGTCCCAGGTGGATTCCTTCTTCTGCAAAAAGTAATGCCCAGAAAGTAGAAGCCAAGATGCAATATGAGAGGAACTGGCCCTCACCTGCATCAGGATGACATAAGGGGGACCTGAGACCCTACCACACTAGTTTATTTATAACGCACTTTTAAAAACAACAACAGGGCTGACCAAAGTGCTGTACAATAACACTGAATATGAAAGACACACACAGGCCGGAAGGTAAATGACATAGAAACGCAAAAGTAAAAAGTAATTTGAGATCACAGACAACATCTTGTCATGAGATGTCTTTGAATCTTGCCTTCCTCTTCTTGAGCGTAACCAGTGGTTTGCACCATGTTGTAAACACTGTGTTTTAATCCATGAAGCTATGTCTTGACTTTTAGACTTTGACAGTGATGCAGCAGCCTCCTCAGTGGTGTTCCTAACTTGAAGGGATTTTTCTTAACCAAGGAAGGAATTCTGTAATATATAGTTCTTTGCTTGTTCAGCTTGTTGGTGAGTGCATTAAAAAAATGTACTGGATTGTAGATTTGGTCACTGCTACAATTTCTGCAGTCTCTTTGATTGGTTTATTTTTATTTTATTGATGTATTTTTTGCCTAATGATGGCACTCTTCATTTGCACTGACATCTCTTTGGACCTCATATTGAGAGCTCCAAATGGAAGTTTAGTACTTGGAATCAGCTCCACATCTTTCATATGCTTAATTTGCCATGGACTAATGAGGGAACAGGAACTACTTTTCAGTCAACTTCCAATTATGTTTCAGCCTCTGAAAATGGGGGACTGGGTATAAAAAATGGCTTTAATTCCTCAACAGTTAATCCGGTACTTCTGTTAAATCCCTTGAATTAAAGCTCAAAGTCTGTACCTCAATCACACATTTACTGTTTGATTTAAGATCCACTGTGGTGGTGTACAGAGGAAAAATTACAAATTTTGTAAATTCTGTCACTGTCCAAAAATCTACCTGGTAGGGTTGGAAATATATTATGGTTTTACCTATACAATTGTTCACTAGGGACAAACCATCAGGTAAAAATATATGTGGGATGAACTTCAGAAAAGACCTCCATACACACAGAAAAGGGTGAATGTAAATCTACAATACAATTCTGCAATCATGCACGGCAGTTTTGCTCAATTACATGCTTGCGTGTATGTATTTTGTTTGTTCACCAGTGCGTGTGCATGCTGCTCATTCACACAGGTGAAAAGCCAAGCTACCTGCAGAGCATGGGGAATTTAAGTAATGGAAAAGTTATATGTTTCCCAAACAGAGTTAAAGCCAAAAGGGAATACTGTTGTTCTGCTGGAAATAACATTAGTGCATGCTTGAGCAACCACATTCACAAAGAAACAGGGAGCCTGATTGAGGGAAAGACATCATTTGATAGCACTGTGTGGATGCAGTGCTCATATATATTGAAATTCAGCTTTTTCGCTGCTATTTCTAACCAGCTGCTGAATATTAACTATAATCGCAAAAAGATGTGTGCCAAAAGTCAAAAACATATGCTTCTTACCAAAGTACTTTTAATATTATTTACTCACTCCTTGAGAAAATTATATAAAAGGGGGGTGACAAACAAAAGATAACTACATAGTTACAAATAATGAGCAATGATGAGCAATAATGAGCATTTCCAACCATTTGTTTCAGATTACAGTCGATTCTATTGATTTGATTGATTTCAGTGAGGTAAAAAAAATCAATTCACAAATTTCCTTTAAGAACAGGACTCACAAAAGAAAGAGATAAACTAAAGAGTGATGGCACCAGAGATAGAAAACAGATACAGGAGTTCAAAACCAATGAGGGGTAAAGCAAGTGATGAGGAGGAACACCGCAAAACAGGGAAAGTGACAGATTACTTGGGAAACATGGCCTGATCAGGTGGGCCTGTTCAACTAAAGTGAACAAGAGATGAGGCCAGAGAAGTCCTTGTACGCTTCGCTACACTTGCACGTACGTAAAGGTGACTAATTTTCTCATTTTACAGTTGAGGACAAAATGTTGTAATGGCCTATTTTGGCTGAATCAGTGATGGAATCCACTTTAGCTACACATTACGTTCCACTCGATCCACATCTGTTCTCAGTCTACCTTATTCTTAAAGGTCACACAGGAAACTGCCAACACATAAAAGGTCATGTTATCTCTAATAGGGCAGCGCATGCGATTAGAAAAGCCACTGAGTGGAGAAGAAATTAAGTAAGAAGAGGTCAAAAAGGTTATTAGCAGGTAGCAAACCAGCAGTGCAAAGTTGTTAGCTTTATAATAACTGCCAGCCACACTTCATATAGAAAAAAAGCTGAAGCTATGCAATGACGCAGTAAATAGGTGCATGAATAACAGAAAGAACAGTTCAGACAGACAACAAAAATCTAGTAGGACTATAACAAGCTGTTACAGTGTTAAAACAAGCTGTTTCTACAATAAACAATAGGATATAATGCTGGCAGCATGGGATAGAAGAACTCTATAAGAAATTAAACAACACGTCTTGACTATTAAAAAAGTTTAAAGTAAAAAAAACAAACAAAACAAAACAACTTGACGCTATAATAAAAAATGAAAAATTGCAGGCCAGGAAACTTGTATTATGTTCATTGTCAGGCCTGGTTATTACGCAACTAAGACTAGTACAAAAGAAATGCTGCTTATAGGGTTAAAGGAAAGGAATTCATAGGTGACTAAATGGGACTAAATGTAATATTTTATTACAATGAAAGCTGTTTTCTTACATAACACCATGCTACAGCACCATGATGCAGTAGAAGAGTAGTTGGATACAATTGGAGGTTTCAATAGGTATGAAAAAGTAAGTCATTTCTGATTTGGTTTGAATCACGTGTTGCACAGCTAATGTGCTTCTGAGATGAAATGGGGGGGAATGTATTCAGATAACCCTGAAGACAAAATTGCTTCTTCTGCTGTGTTCAGCAAAAAGCAAAAACAAAAAAATTCTACTATAGTAATTTTGTAATATGTTGTGTTGTTCATCTGATGTTGTATTTAGATAATTTTACGACCTGAAAGGACCAAATGATTTTTAAAACCTTATGAAACCTTGAATTGAAAGCGGGTGTATTTTCTTTTTACTATGGCTGTAAATGATGCTAGTCTGGCTTTAAATGTGCACGTGAGACACTTGAGTAACTTCCAACAGCACCACGTTATTTCTTTTTACTTTCATGTTTAATATTAGTATAAAATAGCTAGGATGCATAGCCTAGGCATTACCAAGGCCTTTTCCAGTTGAAGACTAATGTTTCACCCATTGTTTGACAGGTCTGTTGTTCTTGGTGTTTTGTCAGATTTATAACATACTAAATGCTAATTGGAAGAATTTTTGCCAAGGTTTCCGACAGACCCTAAAACTACCCCTGGAAATGAGCACACAATGTCCCTAGTTTTTCCACCTGGGGACCTGACTTTATCTTTGTACGAGTTGCTTTCAGTCAATTGCTAGTTCTAGCCTTGTTCTGTTCAATAAGTTAGCACTAGCTGCTTTACAGTTGTTAAAAAAGGGGTTTGTAAAATGAAGTCCCATTCATCCTGCGATGTTGTAATTTTCTTTTTCATATACTTAACACAATAACAAAATTCATAACTTTTCTCATGTGCAGAAGTGCATTACACTGCAAAACACACATGCAAATGATTGTTTCGTTTTGTTCCATTCGGTTCTTTGGCCTAATAAATCAAGCTAGCTGTCACTGAAGAGGATAACAACGCCAACAACAAAAAAGAGAGTGAGTAAAAAAGTGTGATATCTTTAATGATGTGCTATATACAGTATGCAACAGTAAACAGGCACCCCCACAAATACATAAAACAGTTGCAGCTGCATGCTAACTGCCTAGTAACGCAAGAAGAATTTTTCCTTTTGTTTCAAAGGGGGCAATTATTACCATAGAGGGTGGTTATTAAGGAAAGTAAAGCTACTACTTAGCATGCCTATTCTTCCATTGTTTAATACTAATAACACTTTTCAGAGGTTGAAGGGAGCAGTTAAGGCAGGAAGAAGAGAATCTGGGAGGAGGAAAGTGCAGAAAAGAAGGCAAGAGCAGGCTAAAATAGTTAAAGGAAATGAGGCTCAGTCTCATCCCATGAATGGATAAATTACAGTTAAAAAAAGATTTGTCAGTTTTTTTATTTCAAATTTACAAACTTCAATTTCATCTTAGACACTTCGCTGAACAGTAGCAAGAATAGCCTCAGTAAATTTTAGCTGACTGTACTCTGCCCTAATTTTCCCCCACCTCTCCAGACTAGCACCGGCTAGCACCCGTTAATGCCAATTTTACAGAATAAAACAAGCCAATTACAATCAGTCTGACAGTGTTTATGGTAATGGAAAAAAATCGAAGATAATTATCTGACTATGTGTTTATTCATAAAATTATGCAAATCATACACAAACCACTTTTATAACGCATTCGTTCTGCCGCTCTGTAATATATTTTGAGCTGCATGTGTGACTGTGGAGAGAAAAAGAGAAAGGGACACCCGAAAGACAAAGACAGAGAAAGTCCATTAACACACTTGTAAATGAGTCTCAGCTATTTACCACATGCTGGGCCTCTTGAATTACTGACTGTGTTCAGGATACAGATTGCAGATGGCAATTAAAGATGAACCGTGTGTGCACAGACAGAAAGATGCACACATGCACAAACACAAGACGCGCGCGCACACACGAACGCATGCACTAATGTAAGCCTGCATACGCTCTCCCTAAGGCAGTAGTTCAGTGCAGATCTACTGATCTCCATAGCAACATTCACTGCCGTGGGCGATGGTGACATCATGAAGATTGATTGTCATAAAAAAGCAAAACTGGAGCTGGTAAAAAGGTGTTAGCTAAAGTGCAAAACTGCTCCTGATTGCCGGGTGAAGTTGTGGCCTCCAGCCAGAGGTCTTCTTTAGTAAACAGAGAACAGACATACGTGAAGTGCCTCATATGGTCTCCAAAGAGATCTGCTTATGTAACACAGAAACAGAGAAGAAGAAGAGTTACTGTAGCTAGATCTCTCGGGTTGAAACGCTCAGTGTGGTCCTTCTCCTCTGCTTTCTGTTTATACCTCCTCCTCCTCCTCTTTCTCTCCTCTCCCTCCTTATCGTTTTCTGTCCGACCGCCTCTTCTCAAGCCTCCTTTCTTGTCTCTCTTCACACCACCGACTGATCTCCCTCTTTTTCTGCTAACTCTTTTACCCCTCACTCAACACCAAGGCTTGGTGCAGCACGGTGACTAACCCCATCGTCCGAATACAGCCACTCGCCTGCCGGAAACATCAGAGCGCTGAAGTTTAGAAGTTCTGTCTTGCCTTCTTCGTCTTTTTTTCCCTCCCTCTCTCACCACCCTGCCTAGTTTTTTGGCACTTGTTTTTCTTCATTTTTCTGTTACATAACAGAGACAGAAGTGGAGCAAGCTTCAAAGTGAATGGCAAAGCCGCCTTTTCCCCTGCTCGCTTTGCTGTTCATGCATGTCATTCCAGTGCCAGCTCCCTCCCCACTGCCCCCCGCCTATCTCGCCCCATCCTTGTCATTATTATTTTCTTCTCCACTACTTCATCCTTGCTCCATCCTTTCTTGTTAGCCTACATCAGTTTCTTTCTGGCTAATTCTTTTTTAGTCACATTTTGTTGATGTAGTCTGTATTTCAGGTTCCTCTCTTACATCATGCCCCCGACCTTGCCATTGGTGCTTTGACCAAATAGAGGAGGCAGTGACTGGAAGAGGATGAAAGGGCAATTTCTGAAAGAAGAGACCCTCTAATAAGGAGACAGGTCTCATTATGTCTGCCTCCTCACCCTGTCTACCCTTGTTGTGTCAAATACAGAGTGATGCCGGGATGAGTGGGGTGCTTCTTTCCTTTGATTACCTGTCACTGAACTTGAGCATCAGCAGCCCGATGAGGTAAAAGCTACCATTATCTAAATAGTCTCTCTTTAAAGACATCTTTGGGCTTAAATGTGGAGAAACTCTTACTCGTGACTGACTTAGCACGAGTGCTTGGGATTGCCTGGATAATGATTGTGCTTTAGTCCTAGCAGACACACATGCACAAACACAAACACATGACTGACTGCCTGAGTGAATATGCACACTGACAGTAAGCAGAAAGTTGAGCTCACGGCAGGCAGTGAAGGCAATCTGTGGCTCTCGTCAGGGCTAGACCCGGTGGACGTGGCACGCCGAGTTGAAACTAAAGCTGACTGAAGCGTCAAGTCACAATGCCTCACGTCTTCTAAGTAGCGCTTTACAAGACCACAACAGAGGGTCACCTGTCAGCTGACGTGAAAGCACATGGTGAAAGTAACAGAAAATAACACGCTAGTTTGTGTATTCTGCTCCAGAAAGTAACACAGACAAACACACCTAAGCGATCGAGCCAAAACTCTTTTCACAGCCATATTTTGCCTTATTATTAAGGTTCACACAACCATTACTATATTGTATATTTTGAGTAGTGCATAACAGATGGACTCTAGTGAGGTCATATTTGTATTTGCTTTTATTTTGTCTCGTAAGCTATATATAACAGTTGGACTTGAAGCCTTGAGGTGAGTGTTTTAACCATCATCATGTTGGTGTTTTGAAACTGATTGTGACAAGCAAGGTAGAGATCTGACTGAGAACCTGAGGGGCAGTGTTCGCTCACACAAATGTGATTTATGAATCACAAGGTTACCATGCTCTGCTGAGGTCACAGATCAGTGCAGCAGAAGGGTCCCTTTCACACAGACAATCACACTTGCCAAGACACATCCATGCACTCTTCATATGCCTATCCCCTATATACAGTCTCGCTTTCAGAAAATACATGGAGTTCATAGAATATAGATAAGTCTGCACATTTTGGATGGGTATATATGGTGTTATATAATGAAACACTCCATTGCAGCCAGCCTAGGTAGGACCTGACCTGAGAAAACTATTGATTAAAAGAGCTGTTTCATGCTCTTCTACCATCATAGAAAGAGAATACAAAATTAAGGGGACACTGCATTAAATAGGCAGGCGGTCAGATAGCCTCTTCTCACACCAATTCAGCATGCTGAATTAGCTGCTGAGACTGGTACCTCAGCAGCCGGGTATGAATTAAGAGACTGTCCACACCTTTCTCGCGTCTCTTGGCCTCACTTCAGCCGTGGTGAGCAATTTAAAATCAGCAGTAAACAAACCCCTGTGTATGATGCACAGTAGGGTGTTGTGTTTGACTTTCTAGCATAAGTGTGTGGCGCTGCTTATGGCTATGTCTCTGTACAGTTTCGCGTTTGTCTGCTTTCCTCCCTCCCTCTCCCTTTACGGTTAGGCATGAGAGAAGCAGTTAGTTCATTTATCATACTGCAGTCTCCTGCTCTGTGCCCCAGACTTGGTGATTAATGACGACCGTTCACACACTTAAACATTCAGCTTTGTTTCGCTGACACACTACTTACCATACCGGTCACCATGGGTTACTTAACACTGGGTCACTGTGGGGCTACAACCAAATATAATGACATATCTGCGGGGTGACCTTTAAGGGTTCTCAGTGTGTGATTTTTATCTCTGTGCTGTAATATAAATACGTCATTTATCACAAAACATTAACATAACCAAATGGACATCTTTAGAAAGTGCTGCATAGTCCTTTTCTTTACTCAAAAGCTGCACTTAAGAGTTTTGACGTGCTATTTACACGAGCATTTGCTTTTCTGCTGCTACTGTATGTCTACTCACACATCATTTCAGGAGGATTGCAACCCCTTTTTTTCTTCACTACATTTATTTGATAACTATAGTTACTCTAGATACAATAAATGCAATTTTTACCAAATGTAATATTATTTTCTCTAAATAAGATGAGATTAGGACACGACTTTATTGATCTCTAGGGAAATACAAAAAATTATTACTTCATCAGGTGAAAAAGTTAAAGTAATCTACCCACAAATGGTACAGGAATTATAATAAAACATACATCATTCTGAAATGGTTCATTATAAAGACTACTCTTAATGTAAATGTATTTTAATAACAATGTTTTACACTTAAAAATAGAATTAAAATAGAATTAAAGAATTTAATTCAGTTTTTTACTTTAAATTAGTTAAAAGATTTCAATACTTCTTCTTTGCATTATTATAGTGATGCAATTGAAACACATAACATGTCGGGTGATCATGAATGCTGGAGCTGAAAATCAGAAAGGTGGCACGAACAGAGGCAAAAGGGAGCGAGGAAACTGTCAAAGATGTATCATTTAAGTCCGGAAATTAAAGTGTGTGTATGTGTGTGTTTGTAAGACACGGACAAAAAAGAAGCAGACAGAGACAGAAAGTAATTTAATGAAGTGAATCTCCTTTGACCTCCAGTAACTCTCCAGAGCAATGTCAACTTCAATTTCACCCTCTCCGAGGAAAAGCGACATGTTTGTTGTCAAGGCTAGGTGTCGAAGCTTAAGAATGTCCTCACTAATGTGGAGTTCTGTACAATCCTCAAATCTCCAAGCAAGCAGAGGTCAATAGGTGAGGCCGCGAGAACAGAAGAGATGTAATGGATGAAAAGATGTAGAAATAGACATAGACGGAAGGGAGAGGTGAGCAAGAACACGGATGAGATAAGGCATGAACTCGGAGGAAAAAGATGCTATATGTTATGTTTTATATATAAAGACATTAAAGAAAAAACTAACATTTTTTCGGAACATCATTTTAACTTTGAGCGTTCAATCTAGCCCTAAAAGGTTTGATAAATTTTGTTTCCCTCTATCCATTGTTATATACTTTTGTTCTAAAGTGTATCTCAACATGAATATTTAATCTATCAAGACCCAATATGTGATTTTCTTTGGGGTTTTTTGGCAGTATATACTGCCTTTGGAAATTGGTCACATTTCTGATGACTTCATTGTTTGCTTTACAACCCTGCTTCCCAAAGATTAAGGATACTGTGTAAAATGTGTACATGGAATGATGAGCAAATCATTTAAGCTTGAGAGATCCAGAAAACACAACTTTATTTCTGCTAGGGCCCACCTCATTAAAAGATGGACTGAACTGAATATAATTGTCTTGTGGCCTGACCAAAATATTACATTATTGGAAAAACCTGCAGACACTGCACCCTCTGGGCTACAGTGGACAGGTGTGCTTTGGTTTTTGGTACATAAATTAAAATGCAGGCCCTGCGATGGAGACCTGCAATAGCCTTGTTCAAACCATACCCACCTCTTGCCACATGACAGCTTGGATGCGCTCCAGCCCTCCATGACCCTAAATTGGGTAAGCAGCTATGAAATGTATAAATAGTGGTGCTGTTTGTTGAACTAGTGGAATCTGGAAGGGTGACCTGTATAATCACAGTTCAGTATTACAAGTGCAAGTTAGCTGAATGCCCGATCATGTGTTTTATGGCCACGTCAACAGCAGTACAACGAGCTAACATGGGTTTTCAAGATTAATATTTACCCTCAGTTCTTTCTCGGCTCACAATAACAAAACATGATGTATCTCTTTCAGTCAGTGCATTCAAACTAAACATAACCAGCTGTTTCCAAAAGGTCATGAAAGAAGCTGAACATCCACGCTGGCTTTTTCTTTGAGCTTTTCAAAATTGCATTGCTGAATTACTTGCTAAATTGGGAACGTCAGCGTTTTGAGTGTCAGCCTATTACAGCTCTAAACACCCCTGAGGGTGTACAGTGTGAGAAAATGTGTGCACACGTACAGGTGCATGGATGTGCGTGCGTGTGTGTAGACTCGTCTCTGTTTAAATGAAGTAGGTAGAAGAGCCTTCTCCCTCTTGCTGCCCATCCTCTGCTGTTGGTTCCTGCTCTCTGAAATAATGGATTCTAATTCCTTTCCACAAGAGTGCACCCATCTGCTGGCTTTGGGGGATAGTAAAATCCTCTATCAGTTACAATTATCCCACGGTTGCAGAGGTCTGCGCTGCAAGCGTGTGTGTGACCTATCCACCTCAAGTAGTGCCCGGTTGTTTGAATATTTGCAAGTGCATGTTTGTATGTATTGCGATGAAGAGGGAGAGCTGGGGAGACAGAAAAATGCTCTCACTGAAGTGCTGTGTAAGCGTGAGCTGAATCTTTAACCCCCACCCTCTGAACTCCATGACAAATCATCCCAAGGGAGTCAACACCAATCCTGCATGTGAGTCTGTGTGTGTGTGTTTCTGCTAGGCTATGTGTAATGTGTCATATTACTGTACTGTGAGTATATGTATTTTGTGCATTTCCCTCTCACCAACCCCAGCACCTACACACAGATTTAAACCCATTAATATAATGAATCATCCTCCTAATTCTGGAAGAACTGGGAGTGGACTTCACCAACTCACCACTGGGGGACAGTAGTAAATCTGGCAAAAGAATAGCTGAGTGGCTAATGGTAAAAATCCAACATTATACACAGACTGAAAATGTCAAGTTGTCCAAAAGTAATGTTTCTGATGCAGTGCAGGCCGGCTTTCAGCAGACGCACAGTCACATATCCCTGAGGATTGCTGATGTCCTAAAGAAGAGATTTGTGAAGAGAGCAACACACACACACGCGCGCACACACACACACAAACACACACACACGCGCGCGCACACACACACACATACACACACAGCTATTTGGTGGTAGAATTGGGGCTTAATGTATGTAGTCCTGAGTGACAGAATCTGTAGCTGTGGGATTTCGGTCCATCAGCAGAAAGGGATGTAGTGGCAGAAACATCCAGGAAGAGGGAACCTAAAGAGAGAAGGGGAAGGCATGGATCTGACAAAACCCCCTTTGGACGAAAACAGTTTCTAATCCCGTGTGTGTATTCCCTCTCAACCATCCTGTCTTGTCTCTGAGTCCCCGCTTGCCTATCACGATTCTGAGGCCTGAGTTTCTCACATTCATCTTCTTAGACTTTCCAGAACATCTCTGCTGCAGGTCTTCTGTGAGAGTTTATGTAACATATGTGTTTTATTTATGCCTGCCAGTGTGTGCGTGTGCGCCGTGTAAAACTAGCTGGGATGTAGGATGTCTAAGATCTGCACTGGTTGCAACAGCAGAGGAGATAAAGTTGGCCCGTGTTTCCCGGCAGTGTTGCAGATTTATCTCTCTGCTTACAGCTCCGGTTTTACTGCCCATCCACCGGCCTCCACTGGCTCCTGTGTCTTTTTTCCTCTCCCTCTCTATTTCGCGCTTGCCATAAGAGACCGGCCTCTTTCTGTGCACGTTCTAGCTACCATAAATCTGCCACAATGCCCCATAAAGCTGCTTAGGGCATGGCTCAACAAATATTAAGGAAGAAGAGAATAAATAAATAAAACTAAATAAAAGAGAAACTCTCGTCTAGAGGGAGAGACAACTATTCTGCACACAAAATGGAGCCACTGTAAAATATTTACATCAGTGTCTCTCTGTTTTAGATACTCCTCTGGGAGTCTGTGGGGTCTTACCGCAAGACACTAGACTTAATTGTTTTGTTTTTTTCTCTGTCTTGCTTAGATATCTCACAGTGTTCCCTATTTATACTTTCATTTATTTGTAGATGTGCCAAACCTTTGGTTACCATATTATTAAAAGTAATTTCCCCTTATTTTGTGCATCTAGATAGATTAGAGTTAGTTTACAACTAGTTGAGCAACCTTGCTTTTGCTTATTTATAATAACTAGATAAAAGCAAGCTTTCAGAGTGCCTTTGTTACTTTGCAGTTAAATTGTATTCCTGCACTGTTTGCGAAGGAAATTCTGAATTGTTATTTCAAGTTCATGAGGTTCTGGCTGTGCTCTAAAAGTCCATCCATTTCTTCCAATTATCCAATTCAATGGTCACCCGGGGGCTTCAGCCTATCCCGGCTGCCATAGGGTGCACTCTGGACAGGTTGCCAAACTGTTGCAGGATTTACACAGAGATATTTTACATTTACCTTACACCTAGAGCCAAATTCAAATGACCAATGAAGCTAACCCAAATAATTGCATGTGTTTGGACCGGGAGAACCTGGAGAGAACCCGTGCAGACATTAGAGAACTCAGGACCTTCTTGCTGTGGGGCAACAGTCCTAATCACCGTGTTGCCCCCTGAATATCAGGGATAGCAACAGATTTGCAATATTTGACAATTGATCACAGTTAATTGCAGTATCATTGCAAACAGATTGTATGTAATTACTAACAATTGAATGGGGTCAATTACTAACTTGAGCCCATTCATTCGCAAACTGAAAGCAGACCATCTTCATCGTATTGGCTTTTTAGTATTTCAATTCAATTCAATTTTATTTACATAGCACAGAATCACAACACAAGTTGCCTCGAAGTGCTTCCCATCAACAAAGTTGCTCTAAAAGGCGGTAACTGACTGTTAGTGGTTGCAGACTACAGTGACCCTGGTCTTCAAAGCAACAATTACAAAAGGAACGAGATCTCATGTTCATTGAACTAAGTTTGGTCACACTACTGTCTCCAACCACCATTTTCTCCAGTGTGACTCTGACATTAAAGTTGCACTGCATTTCAGACAAGAGGTATGGGTGCGTGTATTTACCAGCCATAAAAGGATTAACAAAGAGATGAATCATTAAATAGGAGTAAGGACCCAGATCTTTTCTAGCTTAAGGCATAGCAGAGCCTAAAATCATGATATTTCAATCTGTTATCCAATAATTTACACCATTCTTCTTTTAAAGAATTTTCTTTCAAAGTCTCTCTCTCTCACACACCCACACACAAACACACACCACACACACACACACACACACACACACACACACACACACACACACACACTTACTGTACAGTACTCACACAGCAAATGCGAGAAGGAACTGACGTGAGGCTATAAATATGAGTGAGTCACTTTTGAGGGTGAAGTCTTTCCTCACAATCTCACTGGAATCAAGATAGAGACAAATGAGACAAATAGCTGAAGGGCCAACATTGTGCAACCTGTTCATGCACGGGTGTGAGTAGGCTGACATGTGAGGCTGTGCCTGTCAGTTTATCAACAGCAGCAATTTTTCACTCTTGATCAGCCAACCGTGGAGGCATTTTAAATTAACTACCTGCATTCCAGTAGCATCAGATGGAAGACAAAAGGCAAGCACTCAATGAATCATAGCAACTTTTTGTCTTTGTCCTCACCCTGTCTTTCTGTCAAATGCTCTTCCAATCCTTTTCTGCTTTTCAGACCCCTCCGTCTTGTCTGACCGGCTTCAGCATGACAGACACATTAGCCATTCATAGAGCGGCAAGCACCATGTGGACAACGGACTGTGCCCAGAAATCAAGCAATATGCTGCTGCAGAAACAAACAAACAAACAAACAAACCAAACCATACTCCCTCATGCACATACGCGCACACGCTTGGTCCATCGTGACCCCACGTCAAAGAAGACAAACAACGGCAACAGAAAGTGGCTGCGTCTCCATGCGGCAAGCCAGTGTATGGATCTCTGGCAGCATATGGGCTCTCCATTGTTGACAAAACAGCCTAAGGGACATTAGTGGCGACTATTTGCATATATGGCAGACACTTTTACAGTTTTTTTTCCTGTTTTGCTGTTTTCTCAGCAAGTGAAAGAACCATCATCAATCTGCGATCAGTGCCTGTAGGTGTGCTGGGCAGGATTGGTACAGTTATCCATTTACTTTCATTTAAAAATGACACAGATAACACTGAGTGCAGAGGAAAGAAATCCCACAAAGGTCTTACCTAGCTGAAGCTCCATATTGCTAATCTTGTTTTCCGAGGGGAAGAGGATCTTTGGTGGCTTGTCCGTCAAAGGAGCTGAAAAGGAAAAAAAAGGGACTATTTATTTTTGGATAAAGCAGAAATACAGACAAACACCTTTTTAATGAACTACTTCTGTAGTTTTCAGTGGGACAAACACTATAAACGCAACGTCCAGATGAACAGAATCCACTCTTTGGTACTTCTGAATGAGCTTTTTTTAAATTTAGTTGTATGCCATGCCATTACAGAGATTTATCATCTGGTTTTTTTATTCATTTATTTTTTAAATACTTACTATATATTTTTATTAAATACATGCCCATCCCATTTTCTATATTAACCTCCATTCAAGGTTCAAGGTTCTTTATTTAATGACTACGTAGCCTAGAACATTTCACAATTTAATCTGTATCCATGATAGATAGATATCAGAAAAACCACAATCCAATGATTAATTTGTTCAGGATAGACTGACAGTTGGTTGATCAACTGCCCAGATATTATTAAAATGAAGAAACTACAATCGTTCAGCTATATATGTTTGTGCCTCAATACAACCCTGGAACTCAAGAAGGGATATATAGGTACCTTGACCACCTCCACAGAATAATGTGTTCATTGGTGTGACCTAAAATGAATATTTAATATGACAGGTAAATGGCTACTCTTTGACCTCTACCGAAGCAGCTATGTGCTAACCTGCCTAAGATCAAAGTAAGTAAACACAGATGTCAAAAAGTCCAGTTAGCATCAATAGCTGCATCGCAAACTCTGATACGCAACTTCACACAGGCATAGCAGTGTAGCTTGTTTGCTTCAAAAGACTAGATCTGTAAGGAAAATGCAGGAATGACCAATTTTTCTTAAGAACATAAAATAGAAAAGGCTGTATTCAACACTGGAATCACAGTTCTTCACAGCTTGGCTCAGTGATGTCCATGTTACAGTGGAAGCACAGGTGATAAAGCAGCACACCAAGAACACTCTTCTCTTACAATATTTTATATTGTATATACTTTGTACTGTGTAAGGCCTTTTTCTTGGGTATGTCAGAACATGTGTCACTTTGTCTCATTTGTGTCTTCTTGTTTCTCTTTAGTGTTTTTTTAAAGTGTCACAATGAAGGAGTGGGGAAAGCTAAAAAACAAAAACAAAACAAACATTAACAAAACAAAACATTTTTGCTTTTTCATAAAGAAATGCCTATAAATGTAAATGTCCATTGTCATTATGCCGAGAGATGCCCAGTAAACACAGTTTGATTTTTTGTACTGGGTTAAAAAAAATGTTTAAATTCACAACTTTAAAGGTCATTGGCAATTGCACAATGAAGGGAATTTTTCATTATAGTTATAGTTACCTTGAAGCTTACTCCTCCAGTATGGGATAATACACATTTACCTTCATATGCATTCTTCTATGCTACTCTATCCTTTTTGTAAAGTTCAAGTCAATTCAATTTTATTTATACATCACCTCAGCGCCTCAAGGTAAGGTCGACCCTACAATAATACATACAGAGAAAACCCAACAATCATATGACCCCCTATGAGCAAGCACTTTGGTGACAGTGGGAAGGAAAAACTCCCTTTTAACAGGAAGAAACCTCCGGCAGAGCCGGGCTCAGGGAGAGAAGGAAGACAGGTTAGGAAGTTCACAAATCTCCAAGTTTATGGCACAGTAGGTGTTACTATTTAGGATTAGGTAACAATATATTTTTCAGTGTTTGAGACTTGCTAGTTTACTGTAATTAAATATGGTCACATTCCTAAACCTGGAGTTTCCACCTTTTGTGAATCCTGGATGTGTGATACTTGGACTCTACCATTTTACACAATATGCCAAGCCACCATTCTGCTTTATTTAATGCATGTAGTGTGAGTCAAATCATAAATTATGTATTGAGTCACACCTTATGTTAAACGTAATTTACTTGGAATGTGCAGAAAATTCTTGCATTAAGGCCACAGCAAATGCTAATCTGTGACCAGCCACTTTTAAACTTACATATAACAATTCTTTAGCAGGTGTGTAACTACCTTTCTGTTTGTGCTCCCCTTTAAGGACACTCTCAAGTCTTGAACCCATTCTTTCCATCCTAATTTTGACAAATGAAAGTTCTGTGTGGTTGGTAATCCAGTCACAACTCTGACACATTTAGTTGTTGCTGTGCCATTACATCATGAGAAAAAAACAGTGGCATATTAAGCGCATTATAACCCACGTTTCTCTGCTAGCAAGCATGACATGTTTGATATCATCCCAGACTCTAACATTTCTTTTTCTGCAGTGAGATGAGTGCAGAGCTCTACTGGGTTTATATTATTCCTGATGCTAATGATAAAAATGTGGTTATCTGGAATAAAAAGGTTTGATATACATGATCGGCCACAACATTAAAACTGACAGGTGAAACTGATAACATTGTTCTCCTCGTTGCAACTCCATGTTCTTTGGGAAACCTTCGGTCTTGATATTGATGTGGAGATTTTTCTGACATGTACCACTTAAGTATATGCCATCACAGACCAAGCACACTTAAGGACAGTGTTATATTCTGAGTGCAGTGGACTCAAACAGCAAAACACCATGCCCACAGTAAAAGAAATTGCTTAGGAATTGTGCAAGGAACATGACAAAGAGCCTAAGATGATGACCTGACCTCAAAAGCCTCGAGACGCCAACTTGATTAAGCATCTCTGGGCTAAACTGGATTGTGTCCCACAGGACATCCTCACTGATAGGTATGTTGTTTTAATATTGTGGCTGATTGGTCTATATTGTAAATCTTCATGTGTGGTGATCTAATTGTATTTATTCATGTATTACATTTTGCAAGTCGGACATAAAAACACAATGTTTGAACATATTAAACAACTCTGCACACAGATGCAGAGCCAAATCAAGCATATTTTGTACAATCAAATGAACTAAAGAGAATTCTTCATTTTCTAAATCAGATGAAAAAAAAAATCAACATAATACCTCCAACTACCAGCAGCTTTTCAGGCATTCCTAATTATTTTGCTGTGAATTTGTAAAGCTGCAGTGATGTGTATTCATTAAGATGTTTCCTTAGAGTGTGCACACTTGACTTCTTTTTTTTAGTCTTATGATGAGGTTTCCAGCAAGCTGTTTGAAAACCCTTTTCTGTTTTTGGGAGCAACATAATGTTGCTGCATTGACTAAATTGTTGGGCAAGACTGACGTACTGAAGTAAAGCTTTGTGTTAACATGTTCGGCAGTTACTGAAAGAACTACTCGTGACGATACACAGACCAAAATGTAAACATCGACTCTATTTTGTTCTGATTTTGTATTTATTTTTGGCTCAGCTATAACACCTGCTGATACGTAAATACTGACAGAAAAGCACATTGACATCTGTGAGAGGGGCGGTCACGGGCTTTTAGGCACGACTGTTTGCACTGTTAATAGGTAATCACACAGCACAAATTACACTGGATACTGATACAGTTTTAATTACATATCAAACTGCTATACATAATTACACAATGGGTGATCCTATAGCTAATTATACACTGGGCAAACAAATGAGGACGAGCTGTGTATGGGAGACAAAAGGGAAAGCAGATGTGGTAAGGACTGTAGACAGAGAGGTAATGCTGGTAAGACAAAAGAGGGAAAATTTAGAAAGCTAAAATAAAAAAAAGATATGAAACGTGCCCCCTCTCCCGCTTCATTTTGGCATGCTACACTTGGTTCTGAAAATCTCATTATCTTAATTACCATTCCTTCATGGGAAATACATCAATTATCATTGGTTGGGAGGGGGGACACCATTTAAAATATGGAAGAGAGGGAGCAAACAAAGGAAAGAGTCTCTGTTTGCCAATAAAAAGGAAACGTATGAAATCAAGCAATCAAAGCTATAAAAGGTAATTAAACATGCAAATACATTAAGTGATGGGTTGTTAATGCAAGGACAGATTGTGTGGGCATCATGACAAAAGACTCAGATGATTTATGTATTTGTTATATAAAAAAAGGATTTATTTTTTTGGTTAATTTCAAGGTTACAATAAGCTTGGATTTCAACCTAAGTATGCACATCTGTTACTTCAAAATCCACTTGAAAAATAATCCAAATGAAAAATAACTCCTGGTCCAAGAACAAATGGGCAAACTTTTGGTCAGATTTGTACTATAATGCTTTGTGGTGGTTGCAGATTGTTAAGTGTAGAAGCCCAAAATCACCATGTGGTGCTTCGGAGTGCTTGCAGGATTCTTTTGATCTGGCGCATTCACAAAACAATGAAGTATCACACATGCAAATGAATTATATGCCACGCACTTAAATCAAATAAGCCATACTATTCCTTCAGTAATACATGTGATATAATGTGACAAGTTATATGTCTGGACAGACATACTGCATTTGAATGAGGAACACGTAATGAAAGGTAATTTAGCTAGTAAGAAATTTTTTCAGGTCAACTTTCACAAAAAAGCAGCATGGCCACGTCCAACCAATGAGAACAAATGTTTTTCTTTTCACTAAAAGACCCTTAAACATGTAAGAAGGAGACATTTGAGACCACACTATCAATCCTAAAGCTACTGCTCATCTCTCTTCACCTTTAGAGCCACAGCTGCCCCACAGAATCACACTCTGAGAGGAACTTCTTTTAAGTTTACATAAAACATTAAATGGCCTGTTTGTGTATGAGCAGAGCAAGTGTCTCCAGGGTGAATTTGTGTCTTTAGGGGACCTGAATGGCTCGCCCGGTATGTCTGTGCAAGTTTTACTCTCTGAAATCGATGAGTCACTATAAAACATTGATGTCCCAGGGCAGAAAGGTTGTCTGTTCTCAGCAGCAAATCAGGCTGAATTAATTTTCGGAGGAGACACAAAGCATCTGTAATAAAACTTTTCAACAACACGACACTAACATTGTGGTCCATTTAGTTTGTGTATACTTTACAACTTGTATCGTGCAAATTACAAAAATGACTAACTGTGTGAAAATGTATAATGTAGTGTCTAATATGCAAAGTAATTAAAAACATTGCTGGATTTGTGTTTTAGTTTCTTTAACACTAGATAGTCAGACTGCATACCTGCAAACAAGTATTAAGCTCTACTGAAGAGGACTGAATCAACCTTTGTGTGTCAGTGTGTGGTGGCCTACATGTGAATATATTAATGTAGTACGGGACTTTGTGGATGTAAGCTTTGTGATCAGTCATCCACAATCCCATTTGTGCATGGTGGTAGAAAAGCTCACTGGACTTTCCAGATGGATTATTCTGGGTGACTGACTGTAGGCAAACAGCAAATTAACGAATTACAGATGGAGCTGAGATTCTTGGATCACTGGGCTTTTTCTGTTCTGTCCCATTTGTAAGAAAAAATATGCTGTTGGCACATTAGTAGCAAAGGTGAAAATGAGAAGAAATCAATGTACAAATGACTGCCATATGCTTTACAGGGGCGCACGTGCTTGTGCAGGCGTAGCCACGGACATTCACGAACACGAAAAGACTTTGTTAGAGCGTGTCCGTGCATGGACGCGCTCTCGTGCACGTTAAGTTGCGAACTCTTGGTTTAACAAAATTAGCTCCCAAAGGTTTTTGTTTTAACCAACAAAGGCAGTCACGCTGAAGAAGAAAAGCAAAAAAAAAAATTGAAGGAAAGAGACTCGAAAAATATGAAGTCCCTGTGAGTCTCCCAACACTGCTAAGCTTCACTAGAGAAGTCTCAGTTCTCCGCTACAGCTGGCAGACTCCTATATGGTACTGCGGGAGATCACTATATATTACCATTGACCTTCCTCTGCAGTGTGGTCACCTTTGAGCCAGTTTCATTTCATTCCTAATGGTGCAATAACCAGTGTGTATGATTCTCTTATAAAGTCACCTCAGAGTATACAGAATTCACTTCCCGATCTGACCATTTCCCACATGAGAGAAGCTGTATGGGGAGCTTGTCTGTGTCATCCAGAGGAAGCTAATAAAAGCATCCAAAACCACTTCATGCTCCCCCGCTGTGCACCAGTGTTGTGCTCTCTAAAAGCCCTGCCTCTGGCAAAGCTGAAATACTTCAACATCAAAGCAACAGGAGTGCGCATTCTGTCCAGCAAATAAGGCCAGACAGGTTTCTACATCATTGTCACTGGCACAGTCAAATGGCTATCATCGCAAAAAGTGAAAACAATTGGCCTCTTGTGGCCAAGTAGGCAGTCGAGCTTTTCTGACTAAGCAGCTCTCTAAGAGAGACAATGTGATGATGCAACATGGCAGTGACCAAGCTGTTCAAAGCAGGGCTCCAGCTGCGAGGCCTCAATAATCCATATCTTTGTTAAATAAGAATTAAGAGGAAATTAAAAGTGCCCACCTGTCAGTTCCCTGCTTGTTTGAAGAATATACGAACCATTAGAAACTACATTCAGCGATTTATTACCTATTAGGTACAGCATTGTTTAAAAAAATGCATTGCTGATTCCTAGTTTCACCTCCTGTCTGCTCTCTCGGCAGGTGTGTTTATGCGTAGTGGGTTACACATGTATGCTCACGTGTGTGAGCTGTGTGTGTAGATGCTGTTGCTTATTTCAATGATCTTCCCATTAACTCCTTGTGCAGGAGAGCTACTCACACACTTCATCAGGTTATTTTTTACTTAAGATCCCTTAACTAAAGCACCTTCTTGAGTAAAAAAAGGATGCTCAGCAAGTCATCAAGTATCCACCTCCACACAGTATCATATTGTTTTGCCTCAAACTTTATTTACTATTTAAAGAGCACCCTAATTAAGACTTTGTCTTTTCATTCTCTCAGCACAGGATTTATGGAGGCTGATAGAATAATGTGTGTTTCACACTAAGAGATACAGTTAAGCATTCAGGGAATATGAAGAGTACTTGAAATGAACGAGGAGGATTTTTATTGGCCTATTGTTTGCAGAACAAACAGTGAGCAGAAAGTGAAGATGCTAAGGTGAGGGGAGAAGAGAGTCAGAGGTAACCACAATGTTTAATTGTCTCCCTTGTGTGTGACAGAGCAAATGGCCTGTAACAAATACAGGCCATTTACCATTTATAAAATTCTTAAGTTCTCAGATACAGAAAAACATAATTCATCCTCAAATTCTTGAACCACACAGAAATAAATATTTTAAACGTGACTTGCTTCACTGTTGAACTGACAACACTTACTTCGTTTGTAGATCTAATTAAATTAAGCAGAAGTAATTACACTGATAAAGCAGGTACTGTATGGGCAAAACTAGTGCAACAAATGCAGTCACTCTTTCCCACCTCTCACTTGCATGTGCACAAAAATAAAATACCACCACACACACACACACACACACACACACACACACACACACACACACACACACACACACACACACACACACACACACACACACGTGTGCAGCCTGCCCAATCCACTTTCCTCGCGTTCCTTAGGGATGTGTGACACATATGGTGTGCCGAACTCTGCTGTGTTACAGTTTGAGATATGACTGTTTCAGCGCTACACAGATGCTCTGTGTCAAACTAACTTGGACTTGAAGCAAAGACTAACAAGGCAGAGTTCAATCCATTTTAATAATCTTTAAATAAAACATTGAGTTATACAACAAAGGCAACAAGGTAAATCCGAATAAGCTGACCATAGTGAATACAGGAGGAGGGAACTTTGTTTGTGTGCAAACTTTATCCATGCTCTTCTGTAAAACCCATGCAAGTGTGCCCTTCACCGCACTCATGTTTATTTGAACTTACTGGTAAAGAGGACAGGCAACTACTACTGGCAAGAAAAAGTTAGTATAGAGTTATGCAAGTGCTTCTGTGATATGAAAAGTTTAAATGAGTATGAATAAAATGGAGGGCACATAAAAAGTGCGCGTGCATGCCTGTGCTTACTTAATACGTTTCTACTGAACTGTTGTTGAAACCTTGATCAGGTATGAAGTAGAAAGGGACAAAGATGAAGAAAAACAAAGAATGAAAACACCAAGATCGAGGAGAATTGAGCGGAAGAGGCAAAAGTAGGAGATGGCGAAAATAAAGAGGGTAGAAAGAAGACACACTTGATGAAGAGACTGCCAAGATGCCGGTTTCAGTCTTGCAGTACTGCTGATTAAGTATCAACACACCAGAAATCTATGTGGGTGTCGCTTAGCATAGTCTGCTTTGTGCCCCCCTCTCAGCTCACATTCCTGCTCTTTTCATCTCTGTCTGATCTTCTGCGCTCTTAACCTCTGTCGCTGTAGCACGGCGTTATTTTCCTTTATTCCACCTCACTAAGAAGCGTGGCCCTTTCTTCCCCCACTGTCATCTTTTCATCCATTTGTCACTGTCCCACAATTGGCCCCCACCCCACTCTTTTTACCCTTTCAGAAACCCTTGTCAGTTCTTTTCTTAGCTCCTCTGCACTCAACTCAGTTTGTGCCTGTACCTCTGCCTCTCCCCGGCAGCATGTATAGGACCTGTGTGCCTGTGCAGTGCATCTTGGATGATATCAGTGTGAACTTTAACGTTTCCCAATGGGTAAGAGTACACTGTACTGTTCTTCTATTAGGGCGCGGCTCACAGACAGTGTTTATGTATTCAATATTGCAAGTCAGCGCGTATGTCTGCCAGTATGCAACCTAAGCACGCACTAATTAACACACAGAAACACACACACATGCACACACAACTGCCTATGTACCTCAAATGGTACATACACCTTCCTGCTAGCCTCAGATAACAAAACCCAGTGGGTGACCTGTGATAAAGGAGCCATTTTTATTAAATGACAGAGCAAAATGTACAAAATACACCTGTGTGGAGCTTATGCAGATAGGCAGAGGAGGGATTCAACAAGGGAGACATGTGACAACACAAAGAGAGAGAGATGAAACATTGTCAGCCAAGACAGATACTGACCATCAAAACATCGGGCAGCTTCTCCTAGTAGGCAGTGACAGAGGATTAGCTTCTAATCAGTGGCGATCTCTGTGGGTGATTCAGAGGGAAACCCTAGTGGTCTGGTATCCATTCTGTTATTCTGTTAGAGCAGAAGGACAAGGCTAACCCAGTCAACTGCAGGGGAGGGCCAGTGCAGGTGGATATACACCTGAGGGACAGGATTAACACAGTCCTGGCACATTACAAGCAGCATGCACAGAGCAAAATCCCAATGGAAGGATGCGTTTTTGCCACGCAGTACACCAACCTCAGGTCTGTCCAGGTGTGTAAACACATTGGTAGTGCCAACAGGCTACCTGCGACGACACATACAGACCTGAGATTTACATGAAGTAACAGAGGAACAGACAGGCAGCCTGCAGGGTCACCTCGCTGCCATCTGCTTCATCAACTCCCTTTGACCCATCTCCACGGCATACTCGGCAGCTCCCAGAATCTACTGTTGCCCCTAATCTGTGTATTTTAACACAGCCACAAATGTGCACAGTTACTGCATAGCACCCTGCTTCAAAGAAAATTGCGAGGTCGCATTACATGTAAATATAGACATAATTTAATTCATTTGCAAATCATTTCAATCTTATATTTAACTGAAAACTGTTCAATTGAGAAAGTACACATTTTTTACAGTTGGTACGGGTGCAATAAGTCACTGAAAATGTTGTGTAATAACATTATTCATGTGGTTTTGTGGTCAGTTAATTTAAGGTGAAGAGGTTACTTGGAACCATTCAGCAGTCCTGTATTTTCAATAAACTTTGCTTAAACGGACACGACCCTCATGTTTTTATTTGTTTAACTTTATTCTTGCCTGTTACATCAGTTGTGGTGGCTCCATAGTATAGTGCTTTACACATTTCCCTAACATATGAAAGGTGCCCTGTTTGAGACCAGGAGGAAAGACAAACACCTTTGGGGTTGCGTCAGAAAGGGCATCTGGTGTAAAAATCTGCCAAATCAAAAATGTAGAGCTATCAGCTGTGCTGAAAGAAGCTTCTTGCAGTATTATTTAGTCATCTAAATTTGTGGCAAAAATAAAAAGACATGAGGCAGAGCTGAAGATGTTAAGATTTCCATTGGGAGTGGCCGGAATAGAAACAATTAGAAACAGGAATGTCAGACTGATGCTCAGGTCGAGAACTTTGGAGCCAGTTAGAGAAGCAAGGCTGAGATGGTTTGGACATGTGCTGAAGAGTTAAAGTGGATATACTGGACAAAGGGTGCTGAACACAGAGCTGCCAGGCAGGAGGAAAAGCAGAAGGCCACAGACAAGATTAGAGAGGTGTAGTAAAGGACATGCATAGGGTTGGTGTGACAGAGAAGGATGTTAGGAATAGGGTCAGATGGAGGCAGACAGTCCACTGTGGTGAAAACCTCTAAAAAGAGCAGATGAAAGAAAAAGAGGACTTAGCCATCTAAATTTTTAGTGCTAGTTGCCCAGTTTTAAAGACATTTGCTGAGATGTTGCCATCTTTTGAGTATAATGGAAACCTGTAGTGCTCAATGCACTAAAATAACATAAATGATACCCATAACGAAAAAAGAAAGAAACAAACAAAAAAACCTTTTTGTTGGCAGTTTCTTGTAGGCACTATTTTATTTGAAACTACACTCATCAAATCTATCACTCTTACTCACAGGAATGGACCTTTTGTCTGCTAGTGATGAACGGCCCATGCAGGTGACAACATGATGAGATATAAACATTAACGGCCTCTTCATCAGCTTAGCTGTAACGCTAGATATCTGCTATTTCTGACTGGGACACCAGCAGGCTGGTCATCTGGCCATCTGGTTTCATTATATTCAAAAGAAGAACATGTCTACAGCCAGGCCAAATTCACTAACAGCCTGTGCCAAGACAAAAGCTTATTATATCAATAAAAAACTATTCTCTTCACAGTGTCCGTTTTAAAAATGAAAGGCCAGGACATTTCAGCAGCTGGCCTTATTGTAATTTCCCTTCAGAGTGTAAAAGTTTCAGAGAAGCATATTTGAAAGAATGAATGTTAATTTATTTGGAGTTTATTGGAACGAATACCTAATTAGTGTGGGTGAACGGCAAAAAGGGTGTGTTCCATAACTCTTCTGTTTAGAGTTTACCTTGACGTATTGCTGCTCCTCAGAAACACTGGTATTTTGACAAAACATCCACATTGTTCTGGTCATTTGACACACAGATTCAGGTTTCTCTGTTGGAACAGTTTGTAATGATGCATCC
This sequence comes from Pelmatolapia mariae, assembly GCF_036321145.2. NCBI lineage: Eukaryota > Metazoa > Chordata > Actinopteri > Cichliformes > Cichlidae > Pelmatolapia > Pelmatolapia mariae. The sequence continues at coordinate 22,192,524 of NC_086241.1, forward strand.
CTCTTTTCTCTGACTCCTGTGATCCACCTTCACTGTCCACAGCATGGCTGTCTCCACCTACAAGACCACACACAGTCCAATTTCTAACAGAAGAGTTTGCCTTTATATCAAAAAATATTGATTCTTCTCCAGCTGCCTCACACTGCCACACTGTTTCCAGACAGAAAGGTTTCACAGACGTGTGAAACCTGTGCTTATATTGTATTATTTTAGTTAGCAAGAGTACTCTCTCCCTCCTCCTTGGGTCTGCCTGTTTTTCACCTGCTGATCTGCACTGGTCTCAGTCAAACTGACTTTGATTATAAATTTGCACATTGTAAATCTGACTCCAAATCTCTTGTCTATTGCCATGACTGGTTTGTCTTCACGTGTTTTTGTGAGCTGGTCGTATTTTTTTTTTAGAACCAAGTTTCAATTTACTTTCCAACCAAAAGCAATGTTTTTCTTAACTAATGCCAGTTGATTTCCTATTGTCACAGCTGCCGTAAATTCACGGGTTACTGTCAAGATATAATTTAAAATGGTGTGTACGCAGCAACCCGATGATGTAGTTTGCTATAGACTTGGCATATTAAAGTCGCATGTTTGTTGTTCACACACTGTTCAAGTGATAAGAAAAGACAAGTGGAGATGAGTAGAAGGCAACCACTCAAATCAAAAACATGAATATTTAATTTCAACCTGTCCATATGTTTATTTGATAGTGTCCCTTTGATGAAAGTCCACATTGTTATTCATCCTGACAGAAGTGTTTGTCAGCAGAACCAATTGTCTCAGAGGACTAAGTGATTTTTACATCTCTCTCCGAGCGCTCAACTATTTATCAGCATCCTGTTCTTTCTTGATAGGGCAGGCATGCAAAATGGATTCTGCTTAGGTGGAAACAGGTGATGATGTTAGACTAGCTGATGAGTACATGCGGACAAAGGGGAGAGAAGCTGAGCAGCTGGAAGGGGAGAGAGAGACAACTTGCCAGGCTCTCAGATTCTTTTGACTCTGCACACCACACAACTTAAAAGGACTATGTCTCTGAAAAATTGCTTGACACACAGAACAGCAGCAGAGCAATATCCCAAAATATGCCAAGGTACTATTCCCATGGAATACTGAATACTTTGTTGATAGAACTGATGATTCTTACCACACATCTGTCTTCTTTCTTTTTTCTATTCTACTGCAGAGAGGTTTCAAAATGTAACACCTACATGCCAAGAGATGTTTGCCGAAGTAAAACTGACTTAAAGGAACAGTCCTCCTAAGAGGAATGATAGCATGGGTTGTTGCAATAAGTCCCCTCCAAAAGCAACTAGATATACAGTACTTCCTCAACTATCTAGTGTTTGTCAGCTAATCACATGGCAGTAACTCAATGCCAGTGTTGGGGAGTAACGGAATACATGTACCGCCGTTACGTATTTAAAATACAAAATATGAGTAACTGTATTCCGTTACAGTTACCGTTTAAAAAGGTGGTATTTAGAATACAGTTACTTTGTTGAAATAAATGGATTACACAGCGGTATTTTCCTGTTTCATATTGTCGCAGGTCAGGACTGTTTGGGTTTTGTTTGACAGCTATGGTCTGTTGTTGCAGGCGGCAGCGTTACGGTTACCATGGTTACAGGGTGACGCGTGCTCTCTCTGTGACTGTTTGTTTCCTGGGTGAGAGAGCGCCTTTTTGTTGTTGTTGTTGTTGTGCTAAGCTAAAAGGCAGAATGCTACAGACATAGCCCTAAAGAATGTAGCCTCATGGGCAGTGTAGTCCGTGCTGCAGGGAGAATGGACTGCCATACCCGTTATGTGTCTGTGAGCGCGAGAAGGGAGAAAAAGGAGAGTGGAAAAGTACGAGTTGTCATTGAGCAGAAACGGGAGTTGGAAGCATGTAAATATAATAATAACCACTGCAGACAAAAAGAGTGCCTGACGAGCCCAGTTGTAAGTACGCTATTAAGACTCGACTGTACGCTGTGTTCCTGTTTTCCTCCAAAACAATAAGTTCCGTTGGAGCAGCCTTTCAACGCCTCTCTCTGTCTCTCGCAAGCAAAGTTGACCCAGACAACAAAGTAAAGCTATTTTTCAGCTACGAGCCCGACACGGAAGCCGACGTATCAGCCAGAGGTCCCTTTACTATGGTTCGGAGCCGCGGACCTTCAGTAATAGTAATAAATCACATTCATGTAGTTGTAAAAAGCATGATAATATATTAAGTAATCCAAAGTATTCGGACTACGTTACTCTCATTGAGTAACGTAATGGAATACGTTACAAAATAAATTTTGGGGCATGTATTCTGTAATCTGTAGTGGAATACATTTTAAAAGTAACCTTCCCAAAACTGCTCAATGCATTTAGGCATGTAGATATGGTCAAGATGACCTGCTGACTGGAAAAAATGCTGCCTGGTCTGACGAGTTTCATTTTCTGCTGTGACATTCGGATGGTAGGGTCTTAATTTGACATAAACAACATGAAAACATCCATCCTGCCTGGTATCAACTGCTGTCTTGAATATGACAATGAGTTCGCAAATGACCTCCACAGTCTCCAGGTGCCACTGCAACATAGCACCTTTGGTATATGTTAGAGTGACTGACTGACTTCTATGATGCATGTGCTGCAAGTTTGTTTACAGGACAATCAAGACTGCCAACGTGCTCATATGTCACTGCCTGATCTGCACTTCCTACCTACAGTATGTTCTGTGCATGTGCAAAAATGCATGCACTTCTGGTCATTTTTAGTCTTTGTATTTCCAATTTAGCATTGATGTTAATGTCTTCAAAGAGGTCTTCTACACTTACCTACGTATTTACCAGCAGGATACACAATTGAAACTGCCACAGAAAACAAAACAAATGAAAGCCTAACTGGACGAAGCAGAAGTAAGAGAATAAAACACGTAGGCTCTAGGATGAGTGGCTCGTCTAATGCTGCACAAATTCCCTCTCCATGATGTTTGAGTCACTGTGGAGTGGCTGTGCCAGATTCTAATTAGAGCTTCATTAGTTTCATCTGTGTTCACAAGCACAAGATGTGCACATAGATGCACTTTCAATACGGCTGAACATATATTAACATGGACACACAGACAAAAGCTGAAAACTCACAGTGGCCTGGCATTTATACAGTAAACACACATACTGTTACACAAACACTCCGACTGGAGAGCGCCGATCATTACCATGACACATCTGATGGTCTAAACTGTTTCTGAGCTATGTTTCACCAGCTGACACAAATAAAAACACTCATATAATACAGTGCAAATCATGTATTAGCTTGCTTCCTCTTATTCCACAAGCCCAATAAAGGTCTTCTCGCCTAGCCTTCTAAGACATATGGGATCATTAGCCCCCCACCACCCACTCTATTGTTTGTCATGTCTACATCCACAGGTGATTTTTATGTCTTTCCTTTTCACTCATTCGCTCGTCTGTCTGCCACTCACTCAATGTCTCTAACCATCTCCCTCTACGTAGATTTATATCTATAGGTTTTCAACTCCAGCACAATCTTACAACTTTAACAAGTGCTTCATCACTCTTGTCAGAAGTAGTTACAGGAGTCATGACATACACTTCCCTAGACAGGAGGAATTGATGGGAAGCCATTAGACTCTGCTGATCCTAGAGTGAACAGAAAGGCCTACATCACGGCATTCATCTGCTCCTTGACATTGGAAGCATGGCCAGCGGTGGCTGTTTAGACAATAATCGAAATCAGGATTTCTTTACAGGCATCGCTTTAAATGTTTTTAGTGTTTTGAGCAGTTGTTAAAGGAGCAAATGTTAATGATGAACTTAACAGCTGTGACTGCATCAACATCTGCCCACAGTTTTAATTTACAATCAGAAAATCTGCCAAAAGGCATGCAGACTCTAAAAATTGTTAATGAAGTTCTGTCATTAATGGCATTATTAGGAGATGCATATGGCTACGTAAACACCAGAATGGATCTATAGCTTTATTGTTGGTAGTGTTACAGTTTTAGCTGTGCGCCTGTTTGTAGTAGTGTTGAAATGTGTTAACAGAGCTCCTGCTGTCCTGCCTGCACTGGTGACCATCTGGACTGAATCCATCACTTCGTTCTGTACTTCCTTTGTGGCCCTGACTCCTAATTTCTCATTATGGCACCGCGGTTGTGAGACCACGAATCGGAGAGGCAACTGTACCAAAAGATTGTGTTTCCTATACATAAAATACTTTTTATTTTTATTGCATATCATTCTTTTTCATGTGAAAAGAGTATACTTTACAATAAACAAAGTTATAAAACCTAATCTAATGTTTGTTGATATGTAGTATCTTTTATAAGGGAAACGATTTCTCATAAAAGTACAGTATTTATGAAGTAGAGAAAAACACACTGTTACGTTACTTTAAAGAAATATTGTATCAATATTTTTAATAATATCATTTAATGTGTTTTAATAAGCCATGTGGCTTTGCGGCAGTCGATGACTGTCTTTATAGTTTCGCCCTTAGAATATTATTGGTACAATGACAGGGAAGGAACATCTGTTGCACGCTGTCATTTTGGCGTGCTATTTGGATGAATTATGGCACAGGGTCACTGTTCTTGAACTTCCATTCATAAAAACGTCTGAGCAGTCTTCTGCACTCAGTGCTCTACATAATGTTTCACCACTCTGAATCAGGGTTGAATTAGGTCACTTGTGAGGCAACAAGTCTATATGTTATTCCAAAACAAAACATTTGAGCTACAGCTGAAAAATTACAGAACTTTACTGCAGAGCTGTTTAAAAAAGTGGTGTGGTAACCTTAATGAGACTTGGAAAAGGTGTCTTTAATTTAGTCCTCTTTGCAGTCTCCAGTAACCGAACACAAACGAGGCTAAAATGACTGAGACTGTTCTGTGAACATCACTGAAAATTCCAATTAGAAGGCTAGGATCAAAATTTGTGATATTGAGCCCTACTCCCAGCCTTTGTATCTCTAATGAAATCTCGCAAGCTGTGCTCTTGATCTTTTGCAATTAAAGCCAAACTATGTAACATTCTGTTGTGATTTTTTCCCACAAAAACAACATTTTTATTCCAAGAAATAAAAAGGATGCATCATTCATCATGAGGTTTATTGTTATATTTTCTAAAATTGGCTGGATAAAACAGCATGTAGCAGCTGAAAGAAAGCATGATGTGTGTCATCAGAAGATTTCAGTTATATTTTACAACCAGTGAGAACACATAACTTCATAACAGACACCAGCAAACACACTGTAAATAATGCTGTTAGTTTCCTGACCTTTTATGGCTTTCCTTATTTTCTGTCATATATAAAATATCACAAAGGTGGACTGTCATATTAAACATCTCCAACAAGTCTTTATGAGCCAAATGATGGATCTAAATGCTTTTCTTTATTTGTCATAATCTGGTCCTCACAAAAAATAGACTTAAAGTTAGAGGAGCTAAAACACTTGGTTTTAGACAAATGATGAACTAAGGGCCTGCACTAAGGCCCAGTATAAATATATAGGGATTATTTTAGACTTTGAATTATGCAAAGCTAGTACAGAGTACACAAATAAATATATGGAGTCAGAAAAAAAGCATTAAAAAGTCCCATTTAAGGTTTTGCCCCACTGAAGGAAGTTAGTACAGTAGGTAGTGTTACAGCTCGCCTCTTAGGCTACATCATAATGCTGGTTTGCATAAGGCATTTTTTTATTTTGTTGCATGCATGACTGATGTTCCTTTCCACACTCTTACATAGAACCCAACTGAATTCCACAGTGTGCGATTATCATGCTAAGGCTCCTGTTGTTGCTGTTCATAAAAGGTAAGTCTGAAGGTAAGTAATGGCTAATGCAAATGTCAAACACTACATGCATTCCCAAATGCATACAAACAACCAAGTGCATACATGCACTACATCAAGAGTCACCCTCCTGTCAGCATTTTTACACTGAATTCAAAGCTAATAAAGGTAGAAGTGCTGATTGAGTGCTTTGACCTCCCTGGAGTTGGTGGAGGTTAAACGGTTGCAAGCTGGAGTCTTTTTCTCTGCTTTTAAAGACCTGACATGTTCTCTGCAGGATGTCTGATGCTCTCTGACCACAAATCAACCATCAATTACAATCCAACAAAAACCCATGCACACACCATTACCAACACCACAGTGCTAAAAATCTGGGACAATATATTTGTGCAAGGCCAGAGGGTAACGTTAGCAGAAGCTTAACAAGGCATACTGTTAAGCAGAAAGTAGAACAAGAGAAAGAAAAATATGCGCGCAAATGGGAGTCGTGAGCTTGACATGTGAGCAAAGGAGACTGCAAGCATGTTTGAAGAGCTACTCATCTCTACAGTCCTTCAACAAATGCATTTATTAGCAAGCAAAAGCTTTGAAGACTTAAAACACGAGTGGCAATTGCGTTTAGCTGTTTAATTCTATGGCCTCGTACGGCCTTACTTCGAGATTAAAGGACCTTTTTTGTCCACTCAGAATAACTTGTTACAACATAGCTGGAACCAAGGTGCCACCTTATCACTTACAAAGGCAACACTGTTGGTGACACTGTTGGCAAATGTCTAAAAAGGAGGACGGTTGGCAGCTTGTTGGCGGGCAGTCACTATAGAGGATAAATGATTCTCTGACATTCAAAGACAAAAAAGGAAAAATCTATTGGTGAATGCAACATTTTATACCAACTACATATACATATATACAAAGATTTAATGGCGGCATATGAAGTCTCAAGGCAGAGGGAAACACAACCAGTCATTCAGAAGCACATGTTGGGATTTTGAGCTGAACACTTACTGAATATTGTCTTTAATACTGAGGCTTTCAGAACTTTTATCAGTGTTTATTTAGGCATTATTATAGTACATAAATACAGATTTTAAGACCACATTTTTAGGGCTTTTCATCTTACCTCATCGAAAAGTATTAAAAGCCAAATTACCCTCCTTTTTTGTATATATAATTCACAAAACTCTTGTGTCAAAGACAACAAATTATTCAGCTTTGATAAAAGGGAATAATCTGGCAGCCACTCCATACAGTGACATCTCCTAGAGAAGCACCATCGACATCACATTCCCTAAAAATGAGGCGACATGAGATATCGATAGCTGCATTATTTGCATTTTGAATATGCCCACCTTCAAAGCATAGCAACAGAGGGGAACACTGAGGATTTGACAGTAATGACTAATCATGGACCAGTGATACAAAGCGGGCCTCTTCACAGGGAGCCTTTGATGCAGGTGAATCACATCCTAAACATACTTATTAGCAAGAGTGAGGGAGGAAGGGTGAGGTGGGGAGAGAGAAATTTGTTCCGCACGTTAGCTGGCATGCTTGGGTGCACGAGAACAGAAGGTTGGCATAATGAATTTTGGCGTGCAAGCGGCTGTTAATGAAATAAAGAACCCCACCCCAACAGAGGTGTGATTGTGTGTGTGTCTGCCTGAGACTCTATTCATGTTTGTAAAAAGTGAGGGCTGGTGAGAGTTGTGTGAGTTTACTACAGAGGAGAAGATGAAGAGGGAGGTAGAAGAGTGAAGGAGCAAAGTTTACTACTATACAGAACATAGAGGGGCAGGTTGTTGGACTCGTGTGGGCTGTGTAAAGAAAAAAATCTGCATGAACATTCACGTACAAGTACTGCGGCTCAGGGCCTGCGGCGTGTTGCCTCACAGCAAGCTGGTCCTGGGTTCAAAACCCAGGCAGGCCCTCTTTGTGAAGTTTGTGAATGTTCTTGAGGCTACCTATTATAAAACAATATAGTGCTGAAGCAATATCATGATGCAAGCACTGAATGTGGATGTGTGCAACAATGTGAAGGTGCTGAAGTTGCAAACACAAACAAGTGATGACAGGTGGATGAAAGGAAGACACTGGCTGATCACATATGGCAGTTTTTATAGCCTGGAAGACCCAGAGGTGAGCTGCTTTAGCTTAGGGCGCTAACATGTCAGTGAATTTTCCTACAATATATGCTAGAATGGCCTTCCAGACAGTGGGAGGATTGTCACCAGGGAGCAAAAGTATCATAACGTACCTGGTTTGAAGTGGCTCAGTTTATGAATCAAAGATTTTTGCTGAAACAGCATAAAATGTATCCTACTCAAACCAGCCCATTTTCATTCCAGGCCATCAAACAGTACGGTTTTGTCAAAGCTGTTAGCCACTCTGATATGCACAGGGTTTGCTTAGTAGTACTGAGAGCGGGTCTGTCATTCCCATTTTGTCACACACAGCTTGTAAAGGACCACTTTGCGCCACACTTAAATGCACGAGATAAGCATTATATATTTCAGCATGCAGGGTTCATGTATTCTAACCCAAACCATGATCTTCTTCTCTTTAAGCAGTATTTTGTACTTACAGCTTAATACAAAAGTAAAAAGTTAGTGCACACAAGAAATTAGTGAGTGAAAACAGTAAAACACAAAGATTCAACAACAGAATATTAATCCCAGTATCCCCAAGCTAGAGACTTGCGCAAGTGTGCAAACTACACAACCCCGCCCTTCTAACCACCTGATGTCGCTGAATATTGCAGCATAGCTGTTTAAATAGTTAAGATATATTTAGGATATTGTAGTTTTATATTCATGTGGCATATAGTGCGTTCTCAGTAGGCCAGGTGGTGGTGGCTCTGATGTGATTTTGAAACTCTCTGAAGATAGTCTGTCCCCACCCTCTCAACACGGGTTCTCTAATTGAGTGTTAATTTGGTGCTAATTATGTAACATGTTATCCCAGTGAGACGCCCCAGATGCCACGAGACGAAGGCGTGTGGAAGAGTGTGTAGAACTGCAAAGCAAAGCATTTAGGGAGACGCGATATGATGCCGGTTCTGCATCTGCTTCGTGATTGCAGTAAATCACAATGCTGAAAAAAACAAAACAAATACACACACTCATACATCCCACATAAGGAAGCATTCAATCAATCCAGTAGTGAAAAGTGTGCTCTTTAAAAAGGCCATCCTCACACGAACTGCAGCTGCTTGTTAAACAAATATTCTTCTCTCTACAAGCGAGGGTTTGAATAAATCATTCAACAAACATTTCCCTGTGAAAATGTGGACCTTTAAACACTTTTTCTTTTCTTTCACTATGAAAGTAATAAACACTGATTCTGGGCTGTTTTTTTGAGTGGTCGGGCCCGGGGTTGCGCTTTTCTCCCTCTGTTCTGTTTGCTCTTCAGCATACAGTAAATATAACATGATTAGGAAGAAGATCTCTCTGGTATTTTATTCATCAAAGTTGGAGAGCTTCATGCAACATATACCACTGAATATTCTGCACGGGCACCGATGGAGGCTGTTATGATTTAGGAATATGTGTGTAGTGCTTGCTTATTACATGAGAATGTGAAGGTATGCACTTGACTGTGAGCCTGCTGCTTTGATCAAAGGATAATGCTATCATATTTTAACCAGCTCTGGGAAAAGACCAAAAACATCTATACATTTCTCAGTGCTTATAAAATAGTCTGCCTTACACTATCTCTAGAACTCTACAGACCTAAATCTTTAAGAGAGGTAATTTTAGATCTAGTCAATTTAGTTTATTGTAAACATTATTTGAACAACATTAACTGTTATATTTACAGGAAACTAATTTAGGAACAGAAAAATACATGTTTAATAGGGTATTGAATTTTTAATCTATTTTGAGGACTGTTAGTGTAATTGACTCAAACTAAGCTATGTTGTGGTAAATCAATTGAGGTCAACTAGAGATGCACTGTACTTTTTATAACTATTCCCAGTTTCTTATTAATGATTTTCTTGCAGTAAGAACAAGGATTTATCCTCTAGTGGGCTTTTTTGTTTTTTTTTTGTACAGTCTAATGATGCAGTCACATATGGAACTCGCCCAGATACACTAAACTCCATTACTAAACTCCACTAATGATGCTATGCATCTTAACTCAGTGTTATGGCTTACCGCAACTTTGCTATTAGTAACATGAGTATACTCACTGCCCATAAAGCCCCTTTTCCATAAGTACGTACTTGGTTCGACTCTACACGTTTCGCCATGGTTTTCAGGGTTTTCCATTAGTTTAGTTACACCTTGACAAGTTACACCTTACTAGTACTGGGGTGGATCACTGTTGCCCCCAGAAATGACTTGGGTCTACATGACAGTGCTGGAAATATTGCTCAGAGATTTTGGGACATATTGACATCATAGCATCAAGCAGTTCTTGCAGATTTGTTGGCGATACTGATCTGCAGGCTTTTGTGGCCATTTGGGTACAGTGAATTCATTATTATGTTCAAGAAACCAACTTAAGATGCTTTGAGCTCTGTGACACGTTATCCTGCTGGAGGCAGTGTACCCATCTCCTGATGGCTAAGGTCATAAAGAGATGGACATGATTAGCAACAATATTGGCTGTCATGTTTCAGTGATACTCAGTTGGTACTAGAGGACCCAAAGAGAATATCACCACCTCATTACACCAACACAACCAGCCTAAAGTATTAATTCAAGGCAGGATAGATCCATGTGTTTGCGCTGTTTACACCACGTCCTGATCCTACCATCTAAATGTTGCAGCAAAAAACCAGGCAACATTTTTGCCAATCTTCTATTGTCCAATTTTGGTGAGCCGCTGTGAATTTTAGCCTCAGTTTCCTGTTTTTAGCTGACAGGAGTGACAACCGATGTGGTCTTCTGAAGCATTCCTCTTAAACCCTTGAGATGGCATATAGGGATATCCCAGTGCACAAGCAGTTTCCGGAATGCTCAAACAAGTCCATCTGGCTCCAATAATCACTTCAACAGGTTACCTTGACGATGTCTGGATATCTAAATGCATTTTGATGCAGCAATGTGACTGGCTGATATTTGCATAAACCAGTAGTTAAATGGGAGGACCTAATGAAGTGGCCAGTGAGTGCAAGTCTTTTAAAATGACAAGTCAGAAAAGGTAACTTGCCAAAAAAGGTATGGCTGCAATTAGTGTTACAATACCGATGTACCATTAGCTTTGTTAATTTGCTGCAAGTTATTTATCTGCAACAATACAACCAACTGATAATGTGGATTTATTTTCACCAAATATGGAACAGATATCTTAGAGAAAGAAAGAGAGCACATCACCCATTTCCTTTTGAATGCAATAATGGCAGGGGAGATGACTGTAGTTAGTTTAGCACTAACAGAACTCAGCAATCCCTCATTCAGCACTCAGCCTTGTCTGCATTCACTAATAGATTTCCTATTCTTGTCTAATTAATAAGGGAAGCCTTTTCCCCCTGAAAGGCTCCCAGAGCTATATTGAGGGGTGGAGAGGTCGCTGGGAATCCATCAGATGTGATGCAGTTAATCAGCATAAAGCCTGCTTCAGTGCACTGCTAAACAACGACTGTAGGAATGGACCCAGCCTTCATAATGCACCACACCGGTACAGGGAAGTACAGAGATAATTCATAAACAGTATTGTGCACTGTCGAGTTTTTAGAGAAACTGCACTTACTTACTTTCTTTATTATCTGTTAAGCAGTTTTTCTAGTCAGAATTTAAAATGAGTAGCTGAGGAAAAGCAACATTGTAAGAGGGAGAGAACGCTAAAGGATTTGTGGGAGAGAATATAAAAAATTTAGAATGTGGGGGAAAAGCCCACAAAACCACTCGCATCCTACCTTTCTGAGCAACAACAACGGCAGCAGAGAGAAAATGCACTACTCAGGGAGAGAGGAATAAAGGAGACCAGAGAGCAGGACCATATACAGGACAAGAAAAATGCTATGACACTCCTCACACCCACATCATTCTGCAGCAAACTGGCAAGTCAGTAATAAAAGCTGACTCAGTCTCCTTCTGCAGTGCACATTTTACTTCATTGTTCCACGCATTTGATTAAAGTACAAAAAAAATATCTGTTCCTGACACAGTGGGGAGCAGAGATGGTCATAAAGACAACAGATGAGTCAGTGAGGGCACTTCCTATTGATGTTGAGCATCTGACGAGCTAGACAGAAGTGCCAGATTGTAATCTCACTAAGGTCAATCAAAAGCATTAATCAGCATAATCTGACCTGCACCTACAGCCCACATATCTGCTGGCTACCTGGAGCCTGGCAACATCCTTCAAAGAAAACTGCCATTTGGGTGCTGCTGGCACCTGCTACCATCATCTAATCAGTCTCATTGGTACCTGATTCAGAGAAATCAGCTCTTCTTTAGCTGATACAAGCAAGGAGACTTGGACTGTGTGTCCAAGTGGCAATTGGTTTATGCAAGGAACAGGTGGAACAGAAACACATTCTTTGCAGTTACTGCAGCTGGGCATGTATTCATGAGTGGGAATATGCAGTTCACACGTAGGGATGTGCAGCAGTTACATGGATGCAGTGATGTGCACAACCACACTGTACTGGTGTACAAAGTATGCACACATACACACACTGTAGATGCTGACACTGGCATCTTGGACAGCCTCTCAAACTGTGTAGCGATGCCAGAAGAGGAGGAGAGAGAGAAAGAGTGAGAGAGCAGGAAAAACATCAATGCTGCTGTAAAGACATCATTTTCATTGTGTACCAGGGAAAGTGGTGGCACCATAAAATGGTAATGACAGTTAAGGCGTTTAGTCACGGACTTACTGGAAGGTGGTGAAAAAACCCACACACCCATATTTTGACATACATAACATTCTTTGAAGCGTCAATCCTTAAAAACCTTATGACCTCATTAGTGGGCATCCGTATACCTTCACCTGTCAAGATGGAGTGAATAAAATTGATCTCTTCATTACAATGAAATGTTCAGCTGGGAAACCTTGGGCCATGGCATTCATATGGATGGTACTTCGACACCTACCGCCCACCTAAACATTAGTGTAGACCAAGCAACCTCGATGGGAAAGACAATCTTTAACAGCAGTGCTCACGCCAAGTGGGAAAATGCATGCTACCACCCTTGCAAGGCTTTGATGTGGCCTCCAAACCCCACTGATCCCAATCTGATCGATCATCTGAAAGATGCTCTGGAACGAGCCTGATACACAGAGGCCCAAAGGACTCGATGCCAACATCCCAGCGCCAGACACCACAAGACACCCGCAGAGGCACAATGATTAGCAATTCCACATCTGATACATAGCTCTTTGTGTGTGTGTCTATGGAGACAGAGATGCTTTGATTGGGCACTGTGTGTGTGTCAAAGGTGTATAGGTCAAGGGTGACATAAATCTTATGAAGATCATTAACTCCAGAGAGGGAAAAAAATGTGATGGTAGTTACAAAAGATACACACAGATTATTTACATTTGTATTGTTGCTATTTTTTAGTTTGGTTTGTACCGTATTGACAAGAAAAACAGTTTCTATCATTTCACTCAAAATGACATTGTCATACTGCCAAACTCTCTGAATAACGGAAAATTTTAATCTTCCAGATTTTTCTTGGAGCAACCTACAAGGTCTTTTGGCACCCTGACATGTTGCATTATCAGATTTACCTGCAGGCTTGTAAAATCACAGACAGTCTCTCCACTCACTTTTTAACTGTTCTTTGTCCTGCATCTGTATGCAGTTGGGTAGATGTGCATATTAATCACATTAAGTGTTTGAAAATATGCCAACAGATGCTCAAAAACACCTTTCTTATCCCTTTATTACTCACATCAGGGCGTGTCCATGAAGGCGTCCACAGTCACTGCGAACTTTAGATCAAGTGTGTGGTGATTTCTCTGTTTTGTATTGTCAACGTTCCCTGTGGTTGTTAATGGTCATATTTCCTATCATTTAATTGGACCAAAGCCTTTCTTGAGTTTCTTTTCTTGAGGACAGCGTATAATGAGAGGGTTATTCAGAGTCCTCTAACTGACCTTCAGCCATTACATAATCTGTCATAAGAACTGTGCTGCAGCTCTTCTTGAATATAAAAGAACTGTGAGCACTTTCCTTTTTTCTCACAAGGAAAGGAAAGGAACATGTCTGCAAACTAAAAGGTCTGCAACATCAAAAGTCACAACATAATCAAATCAAAATACTGTAGCCTACATAGCAATGAAATGTCATTAGAATTAAAAAAACAAAAACAAAAAAAACGACACTAATCTAAGTACAACATTATACTATAAGCAAGATGCTAACTGACAAAACTTCCCTGCTAGTTGTTCAAATTAAACCTCACACTGAGGCCATTTGCACTGCTGCAGCTACTGCTGGGTTTAAAAATGAAACTACAGGAGCTCCAACCTTGCTGTAAGGTATGAAATTGTACAATAACTCACATGTAGACTTCAAAATTGAGAAAGGAGCACGCTATCTCAGTGTTCAGTTCAAAAGGACATTGTCTTTTATAGCAGGGCAGGACACAAAATGGAAGAAAAATTATAGCTTTGGAGTGACTGCGCAAACATGCACATTGTAAGGTACAAAAAGAGAGAGCGAAAGTGTCAGAGAGCGAGAGAAAGCCTAGATCTGTCTTCTCGAGAAAGCGAGGATTAAACAAACAAACATGTGATTTGCATCCGGAGGAGAGTACGTGACAGCAGAGCTTTGTTTTCTATTCCCCAACAGTTCACGTACAGTGCCGGGCTTAGCAGCAGCCTTGTAAGGACAGCAATTTCATTCTTGAGAAGTAAACTTCAAAATAGAGCCAGCTGCGGTAACATTTCTAGATTCCTGAAGAGTTTCATGCATTTTAAGCACCAAAAGGCCTTCTTTCTCATCCTTGATGAACAAAAGGTGGTTCTGGATGAGATTGAAATGTTTGTGCTCTGCCTTTCACCAAAATGATTTTGTGGTTTAAGTAAACTACCCAACAAATTGCTGCAAAAATAAATAATGAAATGTTCTGATGAAAAGCAGAAAAAGGCCAAATACACTTTATAAGTACTTCTCATCCAACTCCTAACAAGAGTTTGATGACAAGATTGTTACCACTTATATATGTGACTACCTGTAACTATCTGTGGGTTAGCCAGGCCATCGCTTGACCCTGTAAGAGTAGAAGCCATTATACTCAATAATGATGATCATTATCATTAGACTTGTCATTAATTTGTAGGGCAAACTGCTACACAAAAGACATTTAATGTTCTGTGTTGTTTGACGACTTCTTAAAGGTGACAGCAGGTCCTTCACCTCAGACATCTGACAAATTGATAAACTGCAGACAAGTTGTACAAACACACAGTTTGTGCCAACACCAGATCAGTTCAAGCCTTATAGACAACAAGCTCAACCTCAAAGTCAGCTGACCATTGAAGAAGCTCAAGAACTGGAGGACTTGATAGAATTTTGTTGTTGTAGTCAACCTGGAAAGAACTCTGATAGAAAGGATCATACGTTGGACTTGCTCTAGTTGGTTTTGTATTTGATCTATCTATCTATCTATCTATCTATCTATCTATCTATCTATCTATCATAGTCTGAAGTACTCATGTTATTGGGAGGCAGTGCTATATAAGTTCAGTGTCATTCATATTGCTATGATAAGTGATATCAGTGTTATGAACGTTATCACCGGCTGAATGACTTATCCCTATCATAGAGGACACTTTCAGTGAAAGGAGACCATTTCACTGGACTCAAAAATATAACAGTAACAGGTCTTTTTAGACGTACTTTGTCAGCCACTACATAACACTGTTTAATTATTGACCCAGACTTCAAAAGGCTTCAAAAGACAGAATAATAATTTTAATTTCACTCATGCTCTTGTACTTACCCTATAGGCCTAGATAATGATAATAACCACAGACAGAGGGTGTGTATGTGGGTAGTGTGTGGTAGGTCAGGCAAGATTAATTGTGTAGTATGTAAATTTCATTCGTCACATGCAGACTGATGTCGATTTTAATTGAATTAAAACAATGTGAACTCTGGCCTGCTCAGACTCTAAGAGGACAGCTGGTGAATAGTGATGAAGTGAGTTGGAGAGACAGGAGGAGGAGAGGGCGGGGAGGTGAGGGGTGAGGTAGATATGGCAAGGGGCACAGATTAGTTAATGATGAGAGTGATAGTTGACCCTAAACTAATGAGCCATTCTCTTCCATCCTATACAGTGCTATTGTTTCACTAGTAACTGAGCTGCTCTGTAAGTTTATAGGCTCTGAAAAGCATGCGGATTTATCTGTATCAGCAGGTTGTGACAGACAGTAGGTTGCACTGCACATCTCACATATAAAGCAATTTTATATTGGGTGTGCCATCCTCTCATGGGTGTGATTGATGTAAGTGTGTGTGTACACAAGTGCACTGGTGTGTAAGTGAAGTTGGGAAAAGTCAACTGCTGGCGTAACACTTATCTCAGGTGTGATTTTATCATCTCGTCTCCAAGGACATGTACAGTAACCGAGGCTGAGAGTCGATCATGGCAGGCCAGCACACAACGGGCATCAGAGTTACAACGTATTCACGCAAGCACATAGACTCGGAGATGGAGAAGGTTTCAGCTGAGGCTAAACCCATCTCTTTTTCTCACCCTACACCTCTTATCTCTCACCACTCATTCCTCATATTCCCACTCTCTGGGATAATATCATAGCTAATCGCTGCCTCTCCATCCATCTATCCTCCTTCGGCCTGATAGATGAGGACAGAAAACAGACGGAGGAGGTGTGGATACCACACTCCTCTTTCACGTCTCTGCTGACTGCTTCTGCCTCCGCTTTTTTTCCCCTTGCTGCATCCACGGAGGCTACATCCAGCTGGCAAAGTAAAAGTCAAGTCATCGCCTTGATAAATAAATATATAAATACATCACACAGTCATGCTCACACATGTGCATGTCGTCAGTTACATTTTATAAGGCTGTGAAGTGCACGTGCTTCTGAAGGTGACCCTGTGGTGGAAGAACGGTAAGAAACCTTTTACTGCAATGAGACAATGTCCCAGCTCACCTCTCCCCACCTCAGCTCCTCATTACACACACAAATACACTCGGTTTCTGTAAACTCTGATGGAGGAATCTTAGGCGTAACACTGCCTGCTGAGTGTATAAAAATCAGACACAATGCATGCCTATACAGCGAGCACACAAACAGTCACATATTTTATCCTCACAAATAAACATATTCATTCACTGTACATAAATTGAGTTTTCCAAGCATGGCCCCTCTCGCGCTGTGGACATTCTACAAGCAGTAATGTAAGGTAGACGATTCCTCTCCTCCCCTCGATTTCCTCTTGCCCTCTGCACCTCCAATTCACTGTGCCAAATGGTACATTTACATTGGCCATAACCTCAATCACCATGCTTGCAGGCTATGCTGAATGTGCAGGCAGACATTTCTACAGTGAAGGGATGCAGACAGTGGTATAATGGGAGCAATAGATAGAAACCCACGCCCGAGGCATCCATCAAACCAAACGACTCCATTACAGTAAGTCCGACAGAGGCAAACGGTAATGTGCACTGTGATAAACACTAGGATAATAGTCTGTTTATAGTCCTGGACACACTGTTTCTGCTGGGAAACACTGGCTAGGAATACAGATAAGATACACGAGCACCAACCTCTATCTTTTTCACTCTGTTCTATCGCTTCTCCCTCTCCCTCTTTTTGCTGTTATCAGTCACTTTCGCTCCCTTGTTCTCTTTATCCTTTTCTGCTCTCCCTGTATAATATTTTCCTTCCTGCAGAACACAGAGCAGGCTGCATATATCAGCTGAACCGAGCTTTATCTGGTGTTTTACCGTTGTAGCATTACCATCACAGAACTGGAATGAGGCCTAAGAGAGCCATAAAAATTTAACAGAAACTATTCAGACGTAGACTGAAACATCACACAAAATTCCCACAAGTATGTATGTTTAACGTTAAAAAGACAAACTCGCAGGCACGCACAGATAAAGTGGCCCGTGCTCGTATCGGTTCATATCATAGGTGGGTTGCAGTTTCGGCTCGGAGACTGCTTCGTGTGTCTGTGAAAGTGGGAAGGGGTAAACACAGTTGTAGACAAATCTGACCACACTCAACATTCCCCAGAGGAACCGGGGAATGGCCAACCTGCTGCTGCTATGAATCAATTATAACAGTACACAAAAAGGCACTCTCTTTTAAAGATGGGAGGTGGAGGTGAAGGCCTATGGGGGGCGGGGAAAAGGAAAATCTTTCCATCTGTTGATAATGGTGCATTTGTTCTCAGTGCACTCGGTTGCTGCACGGGCTGTACCTCCCTGCGTCTGCACGCTCAGAATGAGATAAGAAAATTTCAATGCACCGTGACATAAACATAAAATGAGGCGAGGGGCTGTTGTTTGTTTTACATTTCGATTAACCCGAAGAGCATCAAAGCTTGATTAAGGGGCTCCTGGATCAGCCTGATCTGTCAGGGCCTGTGTTTATGCTCATAGTTAACCTCTATTACAAGACTTACTTTATTCCAGATAGCAGCTCCTCTACTGCTTCTAATGGAAGTCATTACATAGTGGAACAGGGTCAGAACACACACGCACACACACACAGACACGCACACACAGTCTGCAGTGAGGCAGGGTCACAGCAAAGGCCAGTATCTATTGCGCTATATTTAAGATCAGTTAAACTTAATGACCTCCTTCGTCCTCTTGGCCTATCAAATAAACTACAACATTAGCCCTTGGACGTAGTTTGGCCTTTTATGTTTGCTGTCCAGGCAATGTCGGTTTTAACAGGATGTGATAAAATGTGGATAATCGCACACCCACTTGAGGGGATGATGGTGTAGGTTTATTAAAGGAAATGAGCCCATGGTGAGAGGGAGCTAATCTGATTCTAACAGGAGACTACAGCTTTAAAAGAGGAGGTATCCCACTAAGGCTAAATCAAGTGGTACTACAGTATTTAGAGTATCCTCATATTTTTTTCTTTTATAACAGAAAAAGCAGAGTAGAGAATACAGAAGAGGACACAGGGATTTACATTACTGCATTTTCCCGTCAAAAGAATCTCGCTAATCTGTTGTCATGGTTGATAGTTTTCTGCTGCATTAATGCTGAAAAGCATCGTGTCCCGAGTGTAAACTTTCTAACTCTGTTTTCATGACAAATGATGGCACTTTATGTTCTGATGAATGTGATTAAGTGTAAAATAGGTTCAGAGTGAGAAAATAAATATTCATTTTTATCCTCTTGCAGTCACTGGCTCATTATTGTTCACTGTTACTTTACCCTAAAAGCTTGCTCTTCCCAATGATTTACCATTTCTCTTGTACGGGCTCTCATACCTCACTCTGCATGGAGGCAACATGTTGAGTTCACATATGGAAAGATACGGGAAAGTAAATATGTTTCAAATGACTGTTGTTTCTTCTTTTTCTTTCTGCCTCTGTCCAGATCTCACCATCTCCTTCTTTCTGTTGTCTCTTTTGTTGATTGACAATTCAGTAAAGGTATTATGACATCATCGTTACAGAACATTAAGGTCAACCTGACAACACACAAAGATACCGCTAAAGTACTTAGAGTGCACAGCCAGCATGGGATTCACTCATGAAGCCTACACATTTTATAGCACTCAATTAAACACACCAACAGTATTATTAGACCATATACTCACTGGGCAGTTTATTAGGTACACCTTTCTAGTACTGGGGTTGACCCCCTTTTGTATTTGGAAATGCTTTAATCCTTTGTGGCATAGACTAAACAAGGTGCTGGGAACTTTTCTCAGATATTTAGGTCCATATTAACATAGCAGCATCAAACAGTTGCTGCAGATTTGACCACATCTGTGGCGTGAATCTGAACTCTTGGACATGGTACAATACCCGACTAGAATCACCTTTCAGATGATGGGTGGCTGTGGTCATAAAGGGATGGATGTGATCAGCAACAACACTCAAGTAGGTTGTGGTGTCCAAACAATGCTCCGCTGGTACTAATGTGCCCAAAGTGTGGCAAGAAAATATCCCCCACACCATTACACCACTACCAGCAGCCTGAACAAGGCAGGATGGATCCATGCTTTCATGTTGTTTACGCCAGATTCTGACCCTACCATCTCAATGTTGCAGCAGTAATCAACACTCATTTTTCCAGTCTTATACTGTAGTGCATCTGGAAAGTATTCACAGCGCTTCACTTGTCCCACATTTTTCACCACAAAATTTTATACTCAGTCCCCCATTATGACAAAATAAAATAGGTTTGCTTGAAATTCTGGCAAATTTGTTAATTGTACATAAGTATTCATAGGCTTTGCTCAGTACTTTATTGAAGCACCTTTGGCAGCAATTACAGCCTCAAGCCTTTTTGAGTATGATGCTACAAGCTTGGCACACTTTTTTTGCCTGTTTCTCCCATTCTTCTACAAAGAAGAATGGGAGAAAGCCCCATCAGGTTGGATGGAAAGCGTTGGTGCACAGTCATTTTCAGTGCACTGAGTTGCTGCCATGTGATTGGATAATTAGAGATTTTTTTAAAGGAGCAGTTGAACAGGTATGCTAAACAAAGTGGTTAAGTGCACTATGAATTCAAAACAACTTAAAACAAAATCTATCAAAAACAATTTAAAAAGTAAATCTAGCCAAGGTGAATTGTTGTGGTACCAAAAGGTGAAGGGATTTAATTCACCTTTCACTAAAAAATGCAGAAACAACAAAGTTTCTTTTAGGGCACACTGGCAAGGTAAAGTCCTCAGAGTTTGCTATTACATTTTCTCCAAAAAGTTGATTAAATAAATAAATAGTTCTCAACACGCCAGAATACCTTGAACTTTCTTTTGGATTGCTCCAAAATTATTTAAATGTATTCAATTTATTATCTAAACACTTAGAGAACCTGCAAATTCTGCTCATATCAGTTGTAGATACCACAATATCTAGGGAGGGGAAAAAAGTTACTTCCAGCACTGGTGATGTGACTTTGGAGCTATGGAACAAAAACCCAAACTGGTTAACAAACTACATGACCCACAAGTGAGGGGTACTCACGTACTAGGGTAGTGAGCCAACCAAGCTGGGAAGGCTCTCCCAGCGATAGTAATGGCGATAATGCCAAATCTAATGTGTCTGCCTGTTGAACCCTGCCGTGGATAAAATGATAGCCCATCAGTCACAACCACAGCCAATCTCAAAACCACACCTCCAGGATCACTTTTAATCTTATCCAACAGCACACTCTGCTCAGGTTAAGACATGTAGCTTTCTCTCTATCTCTGCCAGACAGCAGTCTGTGCACTTCAAATGCATAAACGCCTTCATATTACATAACAACAATGGCCAATCACTCAAAGAAGTGCCACTAAGGATATCAATCAAGTGTTCACAAATATTCAGTGTGGGGAAAAAAAACAAACATGCCCATGAAAAATCTATGCGGACACCTTTAATAATGAAATCATATTAAATATTTGCATTTATCATACCACTATCCTAAACATCATCAAAAAGATGTGCTGAATAATTGCTTGTAATTGCTACATCACAACTGAAAACAAAGAATCCACTCAATATAGCAGTGTTAGTACACAATGTACTGTAGCAGTCGGTATCAGACAGATCAGTATTCTTTAGGCGGGAACATTGAGTATAAAAGGGCAAGGGAAAAACTAGATTCACCCTCAATCCTCATCAGAGCAGTTAACCTGGCAGAACACACAAGCCAGAGCATCCAATTCCCAGGTTTCAACAGATGAATGCGTTTATTTGTCACACGCTCACCTTGCAGCTGTGCAAGGTAAAGAGAAAAAAAAAGGAGTGAGAGATGGATAGAAACAAAGAGTAAGTGCACTGTAAATCTACTGACCTTGGTCCTGGCTCTTTAGCTCTCTGTGTGAACGAGTTTAGCCTATAGCCTTAAATATTTCAACACTGCTTAGCTGACTGGAAAGTGCTGAGTTAGAAGGAGGGATAGATGCCAGGCCACAGCATTCAACCTCCCTCCAACAATTAACACAACAGCAGGACATCATTGCCATACCCTGTGGTATTTGTGTGTGTGTGTGTGTGTGTGTGTGTGTGTGTGTGTGTGTGTGTGTGTGTGTGTGTGTGTGTGTGTGTGTGTGTTTGTATGTGTGTGTGTGCGTGGCTACGTGTGTGTGTGTTTGTATGAGTGTGTGTGTGTGGCTACGTGTGTATCTTTGTTACAATCCTCTCCTTTTATTCAACTGTCTACTATAATTACTACTCTGCTCATTCTTAAAACATGTGCTACTATGTGGAGAATTTGTATAAATGGCGCCTCTACACGCAGAAAAAACATCTTCAGTTTTCCTGAGAACTTACCAGTTACTGTGAGTTCAGTCGTCCTTCTGACCACAAAACCACCAAACTGGACTTCGCAGGTGTAATTCCCAATGTCATCTTCTGTTACCTCTTGGATAGACAGAATGTCTCTCTTCTGGATGATGCTTGCACGCCACTGCTTTGGACGGCACTCCTGTGTACCAAAGAACAGGCAGATCAGAACTGTAAAAATCTATTTACTGATATATCATGTGAGGTGTCAGATGGCATATAAGTGACAAGTGTAAAGATGCTGTGGACTCTGTTTGGCCAGAGATGCAATATTCTGGGAAAGCAAGGCCTTGAGAAATTTAAGACCTGCAGAATGCCTTTTAACAAATATACATCCATGAGATTTCAAACACTTTAACAATGCTGAGTGTAAAAAAAGTGAATAAAGTGGTAAAAACACATAGCTCGCCACTCTGATATAATAATTTTATAGGCTAAAATGATAAAGCTAAGCTATTGTCCTACTTATCTGATCAAGATTTATTGCACTGAACGGAATATTCTCCATTCAATATTCTACAAAGGCCACAGAGAGACAGAGAATTTTATTTACACTACTCTCTGCTGACAAAATAAGTGTGTTTGTGCTACATCCGTGCGAATGCGAGTATACATGAGCAGGCAAAGTGAGTGACTTCATGACACGATACTTTCTTCAGCTCCTTGGTGCTCAGCCAGGGACAGCGGTGGCTCGGTGGATTCTATTCTACCATTGCTCTCGGCAACCTTCGAATTCAATCACGGAGACTCCGCAGTGGTCCAAATAACTCCGGGTTCCAGCACTCCCAGTCATTACCAAGATCGTAATTGAATTCTGGAAAAACCTAGAGGTCAAGCCCGGCCAGCTAATCTACTGCTGATCTGCCTGTGATTAGTCTGGCATGAACCTTTCTCCGGGATGCACTCCGTTGTCCGCAGGCCATGCCTGACCTAGGAAAAGCAAGAACCCAGGTGATGGAGGCGGAGGTGCATGCTGAATAAAGATCAGGGACCAGGAGCATTTGGAGGGTATCCACTCTTTCCACAGGGCACAGAATGACATTGCACAATTTTCTTCTCATAGAGGTTTTGTGTTCATTATAAAAGCCATCTCTGTGGCTGCCCTCTGCTCCCTCCTCACTCTCTTTCGATGACTCTCAAAATGGTGTGGCACACTGCGAATGTAGCTTAAGGATTTCATTGTCATCATTTGCCTTTATACATAATCTGCCTAAGTAATCTGGAAACACAATTCCGATAAGGCTTTAAACACAAACAGACGAGAAATTAGATGAAAACAAACCAACGAAGCACTGAAGAATATTTCTCGGTTGTATAATCACAAAGACAGACGCCCCCTTCTTTCTGACAAATAAGAGGATTCAGGAAACAAAAATATCACTGAGCCTCCAGGCAAGGATAAAATAATGATGCAAAGATCATATGGCAGAAGAAACATAATCACATATTAACAAGCACGCTCAGTCGAACAGCAAGCTCACCTTGGACCAGGTGATGTCTGGCTCTTTGCCAGGTTCAACATAGTCGTCTATGTCAGGACAGAGGATGTCTTTACTCTTGCTGAGCTCAGCCTTCTCCATTCGTCTCATTTTAGAGTTGTAGCACAGGTTTGTGTCATTTTCCGCCACAGTCAGAGACATGGAAACCTTCATGCAGTATGTAGAGTTTCTGTCGGCACAGAAGAACAGTGCAAGGAGTTTAAGAATGAGTTTGATTATAATAACGCTCTTATATATTCTTCTTTTATTGTCAGCTCAATAAAAACATCTGCAAAGAATAAGAAAGAAAAAGGAAACTTTTTATATGATTTTTCTTTTTAACAAACCAAAAATGAACCATGTTTTTTTTTCCTTTGATACCTTTTTAGTTATTATTCTTTTCCTTTTTACCCCCCTCTGCCTCGCTCGCCCTCTTTTTGTGTTTGTAGTGCTAGCAATAATGGAAAATCAGTGGAAAACATTCATGACTACATTCTGAAATTTTTTTTGGGGGGGAAGCTGAAATTGTTAATCTAAAAAAAAAACGAGAAATGCAAAAATGGTCTCACAACAGGACAGTGAAAGATTCATGGCCTCGCAAGGACTCAACCCTCCCCCTTTTTCTCAGCAACCACCTGAGCTACGACCCGAGCTTTGATATTCGAGAAAGAAAGATGACTCTGTCTTTAAATTAATGTTATAAAAACGATCATCAAAGCCACATTCATTACAGTCCCTATCACCACTGACACATAGCTAAGAACTGACTGTAACAAAGTGTTCCCCAGTAAGCCTATGATACATGGCCGAAAATCTGTGGACACCCTTGCTACTGTAATAGTTTCTACTATTTTTGGAGGTCTCTCCACAAGATTTTGGACCTCAATCGCAGGAATTTTCTGGCATTCAGCTTCAGTGCTCCAGTTTCTTTCAGACTTTAGCAGGGCTGTGATGTTGTAAAAAGTTGTAAAAAAAATATGTTTCTAGTTTGAAAGCACTTTGTAGAGATACTTACATGAAATCATCTCTAAAAAGATATATCGGTTTGTGAATATGCAGAGTCTTTGAAAGGGATAAGACTGATAATCGTATCCCTTAATCCTGTCCCTGAAGCTTTGTAGCTTGGTGCAGTTTGCTTGTAGTCTGAGTACTACATTGCGAATACTTTATAAACAGAGGAATAAAGAGAAAGAGAAAAAGGGGGAAATCATTTGATGAAATGCAATTTCCAAAATATTGTCTATCAGTTAAATACAGTTTAAGACAGTGATGCAGTCCTCAATGTATCTGGGGAAGGAGCTCAGGGCAGGAGGAGGGAGAATGGTGACGGTTGTGGATGGGTCTGTGCCTGAAAAAATGAAAGACACTTTTCCACATAAGTTGCAAACAATGTTGGGAAAATCAAACTGGGATATTTCTGCAGGTGCTTTTCTCACCTGTAGAACACAACAGGAAGTAGCCTGGGTCAGACAAACTATCATTACTCCACTTGATTTAGGTGACCTTCTTATCTGAGCAGAGTGTGAAGGAGGCATAGCACATGATGTCCACTTGCTCTGTGTGAATTCACCACACAATTACCTGAGCTACTCTCATAAGGGCGCAAGTACTTTGTACTAGGAAGCTGGTAAAAGACTCCTAAATGTCCAATCCGACTGACTTAGACATTTAGGTTCTCTAGCTAATGGAAAGTTAAAGGCTACGTGCATGTACCAAAAGGGCTGTAGCTTCAGTTAATGTGGAACAGCAAGCCAGGAGAGGTGCTTGTGGTCAAGAAAAAGTGTGCGAGTGAGTGAGTAAACCGGTAAACACATCCAGGGTTTGTTAGGAACTTCCGATGACATAAAGAATGCCATTGCAGTAATTGAGTCTGGGGGTAACGAAGGCATGGATCCACGTGTCTGTGAGACTAGCCTGATCCAGACCATTACAAATGGCCTCACCCCAAAAGTCCACATTCTTTTTAATGTGTGTCTGTCTGGGATAGCTCTCACTTGGTCAGTCACCTTGTTGGAAGGCTGGTTGTACAGGCCATATGGGCTTTCATTTCATTACATTACATTTATGGCTGGCCAGATGCTCCCATTCACTGTAAATGACGGAGTTTCATATGATCTACTCAGGTTATGGAAGCAATAAGGGAGTCCCCTCTCTCATATAAACACCTCTGACCCCCTGGGGCCATAAAACACAGACGCAGACATGCACGTGTGCACCCACGCATCCATGTATGCTTAAAAGACATGTGTGGCTATGTGCTGCTATGGAAGGCTAGCAACAGATAGTACTACGAGGGACAAAATGAGAATACACTGTAGCTACTTGGAATCAGAGAAAAAAAACCTGCATATTTCTCCTACATAAAAATGACCAAAAGGGCATCTAGAAGACGCTGTAGGAAGCTAAAGCAAGATGCAAGATAGCCCCACAGAGCTATGCCCTCTTGGTGCAGAAAACTAACATTATTGACTCAATACCTCCTATCTGGAGGGAACAGAGTGGGAAGATGTGTTGCTCGAGGCTTACAGAGTACACGTGAACAATACGCTGTATTTGTCTACTGTACAAATACAACTATGCAAACATACACTCAATGGCACAAACACGGGCATGTACATCACATTTGCATGTAAGCAAATTTATACATATATATAAAGTCAAGCCAGAACCTGTATCAACCATTGAAGTGCCCAAGAAGCCTGCAGAAGACATCTCTGCATGTTAAATATTCACAGCAGGCACCCTGTGGCATTGTGGGAAGGTGTTGGTGCTTACGCTTGATTGATGGACAGCCGGAGGTCGATGCACACTCCTATGGTGTCGTTCACGTCTGTCACATTCTATTTAAGTATAGCAGCTTTAGATATTTGTCTGCAGCTCGTGGTAGCTGTAATTCTCCACATATTATTATCTAACATGTTGGACAGCGTAATCATGGGAAGTAAATGCACCATTTTTCACATACTCTAGAATACAGGTTTATTACTGGAAGTATTATAAAATAATTTATCCACCAAAAGTAGAGAGACTGTGGCAGTGAAAGAGTGGAAAAAAAAAGTCTGTTGGCTCAGTGACTCTGACTCAGTGTTACAGACCTGAGAGATGATATGCAGAGGAAAGAGAGGCGGGGAAAGAGCAAAGGAATAAAAGAGAGAGAGTCAAAGAGAGAACATGGAGATTGGTATGTAAATTAAGTCACCTTGACATGAAAACTGGCAATTGGCTTAAATTTCCAGACAGAGAAGGACAAATAATCATTCACACACACGCAGACACACACACACACACACACACACAATAAATGTACGCACAATCTATCCACAGAGAAATAGTGTGGTGTGCCTCAGTATCTCTTTCTGAGAAAAACACCTGGAGGGCTTTAGCGAAAAGCTGGACTTAGAACAGATTTACCTTCAATTATAGACATTACACAACATACACATAGCTATAGGATAATGTGTTATGTATACTGTACAGGCAGGGGATGTTAGGACAGTGACACATTTTTGTTGTGTCAGCTTTAGCCTGTTAAATTACAACACTGACTTTGAACTTTACAATGACAAGAACTTAAAAGCACTGACTAACAGCTTTGACAAGAGAGTGGTCATTATAGGATATATAATCATCGGTGCTTCTAAAATGCTGATTCCAGTTAACTCTTTCATGTTATAAAACTTGTCCCCACTGCTTATAACAACCCAATCTGACCACAGTCATTTTGGTATAAATGGAAAGCAACATATACTAAATATGTATTACTAAATATTTAGTTCTATAGCAGATGTGTAACTCTACACATCTACTAAAGCCACATAAATAAAAAGTTCTTAAAAATAATTAAACTCAGGTGTCAAGTATATTACACTTGTCTCTACTTTGCAAATGTTTTTACTGCACTACAAACTCCTCAAAGTAAACTACTACAAAACTACAAAGTGAGTATTTGATATGACCATCTTATACTTCAACACGGCCTGAACTCTCTTAGGGATGACTTTTTGTAATTTCTTATGATTTTCTGTACATTTCTTTAAGTACTCTTCAGGATAGTTTTCCAGGCTTCTTGAAGGACGTTTAAAACTGTTCTTGGGATGTTGGTTGCGCCATTCTCCTTTAAGATGATGCTATGTTAAGATATGTCTTTGCTACATTGTGTGGCAGTGTACAGGATGGGAACACTGTCATACTGAAAAATAAAGCCAGTGCTTGAAGTTTTCAATCAGAAGTTTTCCAGTTAGTAGTGGATGATGGATCAAAATATGTATATTACAATATACACGCTCTGTCATTTGTAGGCTGTGTGCAGGCAGGAGTGGTGAAATGGAGGACCCAAAGTGCAGACTCCGGAGACAAACATGAACTCAAACAGAACAAAACCAAGAATCCAAATAACTTACACAGGCAGACAGAACACACAGCATATATGATGGTAGATCGCGACACACAGAGAAACACAGGGCTTAAATACACAGAGGGAGCAATCAGGGAATGGGAAACAGGAGGGAAACGCAGCTGGGGCAAATCAGGCCTAATGAGACAGGGGAAGCAAAACCAGATACAATAACATAAGACATGGACCTTCAAAGTAAAACAGGAAACATTACACAGAGACGCATACTTGACACGGGGATACAGCAGACAGGGGAGACAGCAACTATGGATCACAGACAGAAAACCAGAACACTAAAACTAACAAAACCCACACAGAGAACCTCAACTAAGAATAATCCTATAACCGATAAGGCAAAGCTAGAATATAATGAAATAAACAAAATCAAAGAACCAAAAAACACAAAACACTGGGTCGACGACCCAGGCACCCTAACACCCTCTAATTGTCTATTTTTGATAAAAATTTTTAAAAATCATAGTTAACCCAAGTGTACATGAATATAAGTACCTGTATAACCTAACAAGTGCCAACTGTTCAGTAGATTCTAACGTCTCCATTAACAACTATTTTCTATCAAGGGCGTTACTGATATAGCACTGACTCACTGTAAGTTGAAAACTTTCCATGTTGTAGAAAAAAAAGAAAAATTCTCTTTGAGCAAGCACTTTGTGCAAACACTAAAAATTAATTATTTGCTATTAATTAATGGCTAAATACAGATTTTGAGAAAAGCAAATAATCTAAGAGAAAATAAAACACGGAGAAGTGAAGTTTTGTCTACAATAAATTATAAATGCTATACTGTACCAGTGGCACATATTGTGATTTTAATTGAATACATTAATTATAAGAGTCAACAAACCAAGTAAATCATTATGGTTTATTAGCCAGATTATTAACTTTACATATTATATATAGAAAGCCAAACTATAAATCTAACCTTATATATTCAATTTTTGAAAATGTTAGAGGTGTTGTTTTTAATATATAGTAGCATGGTTATGTCATTTTTTTTATTCATCCCAAAGAAAATCAGTTTGGGTTATTATGATAATAGGGTTGTTTGAGATGTCTCCAGATAAATTAAGGTATACTGAAACTCCTATTTGTAATCTAAAGGGGGTGCAGAAAAGACTCCTCTTTGCCTGCAGGGAGTTTTAGGGGAGAATGTTTGGGTCATATGTGCTACAGTGTGTGACTCAAAAGCTTACACTCTAACAAAAAGACAATTGATTTCAGCTCTGAGGCAAATCTCTTGCAGTGTTCTGATTAGGATATCTGAGAAGTTCGAAATCCTCTCAGCTCAACACAAGCAGAGAGGAAAACACAGCTGGGGGCACTTTGTTACGATTGCACTATTCTGCAGAATTATAGCATTCACAGAATTTCCAACACAGTGTATACAGTTGTGGCCAGAAGTTTATCAACAGTCATCATGGACATGATTGTTTTGACCTGTTCTTTATCCAAGGTGCAATGATTATACAGCATCAATCTTAAATCACTTTAAAAAGCACGGCTCAGATATATAGATACACTCACTTTAATCTTTTAATAAGTGGTGCTGAAGTTTTTACAATGTCTTCACATGGCCAAGGCCCATTAACTTCTCATTAGTGAGCACGATTGACTACAACTGGTAGTTTCTCTTTGTTGTTTGACAGCACTCATTGAATTGAATAATACTCTGAACAATGGGAAAGTTGGGAAAGAACTCAGTGAAGATCTAAGAAAGAGAAATGTAGATTAGCACAAGTTGGGAAAGTCTCTTGGATGCATTTCTGAATGACTAACGATTCCAAAAATGATCAGTTCAAACAATTGTACATAAGTACGAGTTCTACAAGATAAATCACCACTTTGACAAAGTCTGGAAAAATTGGCAAAGAAAATAGTTTTGAATGCTCAGTAAGCATCTGTGCTCAAGTTTGCCAGGAACTGGTAACCAGTGGAACACCAGCGTGACTGTCCACAGTGAAGTGAGTTTTAAATCGCCGTTAACTAAGAAGGTTCCAAGCAAGAAAGTAGCCTTTGCTGCCAAAATCAACACCTTCAAACTTAATTGAAATTTGCAGTTGCCTACATGGACAAGACAATTACATTCTGGGGAAAAGTTTCTTGGTTAGACAAGATAAAGACTGAGCTATTTGACCACAATAACAAGAGGTATATTTGGAGGAGTAAAGATGGAGCTTTCAAACAAAATAACACTTTGCCAGCTGTTTAGCATGGTGGTGGTAGCATCGTACCCTGGGGCTATTTTGTTGTCAGTGGTGCTGGAATATTGCACAAAGCAGAATAATTAAGAAGGAGGACTACCTCCAAATTCTTCAACTTCATCTCACATCAAGAGCTAAACAGTCAGGCTTTCAGCACAACTGAATGCTTCAACAGGTCAAACACACATTGGTTTTGGAATGGGCAAAGCAGACAAACACTAAACTATACAGGAATGGTCTCCCCAAACCACTCAACCCTATTGAAAACATGGTCTATGCTGGGTCAAAGCCAGGAAACCAACAAATTTAAATCACGTTGGCCAAGAAGAGTGGGGAAATATCCAGCAAGAGTCATGCTAGAATTTTGTTAATGGCTACCAAGCATCTAGTTGAGGTGCAACTTTCTAAGGTACATGTAACCAAATATTAGTGGGGTTGTAAAAATTTACTTGAACCCGTGTAGATTGGAGAAAACACAAAATTAATTCAAACTTGTGCACCAAATTCTTGTTTTTTAAAATAATTAAAGATATATAAGATGTAAACTTCTGATTGCAACTATAAATAAGAGCATGTACTAAATTGTTAATAATAAAAGACGATATTAACTGAGAGTAAAACAGCACTTGAAAGTGTCTGTGCAAAACTGTAACTACAGCATGCAATAATGAAATGCAGGTATAGCTCAGGGTATCATTGCACACAAAAACACTCCCCCTGGTCACACTCCATGTATCCTGCCTCTTTGGGTCTTTATGAGGCCTTTAACGGGGTTTATTAAAATCTCTCTGAAATGAAGAACTGCAATGAGGCGTTTATTGAGGGATGTTCTCCACTGTAAAGGTTAATAAGTTACTGCCACATGATTATGCATCTTGTATTATGAAAAGTCTCTATGTAACAACCCACTGAAGTCTGACTGTGGGATTTATTAATTTATTTATGTTTTGCCTATATTTGGTTGCATCTCTGTGTCTGTAAATGTTTCTATGCAAAACCAAATGGAGAATTTGGTATTTTAATTTTAACTGAAAACAAAGTATGTATAACTCCTCTACTAAACACACAAATGCAACTCCATTGTGCTTCTGTCTCAATTTGATAAAGTTGATAATGTGGTCAATGACAAATTTACTTTTACTTACATTTAATGGTTACAGAACTTGATTTTAAAAGAGATTCACTCTACCTTATCTAAATGTAACCTTTCGAGATGAGCGTACATGCAAACATTTGCCTGCGTTTTCACACTGATTTATAGTTCACTGCACTTCTTGTCTCTCAACACTCATACAAAGACAGCTCTATAAGAGTCATGTCATGTAATCTTTGAGATGTTTTAGGATTTAAGACACATTTGCTCATGAAAAGAGACAGTTTAATTTGACTTTATATGAAAAATTTGAGATTATGTCGCCTTTGAGTATATGCCCTGCCACTTATTCTCAAGTGTGAAAATGAATATGTGCTGATTTAATTTGAAATATTAATATTTCTGAACAAACCGTTTCTGTTCTATTTGGATAATATTAGCTTAGTATATAAACTAAATCATTTCAGGTACATTTGAATTTATCAGTCACAGAGTTTTGAGGTTTTTTTATTTTAAATAAACCCTGTCAGTAATAATCAACTTCTAAGTATGTCTCTAGAAATATGTTTTGTAGGTGCTTTTTTATGCTCCAGTGATTTAGAGGTTGACACGCTCCTTGTTGAGTGATTCACCAAACAAACAAAAATTCTTCTGAAATTGGTGAGGTACAAGGGCTGAAAATGGGTCAAACTCCAGCAAATGTCCAAAGAAAAACTTTTAAAGACTTTCAGAAGGCCTGCTCAAAACCGCTTGAAAAACAAACAAGTCTGGCTCTTCGGAAACAAAATATTTTAAAAAAAATGAGGAGTTGCTAAATTTTGCACAGTACTGTATATCATTTCTGACTTGTCGAGTCATATGGTCGTAGCAGGTACAGTACAGAAACAGACTCTGTAGCTTTGACTACTGTTATCACTGAATGTGCATATCAGATTTGCATCTAAGTATGTAACCCTTGAAGTCCTCTCCTCTTCTGCAGTAGCTATATTGTATTTAGATTATTAAGTGTAATATTATTATTGTTGGATACTAAGATTTATAGAGCACTGCATTTTCCCGGTGCTGCTTGTCCTGTGCGCTCTCCAGGAGCACCATCATGCACAGTATGTCTGGGAAATGAAATGGCTATAACATGCTTATTATTTCCCTTGACAACACATGTAGGTATCACAGTACAAAAACTTCTATCAATAGGGTTCGTATGATTCTAAGCATAATGCAATCTACCCTCCATGGTAGAGATTCATGGAAATGTTAAGTTGCCAATTAATCTAACCACATGCATGATAATCTGCACTTTTAACCACATTTAAAGAGACAGTAGTTCATTTTGATAGATGTTTCCTACTTGACACTGTCATAGCGATAGAAGTCCATTCTGGTAGATACTTTCTGCTAAAAAGAATAAGAACCCCATTTCTTTTTCTTAATCACATTTAGAAGTTGTAGTTTTAACTGACAGAATGACCTACCCTACTTTTAAAAACATAATTAAGGGAAGCTTGTCAGCTTCTCACTCTTACTGTATGTGACCTTGGTAGCTTCTAGATAATGTTTTTCAAAGGTAGTTCGTTATAAGTAAGAGGCTTAGTTCATCTGCCTTACTGTAGGAACAGGTTCTTCCATATTTCCATGTTCCATATTTCCATATGCCTCTCCATATGAATAGACATCACTCAAACTTACCGTAAGACACAAGAGTAAAGGCCCACATCTTGAAGGTCAGCAGGTCTGAACCAAATTGCGTCCTCCTCCTTGCTCATGCGCACGCCATCAAAAGAGATGGGCTCTTCAAAGTCACTGTGGCCAAGGCCAGAGCTGCGGTACCACATGAGGCTAAGGCCCACACTCTGTGCCTGGCTGTAGTTGGCTCGGATGTAACCATAGAACAGTGCGCATTTTATCCGTACCGGCTCACCCTGAAGGACCCGGTACCTCAGATAGTCCACTGACCAGTCTGTACAGCCATCCACTACAAAGAAGCAGAAAGAGAAGGAACAAGACATGCATCATTACCAAAGTGAATTTATAAAATTAGTCATAAAATCATAAATCATGCATAAGCTTTAGTACTGCAATTCCAGTATGCAGTATATTCAAAGATATATTATGTAACAACAAAGCAACACATCGGTATTTTGCATTCTCACATTGCTTTAGGACAGGAGGGTCATAAACAACAGTGTGTATTTTGAAACACTCCCTCAAATAGCTCTATTAGTAATGAGACAATAAGCTATGTATACAGTATGCAAGTATACCATTATTTCATTGTGTATGCTGAGTAGATAGTCATATAGCAGAGGACTTTTATCTCCATAGTGTGTGTGTGTATGTGTGTGTTTTTTGAAGATTGCAATTAAATTTGTTACGTCAGTGCTAGACAACTCTTCCCTCCTCACCTGCTATGTTGACATTTCTCACCCAGGGCATATGTGCTACGATGCCCTCTGCAAAGGAAGCTTTGACTATCTCATATAACCACTGTGACATTTGGAATTAACCATAAAATATCTTCATAAATGATGTCATGCACCTTCAAGTGCTGTGGGCGCACCACAGCTCCAGTGCAACTCAGTGCAAGGCTAGCTCGTTGTTGGGAATAAGCCCTTCAACACGTTTTGTCCCTTGTCCAACAGTTCTACAGCTCTGCTATCTGACTAAGTTTGTGTATATAGTGCGGTTCAGAAGAAAACAGTTTTAAAATTAAACCTAACATGTGCAGCACAGATGAGAACTGGACCTTAAAGCCTTATCTATGAAACGTATAGGGCAACTCAACTCGCAACAAAATCAAAGAAACTGGCACAGCCTACGAGGCACGCTGGTCTGTTCTACTTCTGGCAAGCACATCTCTCCTAGTTCCCAAGCTACTGGATTTTAACCTATGGCCAGCTATCCGTCTCTGACTAATTAGGTAACATTTGTTTATCCAGCAGGTGTATATTTGAAAGCATGTGTGTGCATGCGTAACCAGAGACTGAGAGAAAGAGACAGAGAGAAGTAGTGATGGTGTGGTGAGATAAAGTAATAAGAACCCTGCTGCGTGCCAGTCTGTGAGTGATACGGAGCCTCACAGGGACAGCTATGCTTGTAATTAATACTCTTAATTACCAGGGAAGTAATGTGTGTCTTTCTGTGGGCGCGCTTGTGTGTGTGTGTAGGTGTGTGTGTGTTTTTATGAGTGTGCATTCCCTATACGAATGGTTGTCTGCCTAATTATGTCAGTAATTAGCAGCGTGCTTAGCTACAAATGTGTGTGCACTTACGTACATTTGAATGTGAGAGAATTAGAAGGTGTGCGCATGCAATAAAATGTGAAGCCCTGTCTAATTATCACTCTGCCCACATGCCCTAATACATGCAAACAGGCATAACTGTACTCTCATATGTGTTTACGTACACACCTCAGAACTTCAGACTTGATTACTTTAACTGTCAAGCATCTTAATGATGAGCACAGTTAAGGTTACACAAAATCTTTTTGTTGAAGATTTCGACACACTATTAGATACTTTAATAATTCTAAAAAGCCACAAGACATTATAATTTAAAAAAAAACCAATACAAACCTCAGAGAAAAACTAAACAATAGGGTGAATTTCCTCTACGTTTGTTATGACATAAATATCATTCCACAGAAATAGAAAGTAAATCTTCTCCCTTCTCTAAATATCAATCTACTAATCAACAGGGACAGCAGAGGCTTCATTTATCCTTTTTTATGTACCTTCTACACCTCTAATGGATATGACCTCTGCATTGCTCTCACAATATCCATTTCTGCCCCCTGTGCCACAACAAAAACTGTTTACTCTAACAAGCTTGCCTGAATGAAGCAATGAAAGAAAACACTTTATTCAGAAGCTCCATGCCTGTCTTTTCCTTTCACCGTGCAGACCTGAGCTGTCTGAGAAACAAACTCCACATGCATAAAAGTATGTATATGTAAACACACACACACGCACGCACAAATACACACACACACACACACACACACACACACACACACACACACACACACAAGGAGACCTTTCATTCCTTACAGACATCCCAATGGGAGTTGTCTAATGCGGTGGCCTTTTGTGGGGGAAACCATATTTACGTCTGAGACTCAAAACGGTTTTATCAACTCAATTAGAGGCTGACATTTCCCACATCCCCACGCTGGGCCGGAAAATCAATGCTTCCCGCTGGAGGAATACTGCAGTCCCCACCTCTCACTCTCTCACACTGACAGCACCACACATATCTACACGCACATACAGAAGCTCTCTCTTTTCTTCACTGCTCTTCTGGGACGTCGCGCATTTGTACTGATTCTGTTCGGCCACTCTTAAACAAGCCCATACTGTAAAGGATCTTTCCATATGGACACATTCCCACATGACTGTCAGTCTGAAGAAAGGTGGCCTCTGCTCCTCCTTTACTGCAGTACCACGAGCTGCAGTACTCCTTTACTGGCTAGTGCTAGTCTGCTGCTGTTGCCCTAGCACTACTACAGCACATGATATAGAGGGTATAGGTATGGCTGGTGCAAGAAAATAGCAAGGGGGAGGGATGTCAAGCTGTGGGATGTGTGTCGTGTATGTGTGTGCGTCTCAAAGAAACCTTATTACATTCTGTGTTGAGGTCCAGACCTGTCCGTCTTCATGTGACACTAAAGCAAGGCAATAAATACAGACCCCTGAGCTAGAATAAATTTACTGGCACTCATGCATACACACTCCTGAAGCCACACAAACAAGCAAACGCACACTTGGAAACCAAACCCAACCTCCTAACATAAAATCACAGATTGGGCTACGTCCAACCCGAGTCAACTCCTGCTTTGTTTCTCCCATAATCAAATTCCTGTGATCCTTTCACAACATCATATGCCTCCAGTGGGCTTCCATGTCTCTCACTCGCTCTCACATTGCTCTCAGTTATCAGACTCGCTTCTCTCATCACTACCTGCTCTCTTAATGAAGTGTAATTATCAAACGTTAGGTGGGCGGCAGGGTTCTTGCAGGCCAGGAAGACATTCAGTGATCATATGTGGATAAGGATACTTAATAACTTTCTGTCTCTCTTTTCTCTTTCTCTTTTTCTCAGTTTACACCCACGCCACATGGATGACTCCATTCCTATCTCCCTATGCCCCTATGACTTGTAGCTTGGCCTGCTCGTGTTTCCCTCCTCCACTGGCGATTTGGGACTTTTTTTTCTTTATAACAATAAATAATTGCTTCGTTGTTTAACCGGTGACTGAAAAGGGAAGCAGATGACCAACAAAGTCTCCTAAATTCGCCTATATCTAAGGATAATTATGAACTACAGTATCTCTCGATGGCTTTCAGGCCCTACAAAAGTTTGTGTGTGTGTGTCTGTTTGTGTGTGTGGAGGGGGGTGGGGGGGTGTAATGGTGCATAATCTATAATAAAACATCCACTATTCTATAAACCATCCACAGGCTTTCTTCAAATGACTTAAATCTACTGTGTTGCACACATTCGTACTATAAGTCCTTTATATTCAGCTAATGGAATGAATAAATATACAGAGCAGTAAATATAGAGAAACCATTCACACATTAGTCTTTAAAATGGGCTTAGGTACCAATCACAATGTGTCCTTTAGGCTCATTACTGGGCCTTAATTCTCTATCTCCCCATCTAGCCTCCAGATTATTTAATCAAGGAACAATATAGTCAACCACTACCCGAGTCTTAACCTGTAGTGATAGAATCCCAGCTGTCTCTGTAAATCACTGACTTTGTCTTTTTAGCCAACTGTTCCTCTGCGTGTCCCTGAATGTGCCCTGAATCTGAATGCTTCTTCCAGGCTTGCCGGCCTTGAATCAGATGTATGTTAACATTGGATCTCCACATAAATAAAAAGCCCAGAATGAGGGACATACTGTGTTGGAGGGATGACATAAATGTATAACCGAAGTAATAGCAAGATATTTGCAGTTATTATCGTTCTTCTGTACACCTGCATGAATATGATTGGAAGTAATAAGTCAGATAATAGCTGAGAGCTGTGAGTAAGTGTGTTTGTGAAGCATGAATGCAGGAGCTGGTGCCAGTACACTAATGCAGTCAGTGCTCTGCTTAAAATAACACAGTCTTTTTTAATGTTGTTATGTGCGATGTTTGCTCTGATTCTTTGCTATAAAAATGTACTCTAAGAACTGAACCTCTTATAGGTAGGGGACCCACATCAGCCAGGTCTGCATATGTTAACTGTCAGCTGATTCAACTCAGAAACTCAGCAATGAGCAAAATTAGCTTCTGCCATCTGTCTTAATTATTTGGTATTTACAGAACAAGAACATCTTAAAATAATGCAGCTTGGTTTTGTTTTGATCCTCCGCTGTTGCAGTGAAACAAGCTACTTTCTAACAGCACCTCACATAGCCTCAGTTGGCATTTGCAGTACATATTGCAGTACACACCTTTCCTATTTCTGTGAATAATACAAAATTCTAAGTTTTATAAATTTGTCTGTCGGAAACTATTCCAACGTGAGCTAATTTTGCAACCTGCAATTACAAACAGATATTTTATACTGAAACCTTTGCAATTATGCAATTGAGGCCAGTACCTATAGACCCAGTGTCAACATTTTTAAACATCCCGTTGTGCAACCACTAAACACACACGGTTCCTATTATTTGTAGGAAAACCCGTCCAATTCCTTATCCCTCTCCTGCTAAAACTCCACAAAAACCTCCAGCATGGACAAATAACGTGATGTCTGCTTTTTTCTTTTCTTTTTTTTTTGCTTATCTCTCCCCCTTGTGCTGTGCCACTCTGTACTTCTCTGTCTCTAAATCGTTCTCTTTCACTAACAGTTTACCATTGTTCATTTATATGCAAATGTGAAGAAATACTGATAATTTCTCTCTTAAGATGGCGAACTGCATTTGCTCTGAAAAAAGTTAGATGAACATCACTCTTCTTTGAATAAATCTGCCTCTGTGCTCTTTCTGTCGCAACTGAATAAAAAAAACGAGTTGCAACAACAAAGATTTAATTTTAAATAAATAATCTTCTGAATTGCATATAAGGCATTGTCAACCTGTTATACACTCATTTACAGACTTCCAAAAGTCTTTCAAAATGTGAGTAATGTTCACTGGGTTCTTTCTTGAACTCCGTGACTGTAGCTAATCATTAGCTGGAGTTTAATGGGCAATGTACACATACACGAGTTGTATGTCAAAATAAATAAATCACTACATTTAACTATTAGGAGTGAAGAATGAAAATCATCATGCGATTACACACGAAGGAAAGGAATACCCAAACTGCTGATCTGCTGTAGAAATATGCAACATTTCGATTGCTTCCATGCCTCCTTTTGTTTAGATTCTTCCAACTGTGTGAAACAGTGCACATATGCAGTATATTATTATATGGAAAGACTGATTATGTAGAAGAAGATACAGGAAGAAGGATAAACAAACAAGTGATGGGTTGTAATGTGTTTGCATATGTAAAGCATGTCTGCCAGACCTACTCACAAAACGTCCAGCTGATCCAAACTCACTGTCCCCATTGCCTTTGTTATATTAGCCCAAATTTGTATGTTTGAGCAGAAAGTTAAAATGAAGTATTAAATAAGTAATTTACTTCAGATTAAGATCTTTTAAAGTCTTAGTGTTTTTGCTGAAGCTGGTAGGAGGAGAACATCAGAAAATACTCTGAGTTGGGTAAAAGCGACAGATGCATGCCAGTTTTCTAGAAACAACAGGAAGGAAGCTATTCCATTTCAGCCACAATTTACCTTGTTTACTTTTCACAGAATTATAGACCATAAATAATTAGAACTAAAATTCCATAAAACGATGAAGAAAATGTTTTCACTGTTAGTCAATCTATACCAACTGGTTGTTGTTTTTAAACCCCTTTAATCACTCTCAGCGTATGTCACATCCAGGTTTTCTTCTATCATTAATCTCCTTTATGTTTCATCAACTCTATGATTTTTCCACACTCCATCATTTAACTTGTATAAAGTTGCTACTGGGTACCAGAGAAAACCTGTTATCATCTTCCTAACAGGCTGCACCATTAGGTTCCACTTTTCGTGGACGACCCTGTAACCAATCGCAAAGAGAACTGCATGATTCACATGTTTGCGGCCACTGAACTGTGCAGCACTTAACTGATAATGATACTGAAAAAGTTAAAAAAAACAACAACAAAAAAAACTATCACCACTATCACAACTGTCCAGTTTCTTAAAATAAATATCACTACAATTCCTGATTATGTTACAAATACTGCCTTGGATCTGCAGTAACAAATGGTTCACACTTAAACTTTTTTCTTATTTTGTGGTTTTCAGTGTTTAAGGTTTAAATTTATGTGTTATAACTTATTTAGCTCATTAGATTTAGAAAATGGGCCTTTTATTCTAGCAAACATTGGAGTCTGAACATTGGAGTCTCTTTTCAAAACCACCTTAAGACTGTAAATGGCCACCATTATTGCAAACCAACCTTATGTAACCTTATATGTGACTCTGAGATAATGACCTTCCTTAATCTCTGCTGTAATATCTGAAAGCTATTATCCATTATTTGTTATTGAATTACATTTTTTCTGTGTTATTTTATACGGTTACTGTTCTGTGGAAAATTGAATACACGTTATCACAAGCATAACAGATCATCCCCAGTAAACTGAGACAATTACACAAATTAATGGACTGCTAAAAAGTGACCACACCTATACTTCACATGTCTTCACATAAGCCTAAGCAAAATATAATACTGTATGTGAAATACACTGGGTGTACCATTTTTCTGCAGCTTATTTCAGTAGTTTTTTTCTGCATGTGATAATATTTGCAATGCTTGCTCTGTAAAATGTGATGTAATACACAGCAGTGCAGCATTAAACTACTGAAGCTTCACCTGAGGACCACAGGAAGAATACAGGGAAGATAGTGAAATTAAGTAAATCTAATTTATAACAGTAGATGTTTGCATTTGCATTTATATTGGCAGAGATGTTTCAAAGGCAAGATGGATTTTTGAGAGATAAACAAAAAATAAGATCCTCAAAAATGAGATTTACCCCACAGAATCTGCTCCGAAAGAAACGGCACGCAAATACATCTGTTGATTAAATAATGACAGTAGGCTAGAATCTGAAAGTAAACATACCTACAGTATTCACTAATGTATCAAAAGTGTTTTATGGGTGAATCACAGAAACTTTCAAGTTTGCCTGAAGGTGAGTCCTGTTTCTATTGTTCATACAGAAACCAGGGTGGGTTTGTTGCCCTTGACCAAGTTCAGCACAGCTCACTCAGATCCTTTTAATAACTCTCCAATTGACTTCAAATTAACCAGAACCCTTTATAGAACAGAAATTTCCCCTGTTGTGTGCAAAAGGGTGTCACTGAGACATTAGCTTTTTGACTTTCCTCTCTCTCTCTCGCTCTCTCCCGCTCTCGCCTTTCCTCTCTCATCCTTTCTTCCTTTCTCTTGATGATAAAGGGGCTCTTTTTAAGGAGAACAGAAAGCTTGTCAGGATTTGGCCAGCTGGAGAAAGTCATTTGAGGCCCAAATTGATGTGGCCGGGACTCTCAATAGTATCTCTCCAATAGTGGGGGCAGGATAGAGGGAGATGTGGTGGCCGGGACATTGTTCCTCGTAAATGGCTCTTTATTTCATAGGCGAACTTGGGAAATGAGCAGCACCGTTCACGGTTTCTGCTGGGGGAGGACGGCCATGCGTAAAATAGAACACTAAGAAACAGGAGGCCCTAATATCTTAACAACTAAAAAGTCGGTGGCTCTCCTACATCATGTGCAGTTTTACTGGCAATGAGAACACATGCAAATAAAGTCCCTATAAGATATAAAGTCAAGGCTGTGTGTGAACACCATCCATCATGCTGACAGGGTGTGGGCAGCCCACATGGACATGAATCCATACACAGGCTGACTGACTGAGCCAGGTTCCTTGGACCATAACTAGGAAAAAAGGCCAAGGAAGAGAAGCACTTCAAATAACACAATCCTCAAATGCAAAGCTTGTGTGCAGACTTGCTTTTTTCCCTTCTGTGGGGCAGTCTTTGTGTTTGTCTATGCAGGTGTCAGTCTGCAGTGTTGTATTAAAATGCCAGTTATTTCTTCACTCTCTGTCTCTGTGTGTGTATGTGTGTGCCGGCGCTCTCCATTGTGCAGCTGTGATCCATGTGATTCAGGCTGAGCTGTCACTCTGCTAATCTTCCCCAGTAGAAATACAGCTTGGAAAATGTCATCTGAACATTCCGAATTGTGTTTACACTCGCTGCAGGTTCCATCGCTTCTAATTTGACAAGTCATTATCACCCATGCTCCTCTCCCTCTTCCCTCTTGCGGCCTGAGACACAAAAATAAAGAGGAGGTGGAAGAACGGAGGGAGCAAAACAAGGCAATAAATTCCACTCACAGACAAACAACTGTGCTCTCGGTAATCAGTTAATACAAAAACCTTAGCTAAAATGGTGAGCATTATTGTTATTTTCAGTCATTTACATCGGCTACTCGGCTTCAGATCTGTGTAAACTTCCCGTCATTCCCTAAGGCCTGTTTATATTTATACAATGCAAAAACTAGACAGAAAGCCCTGACGGAGAAGTTTCTTGGCTGTCTCGTAAAAAAGAAGCAGCTGGTGGATATGTGCGCTGGGAAAAGCACATGGCTTTCCACACCCTCAGGCCCACAGCAAAGCTAGCTTTGACAAGGGCTGCACAATGGGAATTCAGTATTAAAGAAAACAAGGTGAAAAGCCTCATACAGCAAGTCCTAGAAATAAAACAAGCAAAGACGTTGTTATTCCAACACCCCATATGAGCAATGCATCATCTGACGTCTCTATCAACAGGACAGGCTTTCAAAGATACAAATGTTCTGAGCTTACTGCTACCTTTAGGGAAATGACTGCACATATACTGCAGCTCTAGATCTTAAACTCCCATCAATTGTATAGTGATGTCTAGGTTAGATAATAAATCTGCAAACAGAACTGTAGAGCCCCCTCCTCCCCTTTCCAAAAACTTTGTGAATCTGGGTTAGACATGTCTCTAGACATTTTGTGGACCATTGGACTTTGTATCCTCAGGCTGTGTGAAGCAGCATTTTTTGAGACCTCTATTGCTAGAAGGAGGGAGCTGGGGTGGAGGCCAACAAAATCCACAGACATCCCCACTACTAATTGAGAGAAGTTAACTGTGCCTATACTTGAAGATAAGCTCTTCAGTGTAGATTTGTACTCCAGTCATGTGCACGAGGTAATCTAAAGCAGATCACACAGTACAGCCTTTGTGGCCACTGTACCAGTCTTACTCGGTTGTCAAGTTGCGTTACTCAGGTGCGCTTATTAAATTTTGGGCCACTTGTGGCTACAACATGGCATAAATAACAAATCAAAACACTAAATAGCATGATAATTATGGAGGAGTAATAAATGTGACGTTAAATCAAGGTGACAGCAGAAGAACTGACAATGAAAGAGCAGGTGGGAGAGGAAAGGAAGCAATAATCCAACCATCCATCCATCTGTAAGTCTGTCCAGTCGTTAAAGAGACATCTCCAGTGAGAGCTGGCACTCGGGGCCACGGGAGTTAATGACACACTGCCTTAAGCCTAGATCCAGGCACTGTTCCTCTGACAAACTCATACAAACACAAGAGCTGAAATTATTTTAACGTAAACGTGTGTATTTCACCATCAAAAGACAGAAGCTTGCCATTTAGTGCTGTTATGCTACAAGAGCAAGGTCTATACATCATCAGCCAATAGCATCTGATGCTGGTTGTTGACTGATGGCACAAAGTAGAACAAGTCAATAGAAACCTGTTATTGATATCATCACTCCTGCTGAAGTGTGATCAGCGCTCTGTCTGCACATGCCCTTAAATATTTACCCCTGTTTAA
The DNA here is from genome assembly GCF_036321145.2 of Pelmatolapia mariae. Lineage (NCBI taxonomy): Eukaryota > Metazoa > Chordata > Actinopteri > Cichliformes > Cichlidae > Pelmatolapia > Pelmatolapia mariae. Next base: position 22,235,806 of record NC_086241.1, read on the forward strand.
TCTTCTGTCCTCTCTGTCCCCAACTTTCGATCTACTCCTCATGCTAAGATATGATGCCTCACTGCAGCCTGTCCTCCTACCATGTTTTTCTCCCCCAACTATATTGAAATTACACCTCCTGGATTTACCCATCACCAAGCCCCTTTGATCAATGGGGTTTTTTTGGCTCTGCTTAAGATTGGAAATATACCGGCATAAGATATTCTCTCAGTTTCTCACAATTACTACTAGTTCCCTGGTTAACCCCCACCTTTCCTGAGTTGTAGTTAGTCATTTAAATTAATATGTTTGCTGAAAAGAGCACACAACAAACAATCCAAGTCACAATACAAAGCCAGCAAAAAGTCTTCATGTGCTGAAGATAAAAGAACATTTTCAATTAAGATGAGTATGAAGCTTGGTTCATTAATAATGCAAAAATCATTACCCCAATTATCTTAGCGTCCCAGTTTAAAGACACCATATACGTGCGTGTGTGTTTGCTTGCCCATTTTTTTTGCAAGCAAGAGTTTGTCTAGTGTGTAAGTAAAATGGATTTCTTAAGTGAGCTAAAGCCAAAAATGTGTTCCTTTTAATGACCACAAGAAAAAAGAAAAAAACTACAACTTTTACAAAACCCGTGCAAGCATATAAATCCAGAGAGTGCTTTCAGGTGCACCTGTATGCATGCACAGCACAAAGGGAATGACAAAGACAGAGACTAGCGACAGAGATAGGAGCGACTGCTTGATGCGTTCCTCTAAAATATTTATGCAGCTCGAGATTTGTGTCCCTGATTCTGTGTCCAATTAAGTGTTTTTTTTTTCCCTCCAAATGGATGGGAATTAGATGGGAAAGTCTATGAGAAACACCATGCGGTAAATGCATATACAATAAGAATAAATGCTCATGAATGGAATGCAATCCAATACAACAAAATCATGCCCCTTTCTTTGCTTCTTGCATTGACTGCCCTGACATTACAAATTACTGCATCCATTTAATGCAACAGCAGACTCCCAACATTAACCTGCTAGCCAGAAGCAAAAGCAATCCCATTCACGTTTCAAACTTCTGAATTATTCAGTGGCTTGCCAATAAGGAGTGGTGCTTGTGCGGATTGGGCTTTTGGGTGTTCACTTCCACGACAAATGACACAGATGCTAACATGCATCGCTCCCTAGTGACACTCACACATTAGTCTCATGAACTTAATATCCAGAAAAAATAGTAGAGTGATTTATGAGGACTTCACAGATGAAATCACTGACACAAATTAACAGAAATGATACTGACTAACAAAACGTGGATTCGTCCTCGCTCTGTCTCTGAGCTGCCTGCTCTCCCTCGGCCTGGAGAGTAGGGAGGGCAGTGGCTCTGCGCGAGCTTTAAATAGGAATTAGCAGCATTTCATTGTGATAGTGATTGAGTATGGGTCCCTGGGGTGGGTCTACTCATTGTTACCAGGCCTTGTAAATCTACAGTAATCCTCTCAGTGGAGGAGAAAAACAAACACACACACAAATATTATACATATACACATGTATATAAACGTGTGTGCACATGCATGCTTATTTTTCACTGGCAGAACAATATATGCATAAAAAGTATCTGCTGGCACTCAAACCCAGTACTTTTAAGGATGGAATGTCAATCAAAACATTCATATCCCCCCTCAAGATTTTCTGAGAACGATTTAAAAAAACTTTGTTGCCGAGACACTGGTTCCTTATACGAACTACTGCCCATGCTGCTTACTCCTCTAACATTTGTCCTCCGCCCACTCAATCACCCACACAGACCCACGGACACATGGTTGGGAAGACACAGTGAGAGTGCAAAAACTAGCTCACAGCTTGCTGACTCTTGCTCTTGAAACCTTCCCACAGTCAGGGTTCACCTGTCCCTGCACTTTACATATTTTCAAATCTCGCACCATTTTGCGAACCCTAGTCAAGACTATTAAGCATTTCAGACTAAGCTGGAGAGGCTAGAAGAGGCAGCTGAGTGTGGTCCTTGTTCAAAGAAGATGTCATTTTAAGAGGTACAAAAACCCTTCTAATTAATTCTTAGAGGTTTGGACATGCAATGATTATTCCAAGTTTAAATACTAAATTCCTCAGGTATACCACCTTAAATAACGTTGGAACCTTGTGATGCTGAAGTGACTCGTGTCACTAGTGAATTTTGTCATTTTAAATTCGGGTTTGGGTTGCCAACTCTAACAGGAAATCCATTGCTCCACAAAATAGAAAGCAGGAATGTACATGGACACCATAAGATAAAAAATAAAGTAAATCCAATGCAATCAGTAGTGGAAGAAGCATTAATAAAACCACTTATATATGCTCAGCTATAAATAATTATAACCATTATATTGATATAGTAATAAATTGTTATTACTACAATTTTGATGTTGCAGCAGGTAGAGGCAAACAGTTATTGTATAACAATGTGCATCTATGATAAATTGAAAGAACTCTTTCAGATTGTGGTAAAGCAGTGGGGATTCCATTATCACTTGCCAAATGGCAGCGGGGTGAACAGGCTATGAGTAGGGTGGGTGTTGACTTTTGGTATCCTTTGGGCTTTGATCAGACACCTCACTGATTATGTTCTGGCAGTTTCAATCACTCGCTGCAGAGACTTCTGGTCTTGGTCTTACACATTTCATGATGTTTCCAGACATTTCCGATTGCACTTAGGGCTGTAGGATTATTTGAGTTTTAATCTCAATCATGATTTTGGCTTCCCACAATTAAATGAGCATGATTGTGAAATGTTTAAAATGCAAGCTCCACCAATTGGAACGCAAATTAAAAGCAAATCAGGCGCTCCCTTAAATTGATATTTGAACATGTGCCTGCATGTGCCAATCACAGCTGTTCCCTGCATCATGTAGCTTGAAGTTTGAAGGGTTTATTGGGTAACACTATGTTAAAAGATACAATTACAATAACATCCAAATGTCTGGAACAGCAAAAAGCAAAGAAATTGTCCTTAAAAGCAGGTCGTTGCTTGGAAATACTTTGGATTTAGCGCATGTGATGTTAGCCAAGGACAAATCATATGTAAAGAGTGCTGTGCCTCTGAACTGCAAAGCAACACAACTCATTAAACCACATGAAAACACACCATAAACTGCAGTACAATTAAAGCATGAAGGCCAACAAAAATAATGAAATGCTGGAGCAGTTTCCCTTTGACTTCATTTTATTAAGTCAACAGGACTGTCATTAAGAGATGTGCTTTAAGTGAATAATATTTCAATGCAAAGATTTGCACAGATGTGAAAACGTGAAAGCAGCAAATATTGCACTCTTATTTAAACAATGCAATAAAAAATGTCTTAGTAAAATCAGTGAATAATGTTACAAATAATCCCAATCTCAATATTGAACAAAATAGCATGTTAGCATTGCGGATGTAATTGTGCAGCCGTTCTTATACTATTAAAGTTTGTTATGCTACAGTAAATATGAAAATGCTATCACATATGGCACTTTCTCAGAAGTGTATTTAAAATCTGTTAAAGTTCAGTCATTGATATAATGCAGTAAACACAACAACTGCGTGAGGTCTGTTAGACAGGTAAACACATAGTTTCCTAACCTCACATTATACCTGTCATTCTGTTAGACAATACCTCAAACATTGCTTTAACTAAAGTGAAATCAACTGCATAATAAAGAAATGCATACAGCAATATGTAGACCTGTGTCATTCCGCCCCAGCTGGATTAATGTATTATACTGTGTTAACTTCAAGTATATAAGAAAGTAACAAACCAAGCAGTCATATGTTGCCCTGCCTTCAGTATTATTTGCATGCACTCATCTGTGCCCACAGCACAGGAGCCCACACTGAGAAATAGTATCTGCTGCTCTCTCAGGCATGTACTTTATAGACTATTTTCATATTTAAGCACGCTGTGAGTAAAGGCTCCTCTAGTGCACAGTAGGTGTTGTGGAAATAAATATTTTATACTGGAATCTAATTGCATTTTGTGGCCTTGAGCACCCTACAAGACAATCTGCAGCGCTGGTCTAATGGCTATCTTCCGTACTGTCTGGTGGGGGACCACTGACACACATGCACACTTTTTATGATCTAGTTTATGGACTCAGATTTGTGAAGCTCTCACACATCTGTGTTTAACGTATGTACACTAGAAACTACAGAAGATACAATATGTATTCTAACTACGTGGGACTCTATAAAATATTCAAGGATGAAGGAATATCATAAATCTATGGCAAAATCTGTGATGCATGCCGTCATGTCACAGAGGACTGTGTGTACCCTTTCTGTTTCTGCCCATTGACCATAAAATCCCACATGAAGGACTTTTAAGGGTAAGGCGTATGAACATAAAAACACACCGACATGCACAAAAATTCAATAATGAACGTCAATATGCTCTGAACATCATACAAAATGAGGTTACAGTATTTGTGCATTAGTAAGAGATATCTCTATAGCCCAAAAATCTCTACCATTTAGCTTGAGAAGCCACAAAAATATAAAAAATATAGAAATATCTAAATACCGATTGGGCTACAGGCCACAGAGTTAAGTGTTGTACTCAAATGATGGCTTTATTGAAGATCAGCATCGCCAGAAATGTATAATCTGACAGGAAGACCAAATCAATATCAGCGCAGGATCCAGCACCTACCACTCTGATGAGGGTTTAGCACTCAAACAGAAGCCCACTAGGTCAACTACCAGACAAATCCCAATAAGGGAATCAACATAATCATGAGGGTCCAGGCCAGCCTTAGCTTTGTTTCCTATCCTTTTAGTCTGTGCTGATGGATAGTATACAAAGAGGATGCGGGACCAGCATCCCTCTCTATACAGAGAGAGCAAACAAGCAGATGGTCATGAAGTTCTAAAAGTTGGCTGTTAAAACAAAAGAACTCAAAATACTTAAAAAATGCAGTCTCCTGCATCCCTGCCTACTGCAGGGCTGCAGAGGTTCACAGAAATCTCTTTAGGATTAACCAGTGCGGCTGTGTGTATTGGTGATGCACATTCACAGGGTGAAGCTCAGAAAGCCTGATGTGGTTTTCTGCTGGCACACAGCCAGAATTTACTTATGAATAAATATGAGGGAAAATCAAATAAATAAAAGGACAGCAGGGAAAAAAATAATCCTGTTAAAGATCAAACAGCAGGCTCCCTTTCCCCTCCTCCTGCCATTCTCTCTTGCCTTGATTTTTCTCCAATTTATACCTATATTCCTCGGGTCATCTATGCTTCCACCGTGCCCTCTCACTTTGCTCACTTTTCTCACCCGTCTTCTCGGCAACTACACCTTAACTCGCTATATAAATTTCAGGTTCCCGTCATCTTCTTTTTCTCCATCTTTTCTCCATCTCCCCCATCCGCCATCTCCTTTTCGATTTCATGGCCGGTCATATCTTTAATCTTGCTCCTCTTTCCCCCTTGTCCGATGCTCCCTTGCTGGCTTCGCTCCCTCCCTCCTCCTCTCTCCCCCGCTCCTTCCCTCACTCCCTCCAGTGCAGAACTAAATGGAGATTAATGAAGGGAGGAAGATGTGTCTGTCATCCAGACAGTCTGATGCAGCCACCACAGCAAGTAAAGTACTGGATCTATTCAAAACACACTAGACATAGCTCTAATACTGCTCCAGCTGAGAAGAACGACAGATTAGCATGCCGCTTCTATTTAGATAATTTGTAAATACTAACCGTACCGCTGAAGCATGCATTCCTTTCTATAGTGATATAAAGTATTTAGTGTGTGGGTTTTCTTTCCCTTCTCTCTCTCATTTCTTTCCTATCATTAAAGGATATTCAAAGCACACCCCAGCATCTCATTTCCTCCCCAAGTTTAAATCCTGACAACTGACGGCCACTCGCTGCTCACACGCCAGTCAAGCAGCTCTGATAAGCCCCGCAGGAAATTGACTCGTATTTTAGAGCTACATCTCCCATATCATATCCGTCTACCACCCATCACGCCCTTGGTTAGAGGTCAAGCAGCTTTCACTAATCTCACATGCAAATTTGTGCATGTTACAGTGTGAACGTGAGGGTGATATATGAACCATGTCTATAATTCATGGTTCATTACCGGCGACAAGTCACGCTTACGTCCGCACACAACTTCATACTGATATTAGGTTAGTGCTGGGTTAAAGCATAAAAACGGTTTTAAAAATAAGCTGTCATTTGAATACAGAGCATCTGTGTCAGTCTGTGCGTATATTTCTTATTCCTACATTCCCCTGGTGCATTCAGAAACAGAAGAGCAGGAGCATGCTGAATGCTGTGTGAAATATTTAGCACAAGTAGCGATATAATTCTCTGAACTTGGTTGGTTGTCTTCTTAAATATCCAAACCTTTCCCCTTTTATAGTCCCTTGATATTACAATGTTTTTTTTTATATTGAAATGATGCAAGACTGCGGTACGTGCGTGTTTGTGCGTATGCTTACCAGCACAGGGAGCGCTCTCATCTCTAAACACTAGACAAACACATTCGATTAAAAGCAAACATTCTGATTAAGATGATGCATTAGCTCACGAGGTTACAAGCACCAAAACCCATCTATAAAGAAAAAAGAGCCTCTGTATGCCACATTTATCACTAAAATCAGCTGCTTATACCCACACACTTAGGCACTCGTCAAGACTCGCACAGTCATGTGTGGATTAGCTGCTGTTTATGTGTGGCATATATTCATCTATCTGTTGTGTTCCTTCTCTCAGCCCGGCTGGATGTTGCTTTCAAAGCGCAGACATTTCCTCTAGTTTTTCTGTAGCACTGTGCACAGCAGCCAGGGGAACACAGCAGGGGGGAACAGGGCTCATGTGACTCTACTACTGGTGAGAAGGAGGCTGAAAACTAACAGGCTGGCATACACGATTGGGACTGCAGTTAAGTCGACTGGAAGACTCCTGCGAGGCCATTGCAGATATGGTTGGAGGAACTGCATTAAATGAGAGCATCTGCCCAGTTAAAATTGATTCCAATTTCTGCATCTGTTTCTCGGATCACAACAAAAGCAGTCCTGTACTGGGTGGACTGAAATGACCTGAAATCAAAGACAAAGATTTATTGAACAGCTCAGCTAAGCTTAGATAGATAAGATACTGACCTAAAAAAGCTATGGGACGGTTAATGCTTCAAGGCAGGAGATGGCTGTAATTGTCCTCCTAACCTTCTATCTGTAATTAAAAAAAAACAGCTCTGACATTCATGAGCATTTGAACAGCTGGTTTTGACCTTCCTTACTGCCCACGTTATTAAAAATGACAAACAGCGAATATTTCAGCTTTGAGGGAAGGACTGTTTTCAGCATCACTTTATTTTCCAACATCAGCACCCCACTATACTTACCAACACTAATACACGTGAACCCTTTTCTCATAAATTTCTCCTAACCTAATACCTTGCCTCCAAAATGCATCGACAAACCACATCAGTAACATTGACATCATTGATTACTCTGGTTACTTAACAGTATGTTTTTTAAAGAAGCACAAATAATGGAACTAATTCATAGGGAATTTCCGTAACTATAAATAATAAAATGTAATGTTTTTTTAAACATCCAATTCCTGTATATAACTGTTATACTCCTATCACTGTTGTTGATTCTCTAATAATGGATTAATCATTACTAACAATGGGTTGTAAGGATGCTGAGAGGAAGACTAAAAATGGCATTAACACCACACACAGGGACGGCTAGTTAAACACTGGATGTTTTTTTTATGAGCGCTATCTGTGGGAACCCGATCTTCCCATTCAGCTTCACTTAAGTATTTACCTTATTTGTTTTTTCTCATCGTGCAGTCGTAGTGCTCTCTGTCTATCAGTTTCTGCATCATAATGCTGCACTATTTTGTCTTTCACTCTGCATATACTTCTACCTCATTCACATGCTAATATTCTCATTTTAATTCTTTTTGCCCTCCCCTTTACTTGCAGTGTTCACTTTCTCATTCACTGCGTTAATATCGGCATTCTTCTTATTTCCCTCCCCCCATCCTCTTTTTTTCTCTTCTTCCCCTCCTCTTTTGATCTGTGTGCTGAATTATTCAATCTTACCCGGGCTTTTAATTCTCTTGATTGAGCCAATTACCTTCTGGCTGGATCAATGTGGGGAAGGTAATGATTTAAATGGCTGCCGCATAAAGCCACATAACCACTTCAACTGGTGCAGAAGGGAAAAAGGAGGGAGAGGAGGAAGAGCACATGGAGGAGGAGGAGGATTGAGCAAAGGAAGGTGGTTTAACTGAGGTAGGGAAATGAATATCCTCTCTTTAACACAACCGTGCATGATTCAGCATGTACGTTTAAGTGCTTCATTTTGTGTCCCTGACTCTACCTGCTGTATGCTACAATGTGAAATCATGCAGGGGAGCCAGACTGTGCAAACCCAGTTTCCTTAGGGATTATCTAAAATGTATGGGCTCTGTGGAAACTGGGTCAGTCTGATCCTAAATGGTGCCATCGTAGCAGAAATCCACTAAGTCGATACCGCCCAGTATCCCACAGACCTTCTCTCTCTCTTGTCATCTCATCTCTCACATGCACCTCTTGTTCGTGTAGCATGTCCAGTCCTATGCACACACCAACATACTGTACATGTGCACATACAAACACACACTTTTTCCCCATCATTGCAACTCGTCATCTCCTGTTGAGTGAGCTGTCCCATCCTATTTGGCTTGCCTCCTTCATCCTCCTATCTATTATTGATGTAATGGAGCATTGTATCTAAATGGAGCCCTGCTTGTGACAAGCTCTTCAGCCAGGAGGGAATCAGGGAAGCAGGCCAACGGCGGTGTGCTCCTACTGGGTTTGCTTTAGGGGCAAGTCAGAGAGGAGACAGATGAATGATTGGGCAGGTAGTTATCTTGGTCTTGGACTTGGACTGACATAGATATCTGTGGCAGTCCATGGATAATGCCACTAGCTGCACCAGACAGTGATCAAGCATGAAGTGATAACAGTCCTCTATGCGAAATATGCAAAGAATTGTAGTTGCAGCCATGCAGTTGACATAATTGAAAGCTGAAAATATGAGCATGAAAACTCTATGTTCCATCTCAATGTCAATTTATGTGCTTCTTTTATCATCCAACAGACACCACATTAACAGTATCACTCTAGAATTGTCTTTTGTCTCTAATTCAGATTTATTAGAAACTCAGACTTGAATCCTGTCCCTGTTTTTGGATGCACACTAGTTAAAGTACATCCTCTTTGTGGGCCATTTGAAGTCCAGTGTCCATATGAACCACTTAACTAAAAACAAAGAGACCAGCATTAGATTTCGTTACCACAGCAACAACAATTGGGTTCTGGTGGAGGGGTCAGTGGTGATCAGTTCCCTTTAAGAATGATAATGTTGAAGAAGCAGCGGAGGCTCAGGATGAACCACAGCATAGCTGCCTCTCTAAACCAGTTTCTCCCTCTACCTCTGTTGAACACGACTTGTTTCTTATACAATGATACAATCTGCTTTATATATCTATGCCTGTCACAGGAAACAGTCAGCCTTTATAAGCTTAGAATATGTATAATTACATGACTCATAAAATTAAGTGGCAACAGTTTAAATTTAACAGACAGCACACTGTTCTGCACCGAATCACAAATAGCTGACATGGTGATGTTTTGCTTTTCAGCATTTAGGTGATAATTAACAGCAGATTAAATAATTTCTTTTAAACATCATACTGATACTTAAAACTTGTATTTTGCTTTCTATGACATTGCATGATACAAACTAGTAGATTTTATTTAATCATGCATGAATTAGTCAGATATGCTAATTTTCATCTGCTGCTTCTGTTCAGTTTTTAAAACAGTGACCAAAAATAGTACTAAAAAGATATAAGATATTAAAATTATATACAGTGGCACATACCTAAATCAAAATAACACTGTAGCAACATTATATATACTGAAAAACAGACAAATGAAATGTCAAGAAGCAGTTAGTATTCTAATGATCACTTGTTGGATCGTTAAAAACCTTCAACAGCTCGACAGCAGAGAAGGAAGTGTTGAGCTTAGTAATATCTACTACAGTAAAATCCCTTCTTTAGACGCTCACTAACTTAAGAAACCTCTTCAAATGAAAAACACACAGTATATAGTAGAGATGGACCGATCCGATATTAAGTATCGGTATCGGTCCGATACTGACGTAAATTACTGGATCGGATATCGGAGAGAAATAAAAAATGTAATCCGATCCATTAAATATCAAAAAAGCACCTCACAAAACTTGCACACGGCGTAACTTGCCTCATAACCGTAGCACGTCGGAGCAGTGTGCTCACGTGATAGAGCGGCTGTGTGTATTTGTAGCCTCGCTAGCAATCCAGCATTTCATCTCCGAGGAAGTTATCCCAGAGAGAAGTAAAGCAAGTGTGTAAGTTCATCTCTGAATGTTTGTAAAGCGTACCTACAACAACCGATATATGGAGCGACTGCCTCTTCTCTCTCCCTCTCTTGCTGCTACTTCAATTGTGAAACTTATTAATGATCAGCTGATCGGCTTTTCAGTCGCGAGTCCGTCTCTCTTCTTTGTTTTTGCCCCACTTTGCACCAGAAAGAGGAAACCAGCGGCTGAACAACAGCAGCACGTTTAACCTTGATAAGCTGTCGTTAGAATTTATTTAATATTACTTTCTAGACCAGGATCCTTTTCTACGCAGCTGACGGCTGGTAACTGTGCAGGGGCGGATCTAGCAAAGTTTAGCCAGGGGGGCCGATAGGGCATTAACAGGGAAAAGGGGGCACAAAGACATACTTTTCTTTCTTATTCTCTTTTAAAATGTCGAGCTTTTAATAAATAATTATCTGAATCTTATACCCAAAGTTTTAATCTGATGTAAAATGTATAGAAGTCCATTACTGTATATAGTAACTGTTAAGTCTAATATACCCTAGTAAGCTATAGTACTTTTTCCTTTGGGAAGATACCATCTGTGCAGTCTGCAATTCTGTAGAAGAAAGATGTTGAATCTATTTAATTATTCTTGAAAAATAATTTATTTCTGTGCATTTTTTTTCACACTGCATCAAATTAAAGTTGATTATGTCGATTAAGCATCATGAGGTGGAGGGTGGGGGTGGTTCCCTTTTTTTTTTTTGCTGGGAGTTTGCAATTCTATTAGTTAGGTTGCTTAATATTTCTGCTAAGTACTCTTTAAAATACCAGAAAAGGAAGGATGGAGTAGTTTAAGTTTATTAGATTGATCAGTATTGCTGAACTATGAAATATTTTGGGTGCAGTGTATATTTTACATACAGGTATAACAGAATAGCTTTAGTGTTGTTGTTTATTTAAACTTGAGTATGAACTTATACAAAATGCAGCAAGATATTAAAAAAACAGTTTTACTGATTAAAAACACACTATATCGGATTAATATCGGTATCGGCAGATATCCAAATTTATGATATCGGTATCGGTATCGGACATAAAAAAGTGGTATCGTGCCATCTCTAGTATATAGTATATAATATGGCTGTCTCAGAGATCACAAGTTGCAGTATGAATTACACTATAGATTTGCTTTTGACAGTTTTGCTAGATTCTTGAACAACCAAATCACGAAACAACCAACCAACAGCTGAACTATTCTTGTTCCCAGGATCACATATAGCCACCGAGTTATGGCAGGTATGGCATTGCTTGGTGAACTTGATGCATGTGCATGAAAAATAAAATCATTTAAAAAAAAAAGCAAGGGAAGATCAAAGACCAAAAGAATAAAAACTGACTGCACCACAATACAAAAAACAAACAGAAATCATAATGTGAAAGGCAAATACTTTTATCAACTTATGGTGGAAAAAAAACAGAGGCTGTGCTTATTGCCTAGCAACCCAACGATTCTCCTTACACTGCAACAGTCGCATACGTAATAGGATCATAAACCACCGCAGCACACAATATTCACTTGGAAAGATGTCAAGGCCTACATACTTAGTAGGTGTTCTTTATTCAAACTATAGGGAGTTAGTGTTCTGTTCCCTCCCCTTGTGTTTGCTTCTTTTTTCCCTCTCTCTCCTCCCTCACTCATCTCCTCGCCCTCTCTCTCTCAGGTGCACCAGGTGGAGTAACTGATGATCGCCCTGCCCTGCCCTGATTTAAAGGAGGCTGGGAAAAGAGTTTCTCTTTCTCTCCCAGACTACCCAGCTCTCCAGCATAAGGTTCTAAGGTCCCTGATTCTTTGTATGGATTTATCTCCTTTCCTTTTAGGACTGACCTCCAAGTAGTCTGTTTCTTTTTTTTAAAAATAAACAATATAAAAGATGGATGTCGTCCTGGGCTAAAGCTTCAAAACAAGTGTCTTCACCTGGCCAGGGGAGGGTCTGACTGGGAACTAATTGCTCATTGGCTAACCACTCGTCAGTGAGCATTCCACAGACAATCTTTCAGTTTGCAACATAGTATGACCAAGATTTGGTAAATAGACTTATTTTTTTTATTCAGTATGACCCAAAAGGACTGACTGAGACCATGAACTCAGCAGGAAAGTGTTTACAGAGGTCAAGTCAGAGAGTTGCTTTTTCACAGACTCGGATCAGAAGCCTTTTTGCAACCACAGCTATTGTCTTCTGGTGGCAATTGTGTATTAGTTTCATGTTCCTGACCTTGAAGCAACATCCATGATTTATACTTTCTATGGGTTTCTTTGTTTTTTCATATTTTCTGTTTAAATAAACGTCTTGAGTGTGGCATCCTTTTGATATGTTGCGGTCACTGAGATGAGTTGAGCCTTAGTGTAGCTTTTAAAAAAAAAAATCACTTATTCACTACATTTCAAACACTTTGTAAGTTACGTTGTTGTGGAGAAAGTCAGTTCATGTAGAAAAAATGAAAATACCAGCAGAAGAATTCTTCAGAGAGAAAAAGACCTTCATTACAGAGAAACAGACGCTTTTAGCCACCTCCTGTGGCGAATGACTGAAGACATACACAAACAGATACCTTTTAGGCCTGTTCATTAATAAAGGATATTTCAAATACACTACAGGCTTCACAGAAATGTCCAACAAAACATTTGCAGAAATGTGTAAACATAAGGCAGAGGAACACATGAGAAATAAAATGATGATTTCTGTATCACAATTTTACTAAATGAGCATGAAGGTGATCGATTGTTGGTTGGTTGAAAGAAATGTACTCATATTAAAATGAGTAACTTCAATAAAGATGTTCCACTTCTCTTATACTAAACTAATTGTGTTTGGCTATATATTCTCAACAAACCATTTTATAACTGGTATTTTCAGTGATTGAATGTTTTATTCATCAAACAGTTAACAAAAGATTTAGCAGATGAATCAATGTGTCCACCGTTGCACATTTATTAATATTTATACTGTACATCCTTAGAATTGATGATGGGACCAATAAAAATATAGTCAATCCCCTTCGTTCTTGTGTTTGCCTTTGAAAGAAAAATGTACACAATAGATCAATGGTCTAGGAGGAATTTAAAATTAAAATCTGCACAAGTTTATAACCCAACAATACCTTTTCTTCTTACGTCTGCACAAATGCAATTGTTTACTTTCATTAATTCAGGATTCTGCTCTTTGCATAATCATGTTTCGTCTCTTACCCAATCTCCCATTTTCTGTCCATTCTGCACCTTCAGGCTGTTCACTCTTTTAGCTCTTTTTCTCTCTATTCAGCATCCAATAATCCTTTACTCACACCTCCCCACCTTCCTGACTCCTAGTTTTGCATTTCACCCCACCTCACAGCTTTCTCCTCTCTTGCTGTCCGCTCCTGCTACTCGCCCTCAGATGGAATAATCCATGTCATATTGTCACATTACAGGAGTTCAGATGCTAATAGCTGCACTGCTAATCCAGCTGCTGGCGAGTCTGGACCGGTGCCCGACTGTGCTCTGCCCTGCTCTGCAACAGCTGTGCCTTGCTCAGTTGTGCCAGTGATATGCTGGGGATCTCAGACACAGCGGTCCGGCTGGTAGTGGGGTGACTGCATGTTAAAATGACCCTCAAAAGAAAGGAAAGGAGACCTCGAGACTACAATCAAAGATGTGTGCTGGACAAGAGGCGGATGTGTATCTTTCCAGTAGTAATAGAGTCCAAGATCCCAGGCTACAAACAGCACTGCCTTTTGGAAAGTCCTCTTAGGATACAATATTGGAAAAAAATGTGGTCATGCCCTCTAACAACATTCGGTTATTTTAACAAAGAAGAGTGTGAATGTGACTGAAAGTCGGGATTCACCAGTGAGATGCTGATACAACAAAATGTATTGAGCTGTGGATGTGAATAAGCCTTGGCAGGCAATTATAGTCATTACTGTCGCTTACAATCTTTCAGAAAAAAGAAATTTGCCATTCTATGGGAAGTAGGGAATGTACTTAAGCTCCAGAGCGTTTGCTGTTTGTTGTGAAGTTGTTCCAACAGCTCTCCCATCCATTAGAGGGGGGAAATCGGTTTGCCTATAATCTAAGTATAACACTACTTATCAAAAATTTAAAGTGAATTAAAACCTCCTCCTTTTCAATAAAACATCTGCCCAAAAGCACCATCCCATTAGTCAAAAGCAGGCATGCAGCTACTTCAAAATAATTCTGCTAATTTGGCTGAAACCTCTGGGTTCAATTATTGATGAATGAAGCCCAGAGGAGCAGGGGTTGGAGTGGGACACCAAGTGGAATGATCGGGGACATGAGAGCTCTTTTGAAAAGGGTGACGTGTACCTGTGCAGAGGTATTGTCCTTCACCCTCTCGCTTCCAATATTTCACAAATCACTTTCCCACCTATTCCCTCTCATCCACAGACAATAATGACAAGCTTTATGGGGCCGATAAGTGTTTTCTCTGATTCCAACAAGTGTATGTGTGCATTAGGAGTACTTTAGCTGTATGATGGATGGCAACAGCAGGGCAAATGTCCTGTTAATAGATGAGTATATTGCATCAAAATCAACTCTGAATCACATTGAGCTACAATATAGGCTGAACTGCTCTGTTAATTTGATTGGTGTGTTTTTGGGCAAAGGCAAATCTAAAACAGGGACGGACAAATTAAATTGTAAAACTGAAACAGAATTGTTAGAAATGATTAGCAATAAAACAGGATACAGGGCCTTGCAATCTCTAATTTCAAGATGGGCCTGCGAGAATGGATAGCAGCTCTTCTCAGCTTCATCTCATCTCCTCCAGTGTTTAAAGAGGGAGACCTTTGACCTTCAAACACTGCAAAGAGTGGAGAGTGGATTCAGAGCATGTGTACTAAGCTCTTCTGTATACAATGATTCCCTGCTTTCTGTGTGTTCATGCTGTTTACATTTAATTTGATTAAGATATGTGTGTATTATAGTGAATGCCTTTGAGTTATGGCGTACATATATCTGTTACCAGTTGTTAGTCCCAACTTACACAAACTGATAAATAATAGTTTCTTGTTTATTTTTTGTTTGTTTTTTTACATTAATGGAAAATATACAGCTGAAAAAACAGTAAAGCAGTGGGCCACCACGTCTTCGGTGCGCTTCGGCTTTGATTCTACAAGAAATCTCCTAGAAATCAATCAGAGGAGTTAAAAATAATTCTACCAAAAGTTACTCCCTCATTTGACTTTGATGATGACGTTGGAGAGATGAGCCCAACATGCTGATCCAAAGTCTCCCATAGGTGTTCAAATGGCTTGAGATGTGGTGACAGCAAAGGCCATAGCATGTCATCAAATTCTTTTCATACTCATCAAGCCGTTCAATGACCCATCGTGCCCTTTAGATTGGGGCACTGTCATCCTGGAGGGAGACCGCTCCAGTCGGCATAGAAATATTTTTTCATACGATAAAGGTTACCACTCAGAACAACTTTGTATGGATTTGCAGTAACACTTCTTTCTAGCGAAAACCCACCACATCCCCTCACTTGACTGTAGTTCAGGGCTACAGTCAACATGTGAATATGTGCTGTGAAGCTTCCATATGACTCTAAAATGTCCCCAATTTAAAAGAGGAACAGAAAATCTGCAACTGAATCATTTACATCTATCATCATAATATAACAGTTCTTATTTAAAACACCATACAGCAGTATATGTGTACATTACAAGGAGACAGCAGTATGTAGCACAAAGATGAACATTCTGTAAAGTTAGAGTGTGCAAAATATCACAGCTAGATGTCAGATGTTTGCAGACTGCAGTAAACTGAATAAGTTTTCTTACCCCCAGCAAATTCAAGTGCATACCACTAGCTATAGAGGCTGCTGTAGGACAAACAACTCTGGCCGCCATTCATCTGTTGTTAGTGTAGGCCAGGGGTGGGGAACTGCAGGTTTTAGATGTATCCTCGATCCAACACAGCTGATTTAAATGGCTAAATTAACCTCCTCAACATGTCTTAAAGTTTTCCAGAGGCCTGGTAATGAACTAATCATTTGATTCAGGTGTATTGACCCAGGTTGATATCTAAAACCTGCAGGACACCGGCCCTCAAAGCCTGCAGTTCCCCCACCCCTGGTGTAGGCTATCAGTCTACTGTTTATCCCAAACGTCATATGTCCACAGCTGTTTATTCTGGAGGAGGCTGTAAAATGTTGTGAAAGGAGTCTGATAGAAATTGACAACTCAGTGAAGCTCAGCTCTGTCCAATGACAGCGATACTGCCACAGTATCTATAAGAGCTGCTGTTCTTGCTAATGTTAGCGGCTGTTAGCTGACGTTAGTGCAACTTTCTTTGAAGAGAATCAAACATTGCTGAACACTTATATGATACAAGAATGTAATCCCACTGTTTATCAGAGGAAAAGTGTGATTTTCATGATACTGAATACTAGCTTATAACCAGCTGGTATTGCTGTTTAGCCAACTTGTTGTGTGCTTTTTGGAGTCCCATGACTAATCTGCTGAAAACAGGTAGTTGTTGCATAACACACATAAGCATAACAGGTAGTTATGCTTATGTGTGTTAGAGCCCTGGCTTCAGTTTAGGAGATGAGGCTTGAGGTGAGAGAGAAGTGGATGATGGACATGTTGGCCGTTTATCAATGCCCAAGTACGCGAGTACGTACTCGCGTGCTCGGTGAGTACGTACTCGCCGAGAACGCACGGGAGTACGTACCCGCCGAGAACGCGAGCACGGACTCGTGGGCCGTCTCTCAATTCTCAAGTACGCGAGCTCGGACTCGTGATTTGTACCAGCGTACGTGATGATGTCACAGGTCCGGAGTTTTTACTGCCGTCCCCTCCTAATTTAACTGTGAGTAACATGTTATGAAGCTTAACTTTAATCACAGCCAAACCGGTTTACTCAGGAACAAAGAAAACACTGAAATAAACCAAACATTAACATTTAGAAGTGATCTAAGTGACTTATATATCATTTTTAACCTCAGTAGTGAAACCTCTATTAATAAAAATAGTGTACACGATGTGCTGGGAGTCCGCTGTTGGGTTTTGGACGAAATGCATTCTGGGATATATAGCTGTACCAAGTCTACACCGATGCATGCTCGATAAAACGGGCGGAGCGAGAACACATCCGGGACTTTTTCGCGTTCTCGGCTTGATGCGTACTTCGAATTGGAACAGTACTTGGTCTCCGACTGATGACGTATCACGAGTACACGAGAACGCAAGTACGCACAAGTACGCATATTGATAAACGCCCAGTGTCTCTTTGCAATTTTACTTCTTTGGTGATAAGGATGAGATGATAAAACAGATGATGAAACATTGGTATGATGCTTTATATCTTGAGCCTAAAGGTGAAGATACAAATTAAAACTTCTCTTCTCCTTCATTTCTGGTGTACTACATATGTGGCCGGTTTCTAATCACATATATAAAACTAAATTAGGTTCAATAGAGATGTACATCTCGGCCACTGTATTTAAGATGGCAGGGCAACATGGTGGATTCCATAAACTGGCACCTGTTCCTATATATTTTTCAAGTTTAAGTTTATGAGAATACATCAGTTTATTGAAAGATGTACTAACACAGTAATAAATGTATATTTATGAGTACAACATACTTTTTTTCTATTAAATAAATACAAAAAAAATGTGATTGTACCTTTAAGGAAATAAGCTATTTCTGTTGTGTTTACTGAGACTTTCTTCCTTGTTAACATTTTCATCCAAGGATCACTCTGAACCACTGAGAGGGCCCTAAGCACACCGGTGATCAGCTCACCCAACACACAACATTAACAAGTGAGAACGAAAGATTTTAAATAGAAAATTTATTCCTGAGAAAATTTCAATAAAAAGGAACTGAGGAAGAAAAGGGGGGAACTAGAGTTCTTTCCTGTTATTGTTGAGTCTTTATTTCTAGCTTGAAGAGAGGGTCTCAAGGTCGCAGTGGTTGAAAATGTGCGCTTAGTGGTTTAAAAGAGAGAAAAGGGTGATTGGCTGAGATTGGCAAAGGATAATAGGTGAGGATTGAGGAAGCCCCCGAGGCTAATCTATCATTAGCATTCTAAAGGAACTACTGGGGTTTGGAGACAAACGCACAAAACACAACAACATTTGCCTGACTGACACAAGTATACATTTAGAAAAAAGAAAAACAAAACAATGCACTTGAAAGCGAACACACATAATCCTTCATCATTATCTAACTCGGGGCTCTTAAACTTTTTGTGGCCCTCCTCAGAAGCAGAATAAATTTCATGCCCCACAGTTTTCAAATCTATCATTAGCCAATTTATTAAAATGAAGACTGGAAAAGTCTTACTAATTTTCCTTATAAAAATCACATTATTTCAACTGTGTTTTAACTTTTTCAAATGTGGTAAAAATTTAATGGTAACTGCTTCAAGATGCCATCTTGAGCTTTGTCATTTGAAACAATTTGTTGATCATTTATACACTAAACCTAGACAAACGTGTTCAAAAGGTGCAGAAGTTAAAAAAAACTGCTCATCCACACGACACCAAGCTATAAACGAGCATCACCGGAGATTTAAACGGGAAAAGAAAGTGCTGTAGGAGAAAGAAAAAAATGGGAAGAAAAATTAAGAAACACACTTTAACACTTGAATTTTATGCCACCAGTCCATTGTATGGTAAATACAATGAGATCTGTTGCAGTAATGAGGTAAGCCAGAGCTGTATTGATCACATGCAGTGGATCAGAGGACCTCTGCCAGTCCCTCAGAGCCCACTTTATGCAGCCGAAAAACCACCACAATCCCATCTCATTTACAATGTACATCTGTCTTCCTACCCCTCCCTGCCTCTGCATCCATCTTGTCCTCTCAATACATTTTAGAGGTCCTCCTTCCTTTTGCACTTTTTTTTTCCTCATCTACTGTTGTCTCATCTTACTCTCTGCCTCCATGTATCAGCCTCCTTATTCATGTAAATCCATTTGCTGTGAGAATGAAGCTTGTCTAATGTCCTGAACACTGCTGGATTTCATGCCATTTCTTCCTGGTAACGGTAGAATAATGAAAATGTAAATAGCGTTAAGCTGGGTAGCTTAAGACAACCTCTTAATGAAGGCAGAGAGAGAGAGAGAGAGGGAAAGCACAAGAGTAAGAAAGAAGAAAAGAAAGAGACGTTGAGAGAGAAAGTGCAGACATTTTTAGCTTCAAAAGAGTCCTGTCGTCACTGGCTACAACATCACATGCAGCAAATCACTGAGGCGTGTGTATGGGAACCAGCTAGAAAAGGGACACTATAGGAATTCAAGATGTGTGGTAAGAATTGCCACCACATAAAGCCTTTCAAAGTGTACCCTTTCAACATTTCAACTGGTATACGCCACACACCATTCAACCTTTTTCTCATGTCTGCTTCTTTAGGCTTTCCCTTCGGTTGCCCGTCGACCTCAAGAGAAAAATCCCAGCCTGTAATCTGAGGAGACGTTAATCAAGCTTTCGTGTTTGTCTCCCTCTGATACGGCTATCTATAAGAGGGATAAACCTAATAGTTTGTGAGAATTGATGATATCAATATTCCCTCTGCCTTAGCGCTCACATTGCTTTTTACACATGCGCAAGTGAGGGGGAGGCAGTTATGTAAGAAGGGATACAAGAGGGCTTCCCTTGAGCTTTAGATATATTGAGAGAAAGGAAAGAGCAAAGCAGAGGAGCGCTGTATGTGAACAGAGGAAAACCACCAGAAACTGGGCAGAGGTGCACAAAGTTGACCTCACGTGCTGCTGATGAAAAGATTAAGTTAGGGAAACAAAGTGGGGGGACTGAATAAACCAGAATAATTAGCTATTTCAAAGAGTGATTACATGAGAGAGTGAGGAACATTTTTAACAATAGAGGCATAGAAAAGAATGCAAAATATGAGATGACTCAACTGAAAGAGGGCTTTTGCTTTTGTTTTATAAGTACCTTTTGGCTGTCACCTTTCTAAATGCCCTGCGCCTCTTTATAGATTGTAGATCTACTTAGACCACAAAACAGCATGTGCGTCCTTGCTATCCCGCTCAACCTTGGGATAACTCTGCATTAGCACATCAGGCTGTTAAGTCAATCCCAGAGCTACTCAGCCAAACAGACCATTGGCTTGATCTTTGATTGTAAAAGCCTGCCAGGCTGGCAAGTTAATCCCGGAGCGTAGAAGGCCAATCAAGTTGTCAGGCCAGGCTCATTGTCAATAACACATTTAGGTCAAACAAAAAAGGCGTGGAGCAGGCTTGAGCTTCTAAAGACATACCTCCATCAAATCAGTTAAATGTCAAACAGTTCAAGTATAGCTTATATGTATACATATGTGCAAAAAAAGGATGCTGTTAAAAGTATAAAATCAATAAAGGATTGGGGGTTTTGTTGGATAACTTGTTCTGCCTGCCTTTTTTTATTGATCACCAAGTGAACTCAGGCACTTGACAATGTGAAGCAGTAGAAAGGTTATTGTGCAGTCACCAGAACCACCCACATCTGCAGTGGCACAGAAAAATAAACTCCCAACACAACAACTAGACAGTAAGAGAAGAAGGAAAAGAGCGGCAAAGATCGAGGGAGGTGACGTGGCAACAAGAGGAGTGGAGTGAAAGAGAGAAATGCGGAAAACACTGAAAGAAATAAAGAATGATGGAAAGAAAAAGAGAAAGAAAGAGACAGGCTGACATTGAGACAGCACTATTTACGGTAGATTAGTTGTTATGGTGATAGGGAAAGGAAGGGATGTAGTTGTCAGGGTGATGGGGCTGCACTGGGCTACTAATGATATGTAAAAATAACTGTGCTTAGAAATCACCCTACCTTTGAAAAAAACCATACTTACACACACATACACACACAAACATTCTCAGATGAATATGCACAAAGCAGTTTGTTGAAGCAGGCTCCTTTCATTAGCATATGGAGACATACTCAGATTCCTCCCCCACATTCCCAGCATGGAGATCAATTTTTTGTAAGTTTTTGCTTAATGAGGGATGGTAGAAAGATACACACCAACACTGGGAATGTAAATGTTTAGTTCTATGTGTGACAGCTGTAGTTCTGTTCTTCTAAAGGTCTAATAACAGAGTCTGAGTGTGTATAATTTCTTTGCGGAAGGACATAAAAGTGTTGGTAATTGTAATTTAAATGGCCTGAAGGGCTTTCTAGAACGGTGGTCTTTGTAGCTTTTACTGCCTGCAATGTAAGCTCTGGGCTTTCCAAAGCATCTGATGTAATCACTGTCAAATAATAATCAAACGCACCTCAGTGGCATGTACCAAATAATATTTTCAATTATGTCAACAACTGTTGTGCCCACTGGTGAATGCAGTTAACTGCATTTAGTAGTTAGTACTTCACATTTTGAAAGAAATGTAATAGTTTTTAACATGGGAGAGGCACAAACCCAGCCACAGGGAGTCACAAGCTAGTACTGCTAGTACTACTAGTACTAGTAATACTGCTAGTATTGCTAGTGCTGGTCCCAAGCCTGGGTAAATGGGAAGGTTGCATGAGGAAGGGCATGGGACATCCAGATCCATCCACTGTGGTGACTACTTGGGAAATAATTGAGCAGCTGAAACAGTATAGCACAAAGCACCTTAAGAAAGCTTATATCCTCACCTGCTGCTTATGAAACACTGCTGTTTACATGAAAGTAACAACAAAAGTTTAATGACACAGCTGCAAGAAAAAGCGTGATCTTCACAATAGTGAATCATGCTATTATGAGGACCTTCAGAAAAAAAAAGTTTTTGTGCAAGCAAAAAAATTGTGAACAAATGGAGAAAGCTAAGTTGTGTTTTTATCCACCTTGAGTGCACAACCAGCAAAGATCACTCCAAGAGGAAAGTGGATAATAACAGGGTCTCCTCTAAGTAAATAAAATCGTCTCTCACACTGGCTAATGTTAATGCTTATAACTTGACTATTAGGTCAACTGCAATTTTGGACATGGCAGGCTGCTATCCAAAAAGAACGTAGCTGCCTTTCTGCAGTTTACTGAGGTTATATGTACAAATCAGCAGGCTGTTGAAAAGATGTTTTGTGGACAGAGACCAAAATCTTTTTTTTTTTTTTTTGTTAAAGTAGAAGCATTACATCTGGAGGAAGTAAAATATTGCAATCCACCAGAATAAACTTATCCCAGTTGTGAAACATGATGGTGGAAGTGTTACAGTTTGGCCCTGTTTTGCTGCATCTGGGCCAGGGTGGTTTGTCATTATTGATGGAGTAATGAATTTTGCATTATACCAGGGATTTATAAATCAAAACGTTAGGGTATTTGTTTGAGAACTAAATCTAAAGAAAAAAGTGGGTCATGCAGCAAGACAAGAACCAACACATAAGTGATTAGACAGAAAATAAAGCTAATGTTGTGGAATGGCCCAGTGAACATCCTCAGCTTCATTAAAAATGTTTTGGAAGGACACGAGAATTGAAGGTGTCCTGAACAGATGAATGACCCCAGGCGATATTAATGAATGAGCGACAGTTACCGAAAATGGTAGCTGTAGCAAATAGGGGTGCGCGCTTTTTCTTGAATTAATTTGCAACTACCAGGTATACAACAGTATCTGGTGTTTAAAAACACAATTCCCTGTTTTTATCTTAGTAATTTGTGCAATGAGAGGTTTCAATAAGATAAACTGCTACAGATTATGCTTCACTAGGCAAAGTTTTGCAAATATACATTTGTGATTTTCTAAATTGTGGCATTTGTACTTCAATAAACAATGTGACTTACTAACTTAATAGCTGTGTCCAATGTTGTAGAAGCACTAATACACTCATAACTAATTTAGGGAATTTCAAACCCACCATGAAAACCTTTAATTTACTCATGTACAACAGCCACTCAAGGCTCTGAGAAATTACATATCACAACTTAAAGAGAGCAAAGTGCTGCTATATCACAGCTATCTAATTCGAACTTAACTGCTCTGATGCCAATCAAAGTGTCTAGTGGTACTTATCCTTTGCCAGCACTTGATTACCTGGCAGATTATTACTGTAGTAGATATAAACACACTCATTTAAACATACGCACGCAGTAACGGCACTGCATATGTTGAATATTATGTTATTTACTTGTGTCACTAACATGAAAGATTCTCCAGCATAATTGCTTCAATGCCAGTGGAGGCCAGCATGCACGTATTACTCTGTGCATCTCTAACCACGTGTTCACATTGGAGTAAACTGCCTTCACAACGCATTGCAGTGCCACCAAAATAGACACACAAATCACATGTGGCATCACACAAACACACCCACATACACATACATGAAATGTGCTTGAGCAGACATCAAATAAAGGGAATAATTTCCCTTTTGAATGAATAACTTTGAATAGATATAGAGGGAATTTACCCCTAAAGCAACCATGCTGTTTTAGCAAATAAAATGACTGAGTGGAGTCATTTATGACCCCATTATGTTTAATACAGGCATTCTTATTTATTGGCACCATTTGTGCTTAGCATATATGTTTTCCTTTTTCTACAAGAGATTTCTGACACATATTCTCATGTAGTAATTGTGTTTTTAAAAGATTTTTACACAAAAGGAGATAAAACAAAAATCATACTAAAAAAAAATACATTTATTTAGAAAATCTGTTTCTGTTCCTACTTCCTACAAAAACTTTATTTGTTTCAATTATACAAGAAAAAAGAACTAAGATCATAAATAGTGAGGTTTGAGTGAATTAACTGGTGACACCATTGTACTTTTTACAATTACATCATCATAATCAGGCTTTAATCCTTTTTTTTTTAACTTCAGTGTTACTTTTTAAAATAGAAGTTTATTTTGTGCTGCTATTATTTGATGCGAAGCAACTTGTGATTTGAATCTTGAAACACTCTTTCTAAATAAATCTTTCTTTTTACTTAAAGGTTGAAGACCTACTGAATAAAAGGTACTTAAAATCTCCCCAAGTGAAACCAAATACCTAGCTCTTGACAAAACACTTAGACACAAGAAGAGAAAAGGGCAACCAGAATTCATGGGGTGACAATGAAATTTGTCAACTTGTAGTTACGACAGGCCGCATGACACACACTAACAGGAGCAAAGAACACTACTGACTGACATGTGAACCAATGGGAAATAAACAAGTCGGCTGTCTATGGATGTCCACTTGCGACCAAATGGCAGACCGGAAAGTGATGGGTGACAAGGAAATCACTTTTTACGTGCACGACTGTGTATGACTAAAAACATTCAGAAGTTGTCCTTAGTTTTCTGAAAGCCTCTTGTCTCCACACCACCGAGCACTGATGGCTTACATCAAAGGCAAAACCTAAAACGCATTTCCAATTTCACTGATGATACAATCAACCGCTCTTTCTGTTTTAGTGTAGTAAGTAAAAATAATTGTGTAGTCAAATGCAATCTTTTTCCTCCCCATAAAAATATGACATTATGGCTTGGGTGCCAGCATGTTGTCCTATCCTAAGGCTATGCAGCTTTTATAAACTAAGCAAAGAAAACAGGCTTCCTATCTGCACAATGCACCATCCAGGGGCAGTCTGGCTTTCTACAAGAAAGCCATTTAATCTCCAGTAGTCTGCATGTGATCAATCTCCTAGCACAGTGTTACTGCAGCGCAGGCCATTCCTCATCATTTAGAGAGAGAGGTATTGACCAGGCCAAGACAGCCTCCGTAGTGCATCTGCATGTTGTGAGCCAACAGGAAACAATAAAAAATTTCCACGGTATACATTATGTGTTTTTCTCTTCTCCATTATGTGCATTATGTATATTCACGAAATGAGAATGTTTGAGTATGACAAAGAAGCAAAAACAGCTGGTTAACAAAACCATATATTTACAAATGCTCACACATCTTCCAGTTTGTCGGCTTGCTTTTGTATTAATGTCTTGTGGGTTAATGCAGTCGGCTGTATTTTCTGTTTATCATCAATACATCCTTAGTTCGACATTCCTGCTTAGTGGCTCACACCAGGGAAATGCACCGAGAACGAGCACAGCATTGTTAATGAGCATCAAATGCAACTGGCTGAGCGCGCTGATGCAAAGAAAGGGAGCCTGAAACTAGTTTTGAGTTGGTAACATCACTTTGGACCCGTTAAATTAAAGGTTTAGACTGCTCAGTTGCTAAACTCGGCTGCAGACATATATTAATGTGTACGGATGTCAAAGTGGACAGCTGATCTTCCAGCCCTAGAAATGAGAGGAATGAATGTTCAATACAAGCATCCAGGAAGCCTCTGGGGTATGAGACAGGCATGACAAGTAGAGACAAGGTTTCACTACATCTTATTTGTGTACGTCATTTAGCTCATCTTCTTGACAGAGGAAATGTATAGACAGGCACATTTCAGTTTTCAAGTGTCAGAGAAATTGCGGCAGTATGATTTGTGAAATGAAAGGAGAGCACCTTGACAAATAAATTAACTGACTGACAGACTGGCTGGATTGTGTATTCCTGCCCTCACACTTATCGAGTGGTTTATTCAGGCATCAACTCCACGGACTTCATTCCTCACACTGCCTTGGGGCCATGTCAGATTTACAGTTATCCATGACGGGCTCTTATCAGGGATTTGGAGCAGGACTTTGCAGACTCATCTAGAATATTGGCTGTATCGTTTTTGTGTTGTTGTTTTTTTGTTTTGTTTTTTATCCCTGCTTCGAGACACAACGAGAAGCCAAGGTTGGGATATCACAAGTCACATGGATAGAGTCACACAGTGCTACATGCACATACGCACATCCCTGATGTCTCCTGCTGGGATTGCTCCATAGCAATACCCCGACATATCAGAGTATGTTGACAGCGAGCCGATTGCAGTGGTTTCTGCTGTAGTCACAAGTAGCAGCACTCTCGGCTGGTCCATGAAAGTCTTATTTGTACTGACAAAGACATCAGGTATGCAATAATGTTCATTCTGTGAAGTCACAATCCACCGTTTTCTCCCTTACTGTTTAGAGCAATTTTAGATTTCTTTACATTTCTTTAGTGTTTGATTTAATGATAAAAACAATCATCATTATGTGCTTTTCAATAGCAAGAGAGCAATCAAGAGAGATTAAATACCATTTTCACTCCATAATCAACCTTTAAAAAGCTCATACTGCCTTTTAGTATCTATTTTTGGCTTTGTTTTGCTTTATTCACAGCTCCTCTGTGTCTCACTTAAAACTGAAAAGTATTTTGTTTACTTGGATTACATGCTTTCATGATTGAAACAAAAAGTACCAATACTACACAATCAGGATGATAAGAGCTTTTCTTAATGTGCTGATAGCAGACAATATTTCCAATGTTTGATAGTAAAAAGTTTTGAATGTGTTTGAACAGCTTTTAATTTGAACACACTGTAATCAATGTATTTAAATCGAAAGGAAATATTGAACGGATTTTTTCTATTTACATACTTGTGTATATGCATCTTATAATATTTAGACAATTTGCATGCTATCTGTATGATTGTGACCTCTATCATGCATGATTTGGACATGTCAAGTCATACACTTTGATTAAAGGACTTTCCATTCACATGCATACTTTGAAGTAAGGCTACCCATTTACATACTGCACTAAGTCACACTAACACACACACATATATATATAATGGAAGATGGTGCTTTTACTGAGTTAAGTGGAAGAAACTGAGAGGATACTATTCCTGTATTTAGTCGAGTGCAGAGTGTTGTTTTTCACTGCAGCATGTTCATTCATCCCTGCCCGCTGTATTTAAAAGCCATTATTCCGGCTAACAGACCGGTCAGCAGGCCTTGGATGTGTTTAGAGATGTGTATTGTCTGTCTCTCTCATGACATTTGGAGTGTATAAATGGACAGTGTGTTCAAACAGCATATTATTTTGTGTCTCTGTATGGGACAGCAGAGGCAGCATAGGGTGTGATGATGCAGAGATGCAGCTGTGAGCAATTCATAATCAGAGCTTTTGTCTGTTTATGGCTGACTCAGGGGCAAAAGATAACACAAACTGTGCCCTGTAGGATGATACATTACGTTCCTCCTTTGATTGGGTGACACTGATTGATGCATATGTGGTGCACAGTTCTCAGCACAATATTTTTTTGTGTTTCTTTAGCAATTTGGGCAGTTTTAAGTCTTAAAATGTGATGAAAAGAATATGGTGAAATTTAGCTAATCAACTACCTTGTGTTCTTATACGGGTGAGCTGTCAGGTTGGTGACTTAGTAACAGGGACAGACTGAAATAATTATTTAGGCCAGGATTATTTTCCATTTTGGCCTCATTGGGAAGAAAAGATTTACAGATTACGAAATCGAAACTATCCCAATTGTTGAGTTTTAAAGGTCCTTTGGTTGTCTCATCAAAAACCGACTAGCAATATAGTGGGGAATAAATCAATTTTATTTAATTGAATTTTATTCATCTAGCACCAAATCACAACAACAGTTGCCCCAAGGTGTTTTATATTGTAAGGTAAAGACCTACAAGAAAACAGAGAATACCCCAACAATCATATGACCCCCTATGAGCAAGCGGTTTGGCAACAGTGGGAAGGAAAAACTCCCTTTTAACAGGAAGAAACCTCACATCTGTAAAACACATAGTGAATGAAAAAAAGTTTGTGAAGAAGAAACACTCAGTGCATCATGTGAACCCCCCATCAGCCTACATATATTGCAGGACAACTCGTCACCTGATCCAATGCTAACAGTATTTTTTAGCAAAAGGGAAAGTTTTAAGCCTAATCTTAAAAGTAGAGAGGGTGTCTGTTTCCCGAATCCAAACTGGAAGCTGGTTCCACATAAGAAGGGCCTGAAAGCTGAAGGCTCTGCCTCCCATTCTACTTTTGGTTCCTAGAATATTTTAAAGTAAACCAGCAGTCTGAGACCGAAGTGCTGTGTTGGGATGATACAGTACTATGAGGTCTTTAAGAGAAGATTATTAAAGACCTAGTATGTGAGGTGAAGGGTTCTAAATTTGATTCTGGATTTATCAGGAAGCCAATAAAGAGAAGCCAATATGGGGAAAAAAATCCTCTCATTTTCTAGTCCCTGTCAGTACTCTTGCTGCAGCATTTTGGATCAACTGAAGGGTTTTCGGGGAGTTTTTAAGACATCCTGGTAATAACAAATCACAATAGTCAGGCCTAGAAGCAATAAATGCATGAACTACTTTTTCAGCATCACTCTGTGACAGAATGTTTCTTATTTTGGAGACGTTGTGCAAATGGAAGAAAGCAATCCTACATATTTGTTAAATATGTGCTTTGAAGAACATATCCTGGTCAAAACAACTCCAATATTCCTGAAAGTGTTACTGGAGGCCAAGGTAATGCCATCCAGAGTAAGAATCTGATTAGATACCATATTTCTAAGAGTTACTGAACTTAATTATCTGCTGGATTTTTTAAGTTTGCTCACTTTTGTTAACTGTAGTTTAATTTTAATGGAGATAGAAAAAATATCAAACAACAATCCAGAAAAAAACACATTACATAAAAGTTATAAACAGGTATGTGTTTCATTGAGTGAAATAAGTATTTGATCTGTATTTGATCAGCTTGAAGCTTCAGCTCCCTCCACAGACTTTTTATAAGAAACAAGTCTGGAGACCAGCTAGGTCACTCCATGACCCTAATGTGCTTCTTCTTTAGGCACTCCTTTGCTGCACTGGTGGTATGTTTTTAGTCACTGTCATGCTGAAAGACCCATCCACGGCCCATCTTCACTGTTCTGATATTGGGAATGAGGTCCTTGTCCAAAATTTAGCAGTATTTGGTCCAGTCCCTTGGCTCCTTAATGGGTTGAGGTCCTGTTGAAAAACAGCCCCAAAGAATAATGTTTCCACCTCCGTGCTTGACTGTGATGGTGGTTTTCTTTAGGTCATATTCAGCATTTCTCTTCCTCCATACACAGTGGGTTGAACTGATGCCAAAGAACTAATTTTCTGTTTTATCTGACCATAGCACTTTCTCTGAATCTTTTAGATATTCACTGGCAAACCTATGAAGGGCCTCTACATGTGCCTTATTGAGCAGGGGGATCTTCCGGGTAGTGAAAGGTTTCAGTCCATTATGGTATAAACACTTTCAGGCAGCCACTCTTCAGAACCAACTGAAACAATTCCTGAGTCCTCATTGTTTGAAATGTCACATCATCCTTGATAATGCCATACATATTGTCACCTTGAAAAGTGAATATTTGGAATGGTGTCCTTATGGGGTGACTGTGGTCCCGACTGCCTTCTAAGCTTCTTCCATGTAGTTTTGGGCTGACCGACCACTTTTCTCATGATCATTGTGGCACACAGCCAAACTGTGGCTTGGTTGAAGGCGATCAAATATTTATTCACACTTTATTATGATTATTACTACTATTTTGTCCAATAACATGCAAATCAATTTATATAATGTTTCTGTAATGTGGGGAGTTTTTCTGGCATTTTGGTTGATATACTGTCTCTCTGCATTAACAATGAAACTACCATAAAAATTACAGACTGTTCATTTCTTTGTAAGTGAACAAAGCTTCAAATTCAGCAGAGGATCAAATAATTATTTCCCCCACTGTAGATCAGTCACATCAATGAGCAATATGCAAAGCAAGCCACAAAAAACAATTAACCCACAATAAGAAGAGAATAACAGGGGACAGTGCACCCAGAGTGAGTTGAGTGTGATGCATGGATTCTGAGACGTCTGCTGGCTCATTCCTGCTTGCTATATTATCGCTGATTAGATTGACTGTTCACAGGAGGGCAAAATCCCAAAAATGTCGATATGCTCAGACATCTTACTCTGACATTTTCTAATCTTGTCAGACATACTGAGTCAGAAAATATTAATTTGTTTTGTGTTATGATTTTGTAAAACTGGGCACAGTGAAGTAGATGGCCATGTTGACCTGGAGCCAATACAGACCAATGCAAAATTAGCATTAAATACAGGAATGAAGACCTTGTGAGAGGCTTGTTAATTGGAATTCAACATCTAACATCTAGTTCTCTTAGTAAATCTATGATTAAAATCAAAATTATAATTATGACTCAATTAATTTCCTCTCGTTTACCTGTTCTGAATCAACCCAGAGCAAACATGCCAAAGTGTATTAAACTATATGTCATGACTGCAAAGTTATTTTATATAACCATCCCAAAAAGCAACAGCAGCCTGTTTTTGACTAAGAAATATTGATAGACAATAACCAAAGACCTCGAATGTTGGCTTTCAAGTATAGTAATAGAATTATTGGACAAAGTCACTGAAAAACCACATGGACTGCAATGCTTGTGAAAATATTATGAATTCAACATTAATTTTGAACTGGATGTTGGTCGTATTCAAAGCGCAACCTTTCTAGCATTCAGCATTGCTAATATACATAATTTGCAAATCAGGAAGACCTGTCTGTCCTTCTTTATCCCACAAAGCGCATGTACACTTTCAGGCAGCCACTCTTCAGAACCAACTGAACCACTTCCTGAGTCCCCATTGTTTGAAATGTCACGTCATCCTTGATAATGTCATACCTGTACCTCATAACTATATTGTCACCCTGAAAAGTGAATATTTGGAAGGCTATTACTTTGGAAGAGAGCAAGCATGTTTGAAAACACTTAGGAAACATTATATGTCCAGGGCCCAAAACTGAAGAGGTTCATTTGGTTTATTTGGCCAACTTCAACCGCTGCCCATTCATCCTCAGCCTCTCAGCTTCCTCAGTTGTCATTTTCTTGACTGTTCGCTGCTGCAACTCTGATTCAGTCCAGTGGACAGTGCAGTGCCACAAGGTCTTTGAGAGGATCAACAGAGAAATGTCTAAATTAGCATTTTGTTTTCAGTCCAGACGTGCCCAAAATTCACACAGTGCACACTACTTTGGATGCTCCCTGGATAGATAATGCTAGATAGTGATCATCTCACTACACAAAGTATATTGTTTCACCAGCGAGGATGTGTAAATGGTAAAAATTGCCCAACAACATAACAACATGAAGTCCACTAGAAATATCTGAAGTGACACTGTAGATCAAAAGGAATTAAACATCCCACTGTATTGTTTCCTAGTAGAAAACAGTGGGTTAGATCATTTTCACCAAATACAGATAGTATTTTCTTTCTCTAAAAATACATACAATATGGCCAATAAACCAGTAACTTGGTATTTTCCTATAAAATAGATGTATATAAGATGTCTACTTGATGTCAACCGTATGGATACATTTTTGGATCCATTTTACCTGTACAGTGTTGTAATAAATTAAGGAATAAATTACATATTCCTATGGGACGCTTCCATGGTCCAAAATGTTAAATTAAGAACTATTTTGCATGACAGCAACCTTTAAAAAAGAGCCACTTTATATGCTTGAGAAGGCTAATTAAAGGAAAAAGATATAGTCGAATATAGTTGACAGCTTTAATAGAAAACTGATCACCAATGTCACAATTCTATTTTTCCATTGACTTAATCCGTCTATCCTTTCAGCAATACTCACCATGTGTAATGATGACTATCCCCATTCTCTTACTTTACTTTTACACAGTTTAACAATGTATTGTGTTGCAGTGTGCAGACCAAGAGGTTTGTTGTTTTGTCTATAAATTTGTTATCCATATTCCGCAGTGTTCATTGTCTCTTTCACCGAGCTGCAAACTGATAATTGGGTTTGTAAGAAGACTAAGACCCCAGTTAAACAGTCCCTGTCTTCTCTGATTAAAGTCTGGATCTTTACGGGCCGATCTGTGGCCAGGAAACTGAGGCGGGCCTGTTTAGGTCAGACTAGGCCAGGTCAGACCAAGACAGAGACAACTGGAGCTTGATGGACAGCTTGTTTCTGTCACCAGTATTGACTCTCAGGCAGAGTCAGCATTACTTTGGTCATTCCAGTGCAAAATAACACCTAGGTGAGCACAATGCCTGGAGTAACAAACCCTCATTTGCAGGAGCACAGCATGTGTGGGTCAAAAAAATAAGATCTGTGTATAAACAGCTCATACTTGCTTCCACATGTTAACTATTGTTTTTGGTTGGGGAGTTTGGTTTGTGTGGTGTGCACACCACACAAACCAAAAACAATAGTCTACCCCAATTGATATATAATTCTTCTGAGCTTGAAGGGTCATTAAAAGCATGAGTAGTACCAAGTGTGTCATAAAGAGCGAGGGAAAAAGAGACAAATACAGCTTTCAGACCTTTGGGAAACTCATTATTCTGGGAAATGCAGGCTTCACATTGAATAATTATAGGATTTTGGGGAACGCTGGGAATGACACCCAGACATTGGGAGGGAAAAATCAATTGTATTGTTGCTTCATACAGTATCTCTTGAGGGCTAATCAAGCCCTCAGAACTGATTCTTACCCGAAACTATTCAAGGTTGTGGAGTCAAATTCTTCTTTCTGTAACCCTATGAAAACAATAGAGTTTTCCCATCGGAAAGAGAATGCCCCACAAACAATTCATTAGAAGAGTAGCCCAAGCTTTTCTTTCTTTGTCTCAAACTTTATCTTCCAAAATTTCTGTTTTGGACTGGTTTGGAAAACCCAGTTCAGGGATGGTGATTTGTTAATTTGAGAGCAGACATGGAAGTCCATGTGCTCAATCTCTTCATCTCCAGCACAAGAAGATAAATATCCCAAACCTCTGAGCCAGAAAACAATCACCTATCATGTGGCTTTATCTGCAAATTAATCTCCTGTACCACTACATTTCATCTTTAACCTCAATTCTCTTCAGTTTGTCAGCAGCCAGTGATCAAAGCTGAAGGTGCAGGAAAATACATTTTTCAATTAAACCATTTTTGAGTTAATTGTCTTTGGGCAAAATCAATTATTCAAAATAAAACAATAAATAAATAGGTAAGTAAAAAGATTTTTCAGCACTATTTTCCATTTAGAGAAACAGATGCAAAAACAACAACATTTTGCTCAGGGTAAATAATGAATGGAATGTTAATTTCATGCAAGCAACTACACTAATATTATCCTTACAAACTTGCAGCAATGAGTTATTTACTCTTTTTCATTATTCTTTTTGAACACAAATAAAAAAGGCATTATTTATTGATGGATTTACTGTCCAAATTCAGTACTGCTGGATGTTCCATTAGTTTGTGTGTGAGACAGAGAAAAATTAGAGCTAAAATGACAGTGTCCATTTTGTGAGCTTGATTTTCACCATGACTTAATTGATAATCTTTTTATAATCTTTCAGGCTTCCCTTTGAGCTGCTGGCAGAGAGGCGAGCACAGTCTTTCAAAAAGGCTAGCTTACCTTCATTGTGTCAGTCAGATGTCTTTGACCCCACACTTGAGAGGTAATATTGAGTTTACCGCCATCAATAATTGACCGAAGGACCCAGAGGAATACTCGATTGACCGGATGTGTTATCCTGACTCTGATCTATGCCAAAATCCTCCACAGACCAAATCATACAAACACACAGGTACTAGTGTATGTGGATAGGGTCATACAAAACGGACACACAAGCAAAAACATGGAGTCAAGCAATTTCAACTTAGACACTCAATGACTGACTGTACTCTAAGCATAACACAGAGAACTCGTTATAATCTTATTTGTAATTATGTACAAGACAGAAAAATGATGATAATAACACACAATAAATATTTTTTATGCACTTACAAAACTGATTAAAGGATCAAATTGATGACTGAAATTCATGTACCCTACTATCTAACATTCATTTTTTAAACAACATTTAAACAATGGCTTTGTGGGCGCGGTCTTTATCCAGTCAAAGATGAACTGTGGAACACATCACTAGCAATGCATAAGTGCTCTCACCTTGACCTACAAGGTATACTTTGAATGTCTGAGACACTGGCTGTATTTTGAATAGACTATTTTATTATCATTTTCATTCTCATTTGCATGTAAGTAAGGTCACCACTTGTACGAGGCCAAGCACCACTTTTACATGTTATTGATCTAAAGTTCAGTGTAGTTTAATGACTGCATTTACCAATGCCTTTAATACAACACTGCCGTAAAAGAATGTACCATTTTTATCATTTTTATTCTGCATACTCATAAAATATGCATCGTATATTTTCAAGGGGCGTTTAGAAAGTTGGCAAACTTTCTAGATCTTATTTTCCCTGCCTATTTCCATCAGAGATGTTCAACAGCCATTGTGTGGGTCTGCATTGAAGTAATGTGTTCCTGTTAATTGTGGGAGTGTAGTAGTTTAGTGTCATCTATTTAAATGGTCATGATCAGTTGCTATCACTCCCATAGATATTGCTAATAGGTACTTTTCTACTGGTAGGTTGCGACAGGGGTATTTAATAGTGGAAATTTTGTATAATGTTGATGGTGGCAGCACATAAATGAGATGATATACGAGACACAGTGCCCTATAGTTGATTAGTTAAGTAGGTATAGTTGATACACTGTATTTAAGACACCAGTTTTACACCTAAATTATACAGAACTTCTGGTCAATGAGCAGGTGAAGGACAGCACCTATGCTATCCATATTAATGTGGTATTGAGCCATTTAAAGGGTTGATGACATTCAAATCCAGTTTGGGAGAACCCAGACGCTCAGTCTGAAGGAACAGAGATCCATAGACACTTAATCAATGAGATGCATAATTCATACAAGTTAACACAATGGCACATTTAACCAACGAGCAGACACAATTTTCTTACATGACCTTCATAAATGTATTTTGATTAACTTGGATACTTTTTTCTTGTAGAATTTAAAAAATGTGAACAATCCACCAGGCCACAACAGCAGTCAAGTTAAAATATTCTTACTATCAAAATGGTAAAATCATTATTTTGAATAGACTGTGCATACCTGTGCTGACACTATAACAAGTGTACTTATGTGGAGTGGTTTTTCAGTTCACACATTTTTATTGAGTGAAATGATTCAATTCTGAGAACGGCCTAATTATGCATAAAATATAAGCAAGTTATTAGATTGTTACTGTAACTCATGCTGGCCCGTTTGGCTAGCTAACATGTTGGTGACTAGTCAAATATGCCAAAAAGCTTCTAAAATAACTCCTTTTGCAAAAACACACATTTGAATTCTAATCAGTAGGTTAGTGTTTTTGCATTCTGTGTCACTGACAATACCTGTCACTGGATATTAAAGCACATATACTCATTGATAAGTTGCCCTTTCACTCCAGGGAGTGTGCTTTCCTATAAATATAGAAGCTAAAGGTCATGTTTTAAATCTTCAGACATGCCTGCATGGCTGCAGTACATCCACACAGAGGTAAACAGAAGCACACAAAGACCAACAGATTACAGTTCCTAGCGGACATGCACACAGACAGCTGTGGACACCACCGTCATGGTGTTCATGCTATACTAACAGGCATTTCATACTTTCACAGTAGGTCAGAGACAGAACCAATGAATTTCTTCTTCTCTCAAATCCTAAAGATTCATTCACTGAATCTTTGCATAAGTAGCATACATATGAAACAAATATGTTTCTGGATTCAAGCAAGTATTAATGTTAGATTACTAGCTACAATAGAAAAGTATTTTGTTTAATGTAGAAATGACATCAAATAAATGTTTGAAAGGATTTTCTGACCATCACCAACACCGCCAACAAGCTCTACATTGAGTGTTGAGTGTCAGCTGTTTTCCTTACACCCCAGACTTCATGTCATGAAAAGTTTCTACTTTCAGTCTTTTTGCTCTCTATTTTCTTTTTTGACCTTTGCATTTCCTCACAATTGATGTTCAATTTGCTGGCATTTAGAGCCATAATGAGTTTCACATTAACCCTTGGTGACCCAGTCACTGAGCAGTTGGATCATTTGGAAGCTGTCATTCTTTTTTTTATTGAGGTAGATCTTGCTAATTCTCCATTATGCTATAAATCTGTGTGTCAAGTCACATACTCCTCACCTTAGAGACAAATACAAAAAAATAAAAAACTGCAGTAACAGGTGAACTGCTTTCCATTGTTACATTCTTGGCAATTACCTGCAGAATTATGTGGTGGATTATTGTCAATTATTATCAAGAAACAATACATTTTCACAGGCTAAACACAGTCTAATAGTCATAATAACTGCAACATAAATTCTAGACTATTGATATTTCGCACCGACAGAACTTAACAAACAACTACACAAAACAATTTCATCATTAAAATTGACTATAAGTCTTCAAATTACATCAGCCAGTGGCGCCAACCATTAATATTAGCAGTTGTAAACATTGGAGTCTACTCACACACATGCATGAAAAAAGCGACACAGAGGCTGTGCATGCACATAAGAAGTAGGAGTAAAATACCTGAGCCTCTCTTAGAGACCACCTTTACACTCTTGGACAGGGTGATGTACAGCAGGATCATCAGAGGGCTGGGAGGTCTCATCTTCCCCCCGTCCTCACAGCCTAAAAAGAGCGAAGGAGGGAGAATAGGGATGGCAGGAGAGAGAGAAAGAGCCATCAGTCACTGCCATTACATGAGATCAAGTACCTCTTTGTACTACTAGACAAGAGTAAGTGTCAGTGCGGAGGGATGTTCTGCAAAAACTACAGAGAGCGCGCGCACACACACACACACACACACACACTTTTGTGCAAATATTTGCACACCAACTTAAACATACTCACACACTTAGATCAACATACCAATTTCCACATTCCCCTGGGGGGGTTACGGGGGGTCATTCTTAGAGTGATTTTCTTTCGTGGTTGAAATTCAGACGAGTTATCATTAAAGGGATATATTTCATGAAACACCATTCCATAAGATGCTGACAAATCAATAAAGAAATAATTACATGTGTAAGAACGACCAGTTTAATCGCCGTTTTCATTAAAAACCGAGAGGGTTGGGAGGAGGTGGGACCTTGAGGGAATTTAAAATGATCACCTTCTGACTCAAAGTGATGTAGCAAATATCCCACCTATACCCCTTATATCGACGCTTATTATATTAATTAATGGAGGTGACTCGCTCTCTACCTCTCATCTTCTCTGAGTAAATGACATAATCTAACATGTAGTAATTACCCCTTAATAGCCAGGTCCTGAAATAGTGCTGCAGCTGCTGTATAAATTTAAGAAGAAACTGTTTATTAGCTTAAAGGTTATACTCATGGCAATATTCATCCATGTAATAAATTTTTTGAGACATCAAACAAGAATCACAATTGGGAAGTAAATTAGTTACCATTTAACCTGTTAGCATCACCCAATTTGCCACTGACATGTTTAGGATTAGGATAATCTTAAGACCCCCTTTTTGCATGCCTAAATATGAACGCTTACAGAACTGTGGTAAACATGCAAGGTGCAAATTAGAGTGCATTTGCAGGTGTTTGTTTAGCTTCTGGCTAAAATATAATTTGACTCAAACCCCCAGCAAGTTGCTGCTGACCTGATGGCAGTTAGGAGGGTGAAATTTTGGACAAGAAAGCCTTGTTTAAATTATAATGAAATTATAATTTCCTTAAGATCAACATTGTTTTAGACCAGAAGCTTCTAAAGTGTCTCCTATTTCCATTCGTTTTAGACTTTTTAATGGCATGACATAAGATAAAACATATTTATGAACCGTTAATGAAATGTTAGTGAAATATAAAGGAGCTTATGCCTTATTTTAAGTCTAGTGCTAAGTTAGCCAGCTGCTGGCTTCTGCTTCCCCATTACTATGTCTGACTCCTGGCAAGAATGTGAAATCTAATTCCCAAAATGCTCAATTTCTTTCACGTCTAAGATTTTTATTTTTTTTTATTCCTTGCTAGTTCCTTTCTCCTATGTTTTATCCAAAGGTAGACAGAAATCCCTCGTGTTGTTTCTTTTGAAGCACGGATAACAAAGGAGGGGCGAGAGTTGACTCCGTGGTGCAAAGAAACTCTTATATCTACTTGTGTAGGAGTATGTCTTTAGTACCAGATAACCAAAATTCTTTAGGACAGGATGGGAAGATTGAGCAATAGCTCGATAATGTTCCTTTCAATCAAACTGCATAGAAATTAATAAAACAACACACACGGAACTGACCAAATGAACCTGAAATGAAAAGATAGGCTCTTTGAAGACAAAAACTAAGAGAGACAGAGCCAGGAGGGACCTTGGAATCCACAGCTAGTCACGTGCCCTGCAGATTAGCATAGCTAATGAAAGGGGCCTCTCTCAGCGTGTGTTTACACGGCACTCACAGCTCCTACTTTAAAAAAGAACCCTTTCTCTGCTCCTCACTCACATTCTGCTAGGAAACAACTCTCAGTCAATAAACACCATTATGCCAATAAAATTCCTGTGAAACACCACAGCTGATTTGCTCCTCCTTTTTTTGTTTCTTTAATGGCAACAAGCTGGAGAGTTGTGAATGTGTGTTTTTAGCCTCAGCTGTAACTCCATGATGGTTTATGGTTATGCAATCACCTATCCGAAATATATCCCCAGACTATAGTAGTCTTAATGACTTTATACCTCTTTAAAGATAAACGTATTCCACAACTAATGCAGCGATACTGTTTAAGTTCAAAACAGCAAGGGAGACGAAGCTAAAAAATAAACAAAAAAGGTAAAAAACTGAAAAGTCAAGGGACCACATGCACAGAGAAAGATTTTAATATTGTCACAGCGTAGTAGTTTATTTACATACTGTACCTTTCTTTTGTCTACTCTATAGTTAGCTTGCTGTCTGTCTTTCGTTTAGTGTCCTCACTGTATTTCTGCGGTCTGTAAATGGACGTCATGTGATCAGCCTGGTATTCAGTGTTAAAGCATTCTGCTACATCAACTGTCATGGAGGCTAAAATGAGCACCATGTAACCATAAAATGATCAGTTTAACTCTGGTCTCTATCGTCCCATAATTCCTGTTAATATTTTTGCTTTAAGCTCTCAATCGTTGGCAT
Source organism: Pelmatolapia mariae (assembly GCF_036321145.2). Taxonomy (NCBI): domain Eukaryota; kingdom Metazoa; phylum Chordata; class Actinopteri; order Cichliformes; family Cichlidae; genus Pelmatolapia; species Pelmatolapia mariae. The sequence continues at coordinate 22,275,056 of NC_086241.1, forward strand.
CGGGCACAAAAAAGAAAACAAAACCGTAATTAGTTGTAAAAAGTTGATTCACTAAACAAAATGATTGGCAGGCGGGTTTGTGCAGGATGGGGAGGTGCCCCTCCGTTACAGCCTAATTCAACAGAACAATGTTAGTGACCCTGCTCTGAATCCCGGTCGCGTTACGCCTTCACAATCTCAGTTTGGGCCTTGCCAGCCATGACATCACCAGCCTGCTATCCTCACACACAGAGAAGGATTGTGCATTTCACATGCAGCCCCTAACAAACCATACAAACACCCAAAACCCACCTCATTTCCTGTCACCTCTGTTTAACCCAACACAAAAGAGCTAAAAAAGGAACTTAAAAACAAGAACGGTCCATCGGACAGATTCTCAGTGTACTTTTTAGGACAGACTGATGACTGAGTGAAACTACACACATTAGACATCCGCATGTAAACTCAATAAAGCAGCTCTTTGACTACCTTAGTGTAGACTCTATTAAATGTTTTTGCAATCCTCGACGCTTCATTCATCATTTTATGATGCTCAGTGGAAACGTACACCATAACACTTTTATGGTTAGTGTCCCAAAACAAAGAAAGCTTGAGTTTGACTTAAACATACAAGGTAAACATTTCTTAGCCTGACCGACTTCTTCTGAAGGTATTAAGCTATATAACATCCAGGACAAGAAAAAAGCTCGAAAGGTAATTTCAAAGTGCCCAATAAAAAACGTTTCATGGTTTTAAAAATTAAAAATATATAAAAGTACAGCATGTAAGTGAATCACAATATGTACTATCCGTTTATTCTAATATGACACTGCTCTGTTGCTTGTATAGTTAAGAGCCAAGCTTTTTCTCTGAGGCGTCAGGAGCAGGTGTGTTTGAGGAGGCACACACAGAGGCATGGCGTGAGATCCACGCTTCAGCGATGCATGAAGCATGCACACATCATCACCCACAGTAGCACACATGCCGTTTGACTGCTGTTTTGTTACCAGAAAATGAGGGGCATGGCCCACCACCACCTGCTGACTCGCCCCTGACAAAGTAGCAGAGGAATTTAGTGTCTGTTGCCATTGTTACGGGACTGTATCTTACAGGATAGCAGTATCTCCTCCCAAATTCAATTATCACCTCAGGCTATTGGTTGCTAACACACCCCCATTGTTCTGTTCATGTTGTCTATGCGTGTGTGCGTGTGTGCTTCCATCAGACCTGAGTATGTTATTCTCATTTCCAATTTTTTCTTATCTCTCAAGGCAGTGCACACAAATTCACGTAATTACAGGCCAAAAACACCTTGCTGATATAGGATGAAGTTGTGCCATCTTAAGAGAGAGAAGGAAAACGCCGCCATCTTGGCATAGAAAGCCATGGGTGATTGATCATGTGATTTAGAGATTTAATCTAATTTGAAGGCAGACCACGCTGTGGTCTTAGGTAAAGTACATCATAAGACGTGACTCTGACCTAAAAAGAATTTATCCAAATCTTGTTGCGTCCATGGAGTTATCCCTGCTGCTTCCTTTTAGCTCTAACTTCTACATTATGTCATCTACTGTTTCTAATATAACAAAATAGACGGTCCAAGTGAAAATGTGAAACAGATAACATATGTAAAAGTGAACATTTAAAGAGGCAAATTCAACCTAGACTATTTATCCAACAAGGTATGACGTTCATTACGACGAGTTCTTCAAGAAAGAGCACAAGGGTCTCTCATTAGCTGTCTCTGCTAAGTGCAGGTAGGACAATTTATTTTCAGGAATAGATGATGAGTGTATCCCACTGCTGCAAATACAAGGGTTTAATCTTTCTCACACACAAAAACAGGCCAAGTGCTTTTTGATCAATATTACATGAGTAATAACTGCATAATATTAAATGAGATTTCAACAGATTTTTCTTATCTGTATACAGATCATAACCCTGATGTTGTGTATGGAAATGTGTACATACATATATATACGGTATTTGTATACCACCATCTATTCTATAAAACTCTGCATTATTTATGAGCATCAGCAGCCAGTGACTGTAAAATTACCTTTGAAGCTACCCTCTTAGAGATAAATAAACTGACTGACATTACTGATAACAGGAAGCAGGTTCAACACTGAATTCAATTAAATTAAAGAGAAAGTCTAAATTATTCAAAAATGAACGTGAATTTGTGTGCAAATGCAGCTCTCTAACTTTCATCGTTATTTCTCTTCATCTGCAGATTTAGCTGCGCTAACATCAAATGCGACACCAGCAAGCAGAGCAGCCAGATGAAGATGAACAAGACAAGCACAAGGAAACACACACACAACTGAATGAGTCATAGGTGTTTCTATGTGTCACTGTGTCAAAGAGATTCATGCTGGGATAGCTAGTAAATGGCACAGCATACTGTAACTATGCTTACTGTATGTTTACCTGTTCCTCATGCTGCTCAATGTGGCATCTGCGCGCACATGTGTGTTTGCTCTGCTGTTTGCCAGATGTGTCACAGTGTGAGTCAGGCCCCATGAGCGGCATTGTGCAGTTGTAATGTGAATCACTGCTTCGGAATAAAAAATAAGCTTGGTGGTACACCAGGTGAGCTTTCGTTAAAACACATTTGACCGCTTTTGACCATGATCAGCCCTCGTTAATCTCCAGAGGCTGGCCATAGGTGGTTAGAGCTAACGAGCAAGGTGCTGTGAGCTATGCCCTGCCTCAGTCCCAACACGCACCTCTTCACTGAGTGAGATTAATTACCACACGATCCTGAGCCAATCCACACCCCTGCTGTTCTCTGAACTTCGAACATAAACACACGGAGACTGCACATGCACGTAAAGAGCACATTCAAGCACATAAAATGCAGTCCTGTGTATATAATTAATTAGAAGAGCTTCAAGGCAAACTAAAGCCGTTTGCTCATGATCGGTCAAGAGTAAAGGCCGTGGGTTGTTGAGGTCTGACTTCACACACATTCCACCAGCAGTGAAGCATTTTCCTGCAGTTGTTGATTGCTTTCAGCCAGGTCTCCCATGCCCAGGCCATTGTCAGCTGTCCAAGGATGACTGGCCACAGAGACGCCCTTATGTTTCTAGTCAATGCTGCCTTTGATGGAGAGCAGGGGCCAACGCTCTCCTCACCCATTTAGTGTACACACCCCACTGGGGCTGCTGGACCACAACTGGCACCCAGGTAGACTAAAAACACTGGCAAATGCAAGCACACCACTTCCACAGAATGGTAAACAAACTGGGGTGTGCACACAAACATAGAACATTTTAAATATGGATGAATGTTGTGCCTTTATGTTTTGACGTCATATTTGACAAGTTTCATCTAAAGCACTTTTTACTCTGCACCATAGACTGGCAACATGTCCAGGTTGTGGATGGATGGGTGGCTATTATATTATTCTGATTTGTTATTGCTCTAATTGCTACATTGCAAGAACAAGCTCAAATGTGCACAGTTTGTTCTGGCATCAATGAAGATTCAGCGCAGTTCAGTGAACTCTGTAGGCGTTATGTTATATTTAACATATTCTTTTCTCATTGCAAACATGTTTTCTTTTAGTTTATTATAGTAAATATGCATGCTGAAATGTTAAGCAATTATCAGTAACTCTTTCAAAACAGTACACTGTTAAATCTATTTTACAAATAAAAAAAAGCAACTAATGGTGACTTAATGCCAATGAGGCATGTCATGTGGTTAGCGAAGAGCAAAGGGCGGAATGAATTTGCCAAAGTGCAATACGGAAACTATTTTTGCTTTCTTTTTTTTTTTCATTTTAATCAGCTTTTAAAAATTTGTTTCCGTTGATAAAAAAGTGACCGGTGCACAGAGGAGAAGGCCTTGGCCCGGCTACCCTAGAGGCTTAGTCAGCAGATTAGCTGATATGTTCCCAGGTTGCAAAAGATCTAAAACACAATAGGACACTAACCTGGTAACTAGCCGGCTTAAAAGGGACCTTTAACTGGAATAAGATCCCTCTAGTCCGCATGTAAGGAATTAATAAAGTTCTTCATATTATTATTATTATTATTATTATTGTATAATCAACACAAAAATATACAGTTATTATATACACATTGTAATTTACACATCAGTGTCTCATGATACCCGAGTCATGTAGCCAGGCAGCAGCAATAGATTCTAGTCAAGTACCTGCTAAATTGTATCCTCTCATCAACTTAAGTGAATAAAAATATCCCCAAATGGTTATTGATTTGCTTAAATTGATTCTGATTTTTTTAGGCGTGGAGCATAATATCCTTCATCTGCCAAACTGCAGTCTGATATTGACATCTGAAGTTAGAGGACATCCAAGTATATATTAAAGTGTCAACACACTTGTCTAAAAGTGCGACAACTCAAACAAAACACTTTCTCCTCTAGGTAAAAGACTTTGAGAAATATGACAGAGAGACAGTCATAGAAATTTTTCTCAAATTCAGTTTTTTTTCTCTGTTTCTCAGTGTGAAAAAACAAAAGTGTGAAGGAAAACATGCAAGTTGGGACTCTATTACACAATCCAGGACATGTCTTGGATAAACCTTGACTATATTCGACCTTTTTCGCCGCAGACATTCTGACTTGGCGTGTACAGTAATGATGGTTGAATTCCAAATAAGCGAGGTGCTGCTTTTGTGCATGCTGGTTCACTGTCATGAACTATGGGGACAATTAATGGAAGTGAGGGAGTGTTAATTCCACCTGTGCTCTCTTCACTGTGACAAGATAAAACATCTGTCATAAAAAAGGTCTGCCACAGAAGCTTTCATGGAAACTTTCAATCCGAGATAGAAAATGAGGACTTTGATTGGATCTGCACGCTTCAGCTGCCTGACAGACATACAGCTGCTGTACAGGAGCGCAGCGTGCCTGATGAGGAATCAGCAGCCGCTGCAGTAGAAACACATCACCATATGTTGCAATTCCACAAAAACTAAGGCAGCGCTGGAAAGGTAAAAAGGTAGCTTGCAGCGTGGGAAAAAAAGACTATACATTTGCTATATTCCCATCCTGCTTTTGATTGTGACATGGGGCGTAGAGAGGCATTGCAGTTGTCTAAAAAGACTGTATATGTCTGTTTTTTTCCCTTTAAAACAAAGCTCCTTGAGGAAAGGAAATGCTGGCCTGAGCGGTTTTCACCTGGAATGTGCATTTACGATTTGGTATCCATGACAGTCTGTCCTATTGTCTGGAGAAGCCATCGTAGTAGCAATGGAGCCTAAACGAGGCCAATAATGGTTCTCTGCTCGGTCCCCAGAGTCCTGCCTGTTTAAAAATCGATTCTCTGCTTGACTAAGGACAGGCTGGGAATAGAGAGAACTAAAAGAAATGGAGAGGAAAGTGGAGGAAATAAGGAAGCAGGGGTTGAGAAGAGTTACAACAGATAAGAAAGATACCTCCAATGAAAAATCCAACTGTAAGTTGCATAATCAATTGTATTTGGATCAGAGCATCATAAATTAAGACAAGCATGCTGTTGCAAAAAACATTTCAAGAAACATCTAGCCGTGGTTGTTTTCCAGCATGCTCGTGTGTTTATCATGCTATTTAAAAGTAATATCAAACACTTTTTATTAGAAGAACATTTTTTATGTGTATGTATGCAAAGTCGTCACAGCTGCATAAACATACACTTCATCTCATCATCTCCGTATAGTCCAGTGCACAGTGCAATATTTTAACTGAAGTATAACTGAAGTAAAATGTGCATATCTAGTCTAGAAACCTTATTTTGTTTTAAATCTGTCAAAGTATTTTGAAACGGTTCCAGAAAAAAAAAAAGTATCCATAACTCGATATTTTGAGTTCTTTTCTTGAACTTTCGAGTTAATAAGTCGAAATTTCGAGAAACGTAACTCGAAATTTGGAGAAACATTACTCGAAATTTGGAGAAACATTACTCGAAATTTCGAATTACTTTTCTCAAAATTTCGAGTTAGCTCTGCCAATCAGTAATGTACGTGAATGAGGTCACTTTCTTGTTACCCGGAAGCATATGGCGCAGAGTAACGCGCACTCAAAACCGGATCGCAACATTCGCGAGTACGTTTGCTGATAGTAACGCCATGTGATTCAGCTAATAACACAAGGATTTCATCATTTTTGAAGCCATGCTGAAAATACTCAGCAATCTGTGCATTCATGACTGGATGTAATACCGGCAGCTTAGCTGTAGTATTTGTACCTGAGGGCTTCAGCTTCCGGGTAACAAGGAAATGACGTCATTCACATAGCTTACTGATTGGCAGCGCTAATTCGAAATTTCGAGTTACTTTTCTCAAAATTTGGAGTTAATAAGTCGAAATTTCAAGTTAATAAGTCGAAATTTTGAGAAAAGTAACTCGAAATTTCGAGTTATGGATCCTTTTTTTTTGTGGTGGAAACGGGCTTCCATAGTTCTCTGAATGGCATCTTGCCTTGATTTATATGCTTACTGGCCACTTTTTTAGATACACTGCTCATTAATGCAAAATCAGTCAATCACATTGCAGGAACTCAAAGCAAAATTATAATAGAAACTGCTGATCAACTGAGGTTTTTTCCACACAACCATGTCTGCGGTTTACAGAACATGGTCTGCAAAAGAGAAAATGTCCGGTGAGCAGCAGTTCTCTGTGTGAAAATACCTTGTTGATGTCAGAGGTCTGATGAGGCCAGACTGCTTTGCGCTGATAGGAAGGCAAGAGTAACTCGAATAACAACTTGTTAAAACCAAGGCATGCAGCAGAGGATCTCTCAGCACACTCCAACCTTGAAGAAGATAGGCTACAGCAGCAGAAGACCACACCAGGTGCCAGTGTTGGAATGGGAGATTTGCATCACGATGGGCAGATGACAAATCTGCAATTTGCAACGATTTGATATATTGATATGGCCTAAAATCTCAGAGGAATGTTTCCAGCAATTTATTGAAGTGGGAAGTAACAAAGTACAGATGCTTCATTACTGTACTTGTGTAGAATTTTCAGATATCTGTAGATATCTTGAGTATTTTTTTTCCTGACAACTTTTACTTGCTTTTACTGCACTTTAAAAAAATATCTGTACTTTCTATTCCTTATATTTTCAAAACAGGCTCATTACTTTTGGTTTAGGGCATTTGAAGGGAGTTATTATTTCACTTCACTGCGAGCCTTCAAACATCAAACCAATTTGAGCCTAAACAGTAACACCTGAAAGGCAGTCCTGTTCATGTATTAATCACCAGGGGATGACACATAACAACAGATGAAAGAGACAAAACTCTGTCCAAACGTCAGGGGTTAAAGTGGGCCGATGTTTCAACTTATTTATTATTATTTTTATTCACAACATCGGAACGACTGCAGGTGTCCATAAGTTACGGTTACAGTACTTCAGCATTTAGCTAGCCCTACTGAAGAGGAGCAAATATAGAGTGAGTAACATTTTTTAAGTAGGTCATTTGCAACATTTCTATCAGCTCAAAAAACATCAGCAAACACACAAACTGTGTCTACAGTTTGTTGCACAGTGTGTTGCTAGCTTAAAGGTCCAGCTGCTATATTTCACAGGAAGAGAAAAAAACGAGACCTAACTTCACTCCGCAATGGAGAAAGAAAGAGGAAGAAGGGAGGTCATATTTAAAGGTAAGGACTGTTCCGTGGTATTTGATAAACTGGAAAAGCTTACATGTAATTCCTCTTGTTTTAAAATCAGATATTGGGTCTGTACATGTGACATGTTTTTTTCATGTTGTGAAACTTGCTGCAAAACAACCTGTTGTAGACTAACTGTGCTATTTAGAGGTTGCATGAAAAACTCTGCAGGTTAGTGCAGGATAAACAGGTTAGTTTGCAGTACTGTGGTTATTCACAGTAAAGGACTGTGTGCGACCGGTGGACAGTGACTGTGGTTTCATGGTCAGAGTTAGATTACATCAAGTGTAGCAGAGATGAATTTGAAGTTAAGCTGATATTGCTTAGATCCATTCACTGAATTCCACCTTCATACTAACTTTATAGTGCCTAATATAAAGACATCGTAAACAATGTACTGTCTATCCCTATTGTGTAAATCCACAAAGAGCAGCAGGTCAGCTCATCCTAGCCTGTACACAAAGAAAGTCTACTGGAGAACACCCATTCAGAAGGTTTCAAGTGATAAGCTGCTTCCTCATCTCAACACAACCTTTAAAGAAACGTTTCCACTGATGTGAATTAATTAACTCTTTCAATTATTACAGTATCAGCTATCAAAATGAAAATTACTGACGTTGCTCAGTCTAAATGGAACCAGATTGCACACCACAAAAACAAAAAAGGAACTTACCAAGGTGTGAGTTACCAAAACTACTGGCAGTATGTCACAGAGTTGAACTTGTCTTGTTTCCTTGACTTTACAGCCTACAAAGAGCCTGAGGTACTGTCAGTTTCGACAGAGAAAGATATATGTGCAGCAGCATTAAGTGAACCAATGACAGCCATCTGGGTGTTGCAGTAAAATACCTGCAGCCAACCAGACCTAAATACACACACAAAGGAGGTATCACACTTACTAGGGATGGATCAATGGATGGTATATGTTTAATTGAACATGTGCTCCCATTGTTATCTCTTGCTGTACACACCAACACTCTACCTTGTATTACCCCAGCTGTTTTATGTGAGCAATGCCCCATAAGCACATCCCAGTGACCTTCACTCTCTCATCTATAGAATCCCAACATACTCACCTCCACCTGGCCACAGTGCACTATATGATGCAATGGGACTCTAAAATCAATGTTTTGGATGCTCTACAATATTCAGCTAAACCAAAGTGGACATTGCACTCCTGTATACTTTTTGTTCTTTGTCTGAATACACACATCCGGCATCCTTTTCTTTTTTCAAGAAAATAAGAGATTAATTACCATATGTATTTTATGCAAATGGTGCAGTGTTTTCAGATATAGTGATCCACATATCTAATAAAGCATGGAAATGTTTAAAAAAAACCTGTTCAGGCTACTGGAAATTCAAGGTTGCCGTTAAAATTTAATATCTAGTATGTGCTTTCTCTAGTGATTCATGAAGAGTATTTAAAATCCATGTTACAACCACACACACGGACACACACACAGAGTCAGTAGCATTGATTGTTCTCTGACCGCAGCTGTATCCATTCTGTAGTGCTGTGGGTCTCCAAGAGGGGAAAGGGCCCTGTGGGGAGCACTCCACTTATCTCAGATGGAATCTTATTACAGGATTTATGTGAACTGAAACAGAAATTTAAGACAGGGTATTCTTATATGTGTGTTGGTACATGTGTCTATCCCTGCTGTGGGGTTATCTAGGTTTTGTCAAAGGAATAATGAATGGACTTTGTTGATTGCAGCTCCAGCCTGTAACTAGTCACGGCTCTTCACAGTCCATGTGTTCAACATCTTTTGAGTGGCATATTGTATTTTGGGTACATAATGCTGCCATATTACCATCACATGATAGCAAAGCATTAAAAACTGAGCCAGAAATGAGAAAGCATACCGGGAGAGCTGGGGTGAAAGTCCAGTCAGCTCTCTTTCTTTTATTTCCTTTTTTTCTTTTTTCTGACACCCTGCAAGGCCCGGGCAGGCTGATCTGCACTGGTGTGTGGATGGAGGGAGAAAAGAGGGATGGGAGGAGGAGAGGCAGCAGGAGAAAGGGAGGGAGAGAGGGATGCATGGCAGGGGCTGCAGAACTAGGAGAAGTGCCAGATCACTGCTGGAGCCAAGAACAGGACTGACTCGGCCTGTGTGTGTGTGTGTCTCTATATGTGTGCAGACACACACACACACACACACAAGCATATCCAGGATGAACAGACCCATAGATGTCATTGACCTTCGACAAAACACACTGCAATGTCAGCTCCAACAAACACTAGTGGCCCTTCACTATAACACAGCACGCATTAAATCAACCCAGCTTCCTTTGTTTGTGTTTGTTTATTATGAGTTCTCTACATCCCAAAGTTTAAATCTTTGCTCATCATCTGACAAGGAAGCTCTCTGTTGCGCTAAGTTGCTGCCCCGTGTGTGCGTCTGTGTAAACTCAACTGGAAGACTATTTTAAAGACCCTGGTGCCCACTCATTACTGACCAACAGCACTAATGGCCAGCATCCGGTGCACAATGTGAGCCCACATCAGAGACGGCTGCTCAGAACAGTGCAATATTTATGGCAGTCCCCACTCCCTGGGGTCTCATTGCACCATAACACAGACCATTGCAGCTGACAAAACAACAGGGCAGAGCGTTTCAGCTTTAGGAAACAGTAGAAACACCTCGAGTTCTCTTTTCCTCTCTCGGCGTCTTTCTCTGTCTCCCCCGTGCCAATTCTTGCATGACCTTGTCTGTTTTTGTCTTCCCATCTTTATAGCTCAGAGCTAGGGCCATCAGAGTGGATTTGAGAGGCAAGATGACAAGCCAAGCAGCAGAAAATTGACATAAAGTCACTCCTTCCCCCCCACTGTCTATTTTTTGTGGGCCAGTCCACCGAGAGATCGCAGCTTACAATTACACTGTTGTGAGCAAATCTGATCTTGAAAATTCGAACCACTTTCTTACAAGTACCTGCCAGCTCTGAGACTTCCAACATCCACGTCTCTAAGGAGCGCTACAACTGTGATTCACTTTCCGCACAAATTCTACAAAAGCAAAATGATTAAATTACACCTTTAAATACAATTTCATCAGACATCAAGACAAGTCAATTTGCCAGGCTTAATCTTGTGCGCGCCACTCTGTGTGAGCATTTCTCTGTTTTACATCCCTCCACCCCTTTCATGTATGTGCCCTGTATGAGCACACGTGTTGGAAGCGTTCACATTGCATATCTTACATGTTCACCCATGGGACACTGGTGAGATTTGCCCAGGACCAATGCAAAGTGACAGCTGAGAGATTGATTCCATTACAGCCGGTGTGGTCGACCCTCTGTATTTTATGGCAGGGCCAAAGGCAGCGTGCAAACAGTAAAAGAGAAACCTAATACATTTAAAGTCAGGAATAGGATTTATTCAAGCATGTTCTCATGACAGACATAATCATAAGGGAAATAATTAACAATGTCCAGACCGAGTTTCTTTTTTTATTGATGGAGACTGAGAGGGCAACACGTCCTTTTAGATCATATGATGAAAAAGATCATTTGTCGGTTTGCAAAATGAGCCATATGACTGTTTTCTAATCTCTTCTATCGAGTCTTATTTTGGCTCTCTGAGATGAAGTGTTTTTAGGTTTAGGGAAACTCAAACAGCTGGTTAAGTCTGAAACCAGATTGTGCTCATGGTTTAAAATCAAACCTTGGTTTTGCTCAGAGAGAGTGTTAAGAAAAAATAAAGGGTGAATGATTGCACTATAACATCTTCCCTAAAAGGTTTTGCACCACTATAACAAAGTCTAAATCCTTCAAACATTTGCATAGCCCCAATTCTTCCTCTTCTTTTTAAAGAAACAACTAGTTTTACAGTTTTCTTAAATCCCTTAGACTTCTTCCTTAAATCCTAACATTTCCATCAAATATATGATTATAAAAGTAAAAACTGAAGCTAAAGCTAACACGTTTAAATAATAGTTTAAACATTCTGATAATCTGCCTTCATTCAGCTGATCAGATTTGATTGACAGCGTCCTGGAACACAATCTCACTCCAATTATTGCATTTTAATTAAAATGTTAGAAATCCTGATTGGCTCCATTATGGTCCAGCTCCCATCAAAAAAGAGAAAAAAGCCTAATCCAAAACACAAATAAAGACTTTTTAAATGAAATAATAAAACTCTTTAAACTTCTATCTGGCAACAAATGTGCACTGATGTAGTCATAATATGTTTGGGGGTTAAGAGCTAAAAAAAAGCCCTGTAAATCTTCTTATGAAAATAGTCTTAAATAATTCATTTTTGGTGTTACACCCTCCTGAAAGATCCAACCTTCAGGCACAATTAAAACCATCTGCCTGTGCTAAGTTAGGGCTGTCTCGAGCCACAAAAACACAGCTGACCCATCAGGGCATGAAGACTGGACCTTTCTGGGTGTCCTGTAGGGTCTGGCACTGGAACATTGGCAGGACTGGATCAACCCTTTGGATCCTGTGGATTACGGGGAGGGGCCTGCATGGATCAGGCTTTTTCAGGTGTATCCTGTGGGTGCTCTACGGGATTTTAGTTTGTAAGCTAAATGAACTACTTGGTCTCTTTTTTGTGTTACTCATGTGCTAAGGGCAACACCAGAGCACTACACTGTAATGAGACGATCACTGATCACTTCACCTGTCAGTGGTTTTAATTTTGTGGCTGATTTATGTAGATATTTAATCGGCTTTCAAACTTGCATTCCAGCCTTCGAGCTTAAAGAGTATGGTTCTTTAGCAATTGAAAGCAAGTCTGTGTACCTCTCTTTAACTTTTATATATCCAAACCCCCACATCGCCACCCCTCAGTGACTGCTCTCTGCACATCAAGCCTCCAGATAATGCAGATTTTTTCCCCGTTTCCTTAAATCACTACCTGCCTTCCTCATTTTTTCTTCCCCATGTTCATCTCCTTCTCTGGTCGATTTAGAAGTACAGGCCATTTTCCATTAGTTTTCTCAATAAATGTCTAAACATAAAGGCATTTTTATCTGGTGAGCAAAGTGACTTGAAGGTACAAAATCGACACCACTTTAATCTAAATACTGTAAGAGCTGGCAGCTTATGCTTCCGAGTGACTGAATTAAAGAGCCAAGCTCTTGAAAGCAACCTTGACAGGCCTAACTTTGTTTACATTGACAGCTTTCAAAGTAGAGTGAAAGTAAGAAGTTAAGTTTTCTAAAAATGTGCTCCTGAAAGAAACTTGAGGCAGACAGACCAAAGTTACAGCATGAAGGAAAGATGAGGGAATCAGTGAAGTGGGATCTGTGCCAAGTGCTGTGAGAGTGATAATGTTGGAGAGGTTATCAGGGAGGTGATATCAGTACAGATGTTCAAGCATCCACTGTCAAGGATCCTGCAGTGTGCTGTATTACTGTCATTCTGTTCTCTGATGGGAATGTTAAATTTTGCTTTTTCAGAGAAAGTAAAGAAAAAAGAATACTAATTTCAAAAACACACAATAACTTTATAATGAGGTCCATGATTAAGGGTGTAATTCCCCTACAATTAAATGAAATTTCAGTTTTTTATTTGATTATCTTTACCTGAAAATACATGCTGGTAGTAGAATAAGGAGGTAACAGTTCAAATGAGTTTTTGCATAAAAGCAAACAATGTTTCCCAGCCTACACTGCAAATATGCCGTACTTTCAGGACTGCTGGAGTGGCTAAACATCCTAATCTGATTGCATAATCATGCATTGTTTTGCTGTCGACTAAGGACTTTTACTATTCACCTGTATAAAAATGTGATAAGGACTTTTCTTCATCTCCTATTTATAAAAAACAAAATCAACAAAATTATTTGGTTTTTTTTCTTTTGTTCTTGTAAAATACCTCAATTGCTGCACCCTCATTCTTGTTTAGCTACCATTAAGTATTAGTACCAACCAAAAGCACCACATATATTTAAACTGCCATGATAATAAGGAAGGGTAAATGTGCCATGGTCCTCTTAAACAAAACAAGTAAATGGAGTAAATAAAAAGCGTTTTTAACAATTTTAACCTCAAATGTGATACATGCCTACTGAAACTCTTTATGAACTGGCACTGAAAATGCAACATGGATCAAATCTATTCATTTTTAAATAACCTTTACCCTTTTTTGTTATGGTGGGAGAAACTGAAGCAACTGGAAAAAAATGGTATAATTACAAGAAAGGGCGTAAATGACTGGCTGATAGAAAAACAGAAATTTGGCATTCTTAAAAACTGAGTACAGCACTGCAGTTGCCCAGTCCGGCCATAGAACTAAAGATGCTTGAATACCAAGCTGTATTGTCTAGATGCATCAGCTTGGCCTCGTCATCCTTCACCACGCCCAAGTCGATATGAATGATAAATGAATTAATGCTATCTTGACTATTATCATCTTACTGATATTTGATCTGGGAGTGCATTTTACAATGAAAATATATCAGAGGCAAAATGTATATTCTAATGTGTCATAAATACTGTCAATATCTGTGATATTGTATCACATTATGTTTTCTAGCATTTTCAAACTCCAGCCTCATTTTCTCCCTCCTTTTTCAAACACTTCATACACAATAACAGTGGATCATTTATAATAATATCACATAAATATATAAATTACTGCTCTTAAACTCCTCATGGGATTTGACATTACCAGTTAGACCTATGAGCATGAATGTCATGAGTTCAAGCTGGAAGGTCTTCAAACCGGCATCTAAATGCCATCGTCCTAATTTGTGAGATGAAAACGTGATTTATTGTCCATGTATGGTTCCTTTGAAGGCTAGTTAATCAAACAGTATTCTCTCTGAGATGTTTATTGTTCCTTTATTGTCAATCAATGTGACAGGAAGAAGATGGCTCTTTAAAACATGACCCTTCCCCCAGATATCAATTCCAATAGTCCAGTGACTAAAACAGCATGCAAGTACATGCGTGCATGTGCATGTGTGCGCACACTCCAGTGGGTGAATTAATGAATTGGCTCGCAACCTTTACTCAACCTTTTCTGCAGCAGGGACACAAATCACTGACCTGTCCTTTCTGCTGTGATGTGGCGATCTGAACGATTTCATCAGATAACAGACAGGCTAAAAGCTCCGGTTCCCTGACACCACTCTGTACGCTACATCTATGTGTTATTATGCTGTGATTTTGTGTGTGTGTAAGGATATAATTGAACATTTTGAACCTTAGAGCCAATATGCCTCAAATGAATCCTCAGCTCCCACATCAAAATGATTATTCCTAAACAAACCGTGTTTAATCGACTGCGTGCCTCTGCGGCTCTCTCCATCTGGAGGATGCTGTGTGACAGCTTCCCTTAAATTACAAATATCAATCTGCCACAGTGGGAGCTCAGCTGCCAGTGGCCTCATGGGGGTCCACATCAAAGCAACCAGCCTTCAAAACAAAGCCATCAAAATGCTGCGCTTGCTAGACGCTTTGTTCTGAATCAACCATGTTCATCACCTGATCACAACTGTGGTAAATTGACCGAATATTTTGTGATAAAGAAACACAGAAAAATGCTTCCAAAAAAAGAAAACCACAAAGAAAAAGAAAAAGAGCTAAACTGAGCTGCCTTCACCCAGGATGCTGACCTGAAGTTGGCCCAGTGTGTGGTTCTAGGTCAGCTCTGTGTGGCTCCACTGCTCATTCTTCCCCTACGGCAGGGACCGACAGACGCTAGCACCAAGGGCTCCCAATCTGCCGTGTGATCAGTGGGACTCTCCCTAAGCGTGTTCCCCCTCCTCATGACCGGCTGTCTGCCCCCGGCAACACTACCACTTACACTCCATCCACCCGCTTATTGATAAACTTCACTGCAGGATCGCCTTTGCTCCTAGGGAAAGCAATGGAACTGCAGGGTGGCCTAATTCAATCAGCGTTAGGGGAAAACGCACACACCATTCATCACCAACGAAAGACCACTTCAAGAAGTCTGTACTAGCGATTCCCCCCATACCAGATGACCATTAACACGCAAACAAATTAGCTTGCTGTGGTCCCACTGGGCACTGATCAGCATGTCTTTATTGAACTTGGTAGGGGTTATCAAGATTGTTATCACATAATGACATTTTGATACACTGATGTGAATATTATTAGTAATCACAGATAAACAGTACAGTCAATCATTCAGCGCACACTAGATGTCACAACACCCCCCATCCCCACCAGAGATAATCGGATTTCCACTTGGGCTGTATATCAGCGCCACAACTGTGTTTATAACACATTTTAGCACCAAATGTGTGGTAAGAGACTTTGTGTGCTTAGCTCTGTGGAATCCAAAAAGAAAATAAAGCAGGAGAAATGCTGTTTTTCCCCCAAGAACACAATCATCTGTGTTATAAAGAAAGTACTTCATTTTTGGAAAAACTGATAAAACTGGCTTAAAAATAAAAGTTTTATTTGAAAGCATATTTTGTGTGTGTATGTGTTGCAAATATGAAAAGACTGAGAAGAGATTATTTCTTTGAAATTGACATTTTACAGTTACAGCACCATAGTGAGGCATAATTGCTCTTTGTGCCTGCTTTTAGTGTTGGGCTTATTTCTGGTGTCAATAGCTGTTATTTTCATTAAAAAAAAGAAAGAAAAACAATTGTTCACATGGCCAAGAGAAGCCCCACTTTATGGTGATCAGCTAATGGATTTTAACACCACTCAGCAGACACGATGATGCCATTTAAAGCAAAGGCTGTGATCCTGTCCCAATCTATGATAGATAGATAGATAGATAGATAGATAGATAGATAGATAGATAGATAGATAGATAGATAGATAGATAGATAGATAGATAGATAGATAGATAGATAGATAGATAGATAGATAGATAGATGCAACATGTGTGTGTGTGACTCACTAGCTGTCCAAGTATTTAACACACAAAATGTGACACAAGCCGAGGAGAGTTAGCCTACAGCAGCAACCGAACATTTCTGCCCAGAGTTGAACAAAGGAGCTGTCTGTTTCAGCACCACGGACAGTTCCTGTCATCTCTCCTATGACGAGGTGCTGCTGGCAAGAGCGACGGCCTGCCATTTTTATCTGCTGCACCGTGAAACATCAGACAGAAGTGACTTTACGAATTTATTAGCGAGGCCCCGTGCTCACACAAACTACACTGAAAATTCAGCGTGACGCGGAGACGGTTCAGTTTCACGACTTTCTTTGTTAACAGCGTGAATTGGAGATGAGGCTCACCTCAGTCCCACGGATGATATCGTCACTGCCAGCATCAATAGATAAAGGTTATCTGAAAAACTTCAAAAGACAAAAAATTCTGCTCTGATTAACGATACATGACTCCGGCTTGGTGTCACCTCAAACTGCAGCCTGGCGACGAACCAGGCAGCACTGGGTGTTTGACAGCGAGAGAAAGACCGGGGGGGCTTAATACCAGCGTGTGCGTATTCACTTGAAGAACACGCTTGCGATGAGTCCAAGACTCACTGACCACCCACAGTCTCTCCTCATATCTGCCTGTAGTGAGGTTTAAAACACACACACACACACACACACACACACACACACACACACACACACACACACACACACACAGAGCATGGAAAACAATAAATAAGAATGGCGATTCTTGATGTTTCCACTAGCGCTTAAATTGTTCAGGCATTTATAATCCAGGCGCACTTCCAGAAATAGGATCATCATCTATCACTCATGTCCCTGCGTCATGCGTCGGTATTTGTACGTTTCCACCCAATGGGCCGCGCTGTTCGTCCCTCATGGGTAACTCGTACAGTAGGTCAAAATGGCAAGGAACCCAATCCGATTAAGCTGTCATTTCAATACGGTTACATTTGCGTAATGACGCGGATAAGCTTTGTTCGGGCAGTAAAATAATGACAGCATGTGCGCGAGCTTTGGCATTCAAATATGTCTGCAATTTAAGCTTTACAGCCTAAGTACAGTGACGCACTCTCTCTCACACATACACAGTCATTTCAAACTATCACTGAGAGTGTGTGGGTGTGCACGTGACACACATGAGAGAGAGAGAGAGAGAGAGCATAATAAGTTTTGTGTTTTTTTGAGGCTCTCCTTTATGGCTAAATCATTGCCTCGGTACAACCAGCAGCCCATATCCCTCCGTATAAAGACAGGATTGTGCATATAATAAGGCTTACTGGTAGACTGCCTTCAGGAAAAGCTGCTGCTTCGTTTACACCTTTATCTAAATCCTCTCCTTTGTGAGCTCCAGTGAGCCCGGCGGCCCGATGTATGAGACTGCACTGCAGAGGGTTTCTCCGGAATCTCCATGATTGAGCTCATGAGCAAACATATCGTGAGCCAAATACACAAAACAGGAACACTCATTCCCAAAAAAAGAAAAAAAACTAAACAAAAAAAGGCAGGCACTGAGGTTGCCTCTCACATTGCGACGCATATCTTTAGTTTAATTATTTATCTTTTGGCTTCCTGAATGTTTGAAGCCCTTTGTAATCTATATTCGAAGTCAATTACATCGTTTCCACAGCATGTGCTGAACTTCTCCCCTTAAAAGCGTTTGACTGACTCAGAGCTTTATAAAACTGATGTATATTAGTCTTTCTCCACCGTGTATTTTTTCTAGATTAACTACTGCAACTGTCCGACAGAACCACAGACCGGGGCGATCAATCTGTGGTTGTAATATTAGAAGAGTCGGTTAAAATGAGGTCTGCGAACTTTATCAGATGGTCAGAAAAACCGTGTTATGTCGAAAAGCCAAAAAAAGAAAAAAGAAAACTGGCCTACCTTCAACTCGATTCCAAAAATGGTACGACGCCGTTTGTCAGTCAGTGAGGAAGGCTTTGGACATCACAACTCCAGGTCAATGGAGAAAACAGGTTTCCATATAGTGTGTGCAAGCTCGTGATAGTCTGTGTTTCGGCGAGGTCACCCATTCAGCCGATCGTCCGGTTTAAATCCAAACAGAAGAATGGAGATTTTTGTCTCTGTCCTTTGGGGAATAAGTGCGCCAAGTGCTCTCCTACGCAGATGTGACTTTGCGCGCTTGAAATAAAACGGATGATGGGTAGAAGAAGAAAAAAAAATACGATTTTACTACAGCAAATAAAACATAACATCAAAACGAGTTGGGGCTAAGCTGTCAAACGACTAACCCCTCCGAAAAAAATATATGACAGCTGACTTTTACGCAAATAGTGTTCGGTTAGCCTGCTAATCCTCTCCTGGGTGCTTGACCATCCTAGGCTCGCTGATTGGTGCGATCCCCACTCAGCCGCGGCGCGGTGGAGATGTGGAAAAGAAATGTATGGATATAATGGCCAGATCCGATGGGGGGGTTTCCTCCACAGCTCCTCTGTAGTTGCAATGCACACGACGAGAGGAATCGCTCCCTGGTCCTAGTGCACCACACACCGTCCCTGCTGTCTCCAACACATGCTGCACCTGCACTCTGGCACCATCATCGCCGACTGAACGGCAAAATAGACGAGGGGATGGCGCGAGAGAGAAATTCCAGAAGACATCGATAACTCAATTCAAAGCGCCAAAGACGACGTGCAACAAAAACGCTCTTCACTTGTTGGAAGAGGGGAAAAGGTGGACAGGGTTAAGAAAGGGAAATAC
Organism: Pelmatolapia mariae; assembly: GCF_036321145.2. Lineage (NCBI taxonomy): Eukaryota > Metazoa > Chordata > Actinopteri > Cichliformes > Cichlidae > Pelmatolapia > Pelmatolapia mariae. The sequence continues at coordinate 22,294,239 of NC_086241.1, forward strand.
GGGGGTGGGAGGTGCGGAAAAGGAGAGATCAACAGGGAAGAGAGAAGGGACTTAAAACTGCATGCTTCTGCCTCACGCTAGAGAGGAGCTTGAAATAAAGTGAGTTCAAAGTATTATTATGTCCGTTCAAATGGAAATATGAATTATAAACAGCCTACTGTTTAATCTTGTTATTACTTTGTTTTACGGCTGCGATTAAAAGGAGTTATCCGGACACCTGTCGAATTTGAAACACCAACATCACAATCTCAGAGACATCAGGGAGCTTCCAGGCTACCCGCTGCCCTCTTTTATAACATCCTTATTTACAACTGTTTGAAGTCTGACTGAAATTAGAAAATATTTACCTCTTTATATTAGTGATTATGTAGCTGCTCTATTTTCTATATCTTTATTAGCTCTCCGGTTCCTGTTAAAAACCAAAAGGTAGGTGGAGGCTGAAGAAATACAGTTTGTTGGTTTTGCAGTAAAGTACCATCTTCAGCTTTTACATTCATGTTTTTCCTGTTGGACTTGTTTTCAGAAGCCTATGAAATCTACATAAGGCAATAATGTTGTCATTGCGTCATGCAGTTCTAAGCAAAGACACACTGGTGAACAGCCAGACAACAATATACACAACAACAGAGGGAATGTTTCTAATTGAGTAATGAACTTTAGCTTGAAGATTAGTCCACCAAGCAAACACCACACATTAATCAGAATCGTGTAAGCTTCACTGTGAAAGTCACTTAGAAGTTAGTTCATTCTTTGGCAACCATGCTACCAACAAACTGCCAGCGAATAATAAGATTTCTCTAAGTTTGTTGGACTAAACTTGTTCTCAGGTCTGGATATATAGACTTTGCTTGATTGGCAACTCTCTGACTCATCTGTTAGTTTGTTACACCCATTTTGTCAGGACAAATTACACCTTTTCAGCATCTTATCGGTACCTGGACTGTAGTTATGCCACACACTACGTCTGCCCACATTTAACACCAGCATGTAATCCAGCAGAATACATGAAAACACCTGTGTGGGTGTACAAATCCAATAGAGAATGATTCAGTTCTTGTACTCATCTCCAATTTTGGGTTAGCATGAGCCATCAGTGGTGATGAGACACATCCTACTAATTCATGTAATAGCGGTCTGAAAAAGAAAAAAAAAGTCTCAGCTCAGCTGAAATCTCACAGCCAAATGCACACTCAGTGGTGAATTGTTGTTGAATTGTTTGCTCTGTGTGTAATATTTAACACTTTGCCCGCTGTCTCCCTCGCACCATTCTGTGTGAATGCCTTCTATTTTAAGCTGGTTTGACATTTTTGCTGGATAAAAATGGTCGTGGTATATTTTTTCTATGTATTTGTTTTTATGGTAAATGATTAATCAGGGAGTTCAGATCAGATCAAAGCCAGGATGAAACCAACACATACTAAATTGAGTAGCCCAACTATCACCACGAGTAATAATAATAATAATACATTTTATTTGAGGGTGCCTTTCAAAAACCCAAGGTCACCTTACAAAAGAACAACATTAATAAATGAAGCAATAGTCATAAAATACATAAAATAAGTTAAAATTGCACAGCAGAACTTGACAACAGGTAAAATCAGCACTAAAGCAAATAAGCCAGTTTGAACAGATGTGTTTTGAGCTGTGACTTAAATGTGGGAAGAGAGTCTATATTTCTTATGGCTGGAGGAAGAGAGCTCCAGAGCCGAGGAGCAGAGCGACTGAAGGCTCTGTTCCCCATAGTGGTAAGACGTGCGGACGGAACAGTAAGAGGAATAGCAGATGAGGATCGGAGAGGGCGGGAAACAGTGGTGATATGGAGCAGGTCACACAAATAGGAAGGAGCAGATTTATGGATACACTTGTACGTGAGAAGTAAGATTTTAAAGTTTATCCTGACTTCTATGGTCAACCAGTGAAGCTGCTGAAGAACTGGCGTAATATGAGCTCTTGACGGAGTACGAGTTATGACCCGAGCTGTGGAATTTTGAAGAAGTTGGAGTTTATGAAGGGACCTTTTAGGGAAACCAAATAAGAGGGAATTGCAGTAATCAATGCGGGACGTAATAAGACTATGGACAAGGATTGCAGCAGCATGGGGAGTAAGGAAGGGGCGGAGTAATAAGCTAAATTCAGACCTGCATTTTTTAATCAGTGCCTTAAATGCACCGCTTCTATATCAATATTAGGCATCTGACTCAAAGGCCATGTTATTGGAGGCATATTTTTTGATTTTTATTGAAACATTTGAAACCTTAAATTGTTTTTCTTAATAAGAGATTCAACATTTAAATGTAATAACATTGCCCAAACAGCTGTCTTATATATGGTGTATGGTGGAGCTCCAGTGCATGCCTTACTACAACTTAATCATTTATCCATCACAGGAAAATGTGAAATGAATAAAGCTCTAAGCAGCTCACAAAAAAAAAAACTCCTTTTCTTGAAAAACTCTCTATAGCATCTCTTCTTGGTCAAGTTTCGACAGTGCTGTAAGCCCCACAAACAAAATCCCATATAACATTCACCAACTTGTGTCAGCTAGGGAAGCAGGGATATGGGATCTACTATGGGTAGATGTAATTGTTTTAGAAAAAGCATGATCATCCATCATGTCAGACCCATCACCATAGTTTCTCACTTTAAACATTCATTTGAGCAGATCCGTAACAGCTGTTGGAAGTCATAAAACTGCATCTCCATCCACCCACCTGTAAGGATTGTCTTAACTCTTTGGTGAAATTCGGTTATGCATTTCATTTAGCATTTTTTCACTGCTGTATTGATTATGGTCGCATCATATAATGTAATCCAGGATTGCAGATTATAAGAGTACAAGTGCTCTGTAGATTTAAAATGCCAGCTAAGGTATACTGTCCAGTTTGCTAAACAAAAACTTGTGTTTCATTTGTGTGTCTTTTATATTTCTCAACCGCTTAACATAGCAACCCTGTTTAAAAAGTGGTCATCTCAGTTGTAGGGATTACACAGCAATCTTCATAGTATACTGCCCTCAAGAAAACAAGAGCAACACTGAAGCTGAGGTTACAGAATAAAAGGAATGCTAAAGCAGCACGTGGGCATTTTTATGCACACAACAATTACACTGCATGTGTTTGTGTCTTGTCCACCTTTCATTGTGAAATCCCAAAAGGAACTGTGGTGTCCGTAAACGAGGGGAAGGAAGAGGGCTGTCTTGTATAACTGCACTGGCCCAGGGCTCAGGAAACTCGTCACAGACGTATCTGCCTCCGCAGTTTTCCTTTCAGAGTATGAGTAGGTACCTGACCATTATTCCGCCTGCAGAAAATATAGAGGCTGACTGATATGACATAAACCCTCCTCTTCATTCTCCGTAAAAAAATAAAAAATATGCTCACTCATTCACTCACTCACTCATGCACTCACTCACTCATGGCTAGTTCCTCCATATTCGGTAGATAAATGGTGCATAAGTGATGCCATAGAAACTGCTTAGAGATCACAGGACTCCATCACAGCTTACTCCCACACTTCTTTTTTTTTTCTTGCTGCTGCATTGTCCAGTCTCCTCCTGCTCAGTGGCACTGCACGGAGGCTACTTTGACTGGATGGGAACGGCTCCATATGGACTCTTTCACTAATTTAAAAAAATAAATAATCACCAACTTTGCTTTTAAATAGGCGATATGTTGAATTAACATCATGTCCCACTTTCCTGAGCGGACAGAAATAGACGATGCATATGAATGCAGCCAGATAAAGAAACAATTAATTCTTTGGTTCAAATTGAAAATAAGAAGAACATAATGTGTGTCCTAGTGGGCCACAGGAAACACAAGAACAGATGTAGCCATGGACTTTTAAAACACAGCAGTACTACTGCAATGTGAGTTCACACACAGACAAATTGATCATAATATTGAGGTCTTCTCTCCACTGGTTTCTACTTGAACATTTCTCAAAGTTTTAACGTAATAAGATGAAGCCTTTTTCCCCTTGCTGTGGGTTTGATTCAAAGTGCTTAAATCCACCAGTGAATCTTGCTTGTAGCAGTGCGTGTATGAACCCCATATTTAATTCTTTTCTGTCCACTTACACATAGCGCTGTCATAGATTTGATAGCACACAAACATGGTGTAACCTTAGCCTCCAACAAATGAGTGATGTCACAGTATCAGTCTAATATTCACTCTTCCTTTAGCTCTGTTTGCTTTTCATCATCTCCTGGGAGCAGTATCTGTCTCATTAGTTTATATATCTGTCACTGTCTGGTCTGTGTGCTGTCCATCAGTTGTCGTCATCTCATCTCCCTCCTGTTTCTGTGCCTTCCGCCATTTCTTGTTTCTCCGCCTTCCCTCTCTGAGTTAGGCTTGTTCTTGTTGCTGCTGGATATTTTCTGCCAACTCTTAGAAGGATTTTGTGTAAAGCATATGTTTAGACTAAAGATACTTTAATTTCACCACCTACAGTGCTGTGGAAAAGTATTTGCTTCCCTCCTGATTTTGAGCTTTTTTGCATATTTGTCACTTACATGTTTCAGATCATGAAACAATTGTTTTTAACAGTTTTTTTTATTAAGAAAGCAGCAGATCATGCCTCGATCTAAAGAAACTCAAGAACAACTGAGAAACAAAGTCATTGACATCTATCAGTCTGAAAAGTGATCGCTAAGCAATTTTCAAGGGTTTTTTGGATCGTGAACGCTGACCTTAACTCAGGCACGTGAACTACAGTGAGAGCCATAATCCACAAAACCTGAAACAGTGGTGAACCTTCCCAGGAGGGGCCAGCCTACAAAATTATTCCAAGAGCACCTTGATGACTCATCCAGGTTATTCCCAAAAGAACCCAGAACATCATCTAAAGAACTGCAGGCCTCACCTGCATCATTTAATGTCACACAAACACAGCATTTCATAAAAAGGGCATACCAACAGCCAAACATGGTGGAGGTAGAATGATGGTCTTGAGCTGCTTTGATACTTCAGGAAGACTTGTCATTATTGATAAAATCATGAATTCTGAAGGAGGATGTTTTCCCTTCAGTTCGTGTCCTGAAGCTCAACCACACTTATGTTATGTCAAAAAACATATCAGAAAATCTGCCTCTGCATGACTCCAGAAAGAAAAAAACTTGTGGACCAGTCAAAATCTGGACTTAAATCAGATTTAGGTGCTTTGGCATGAACTCAAACAGGCTGTTCATGCTTGAACATACTCCAGTGTGTCTGAATTAAAACAATTCTTCAAAGAACAGCGGGCCAAAATTCCTCAACAGTGATGTGAAAAGCACTTGATTGCAGTTCTTGCTGCCAAAGGTGGCACAACCAGTTATTAGGTTTAGGGAGCAATTGCTTTCCCACACACAGCCAAGTAGCTTTACATAACTTTTTCCTTTAATAAATGCAATCACTCATTTAAAAACTGCATTTTGTATTTATTCATACTATCTTTATCTAATATTAAAGTCTGCTGGATGATTTGAAATGTCAGTGTGACAAATATGCAAAAAGACTAAGACATCAGGAAGAAGCCATTTCTTTTTCCAACTGTTTAGGAATTTGCTGTCATAAAAGAGAAATAATGCTTCTTTATCTCCAAGAGACTATACTGGATGTCCCCTCACCTTCCACTTCTAAGGCTTCAGTGAGAGACTTTTACAATTTGCAGCTTTGTTTGTCTCACAACATGTACATCCACAAAACACACAAAGTCAACAAAGCTCTTCTTCATGCAAATCAATGTACTTTGCTATTTTTTCCTAAACTTATTGCACGGCTTATTAACTTTTCTTGCAAGCTTCTTCTTCAGTTTTTCTGCTGATTTGGACATTTGGGACAACATGTCTCCTGTTAGCTTGTGTCCATCGTCCATCATTCCTAATTCTTTCTGTGATATGCACACATGCTGAAAATGGACAGACAAACACACATGCACATACTCTGACAAACGCAATAACACACACCCACAGACAAGCAGATGTTTCACAGAGTGTGCTGACTGATACATGCCCATTGCCTAATTGCAGGTTTATGAAATCTGCAGGTTGCGGGTGCCAAGCAGTTTCTAAACGGATGCCAAACGGTTGCTGTGACAGCAGGTCGTGACCTTCCTGTAATTGTAGAGATGATGCCATTTCCCCTGCTCATCTGGTATGCACATCTGTGCCAGCACAAAACCACTGACAGCCAGAGCACACAACTGAATTAAAACCAACACATCAGAATGAGAGTTGGTTTATTGTTACCAGTCCCTCAGAGGTTTACTTTTCAAAATGCCATTTCCTTTTTCAAAACCTTCAGTTAGAAGTGATTTAACCTCTTTATAACTGATACTGACACTGCCAGCAGATTCATGCGCAACCTTGGGAAAAGCAATTGCTCACACGTACAAGAAATCTAATAGTTCTAAAACTTTTGGACACCTTTTCTTGTCCTTGATTATGTCATCGTTTTGGCCAGTTTTTGTGCTGAATGCTGTGAACAGCCTTTTTTATTAAAGTGGCATCTTTCCTAATCACAGTGCCATTGCCTTTGAATTTGACGGTCCGGCATACATGTTTGCGTGTGAAAAGGCATCAACATCTAATTAACCTCACCAAGTGATCCACTTCCAGAGAAGTTAAAGGCTGGGTTTCATTTTAAAATGCAGAGCAGGAGAGGAGGGGGTTAAAACAAAGTTGAAGAGTACAAGTGGTGGATTCAGAATAACTTCTCTGTCTGGGCTTTTATAAGAATGTACCACCCACTCCTGGATCATCATGATCTAAAACCACTCATCATCTAACAGCTATTGTTGCATTGTGGAGAGTTTTATTTCAGTCACAGTAAGTCTTGGACATCAACCTACATATTTGATGCTTTCATTTGTTTTTTAAAATATATATCTACAAAAAAAGAAGTACATTTCACCTTCTGATCCAAAATTCAAGCCATTCCTTTTGACGTCAGTCACACACTGACAATTTCTCCTCTAAAACAGCGAAAACTCCTTGTTTTGTGACATGACCTTGTATGAATAATCATTGCATTACTCTGAGGTTTTTTCCACTGCTGTGTTAAATAACTTTTTGCAAAAGGCTACTTTATTATTCATAGCTTAGGTTGTTTTTTTTCTTCGCATTTTGAGTAGTGCTGAATATTTCAACTGGGAACTACATTTTCTCCTTTTGCAACTTGCCAACAAACCATTGACTAAATTATCACAAGAACTTAAAAAGTAAAAGCTGAATCTCTTGAAAACACTGAAAAAAGGAGGAGAAGAGAGCTTAGTGAGTGGTACTCTGAACTTCTGCTAGTAATATGCATTTGGGAATGTTTGGGGTGGTCCTATGTATGTCACTGGTACCGTGGGTGTATAGCTATTTGAAAATGGCTGTACATCCACAAATTCATTTAGAGAAACAAGGCTGCAGTTGTCAAAAGAATATAATCTAAACCCAGACGCAAAAAGCAGACAGTCTGTGTGGTAACAGGTGTGAGTAAACCATTGACCATGCCTAGGATAAGCATCTGAAAGCAAATACTACAAATAAAGTATGAAATTAAAAAAGCAAAACAAAAAAGGGAAAAATCATAGCAATAGAAAAACAGCTGCAGTGAAGACAAACATCAAAACATGTGTGATGGGAAAACTTGAAAAAAATACACAAGTCCATAATTATTAGAAGTTAATATCTAAGAAGCTTAAAATACAAGATGTTTTGCAGACTTGGTGCAGACCCGTTTGCATCTAGAGCATGAAGAATTTGACAGTACATGAATGTCATAAACGCGACTTTATACTCTGACTTTGACCAACATTTGATGTTATCTGTTTAAATAAATTTGTGAGTGTGCAGGCATTACTTTTTTCCCCTCTTCCACGCTGAGACACGTGTCAACATCATTAGTCAGTCTCATTAAGATCTCCCATCTAATCTGAATTATACATCAAGCAGCCAATCAAGAGCTTGCATCTGGAGCCGTCATGGGAGCGTTCCTGATGATTCCCAGTCGAGGTTTTTCCTTTTAATCAGAAGACTGGAGCAGGATCACTGTTTTCCATCTAAAAAGGAATACATGGTAAGGTGCAGCAAAAATAGAAAGATAGTAAGAGATGGGAAGAAAAGAATAGAGGGCGGGAGAGTGGGAAGTCTCAGATGTGCAGGAGTGGAGAGATTTACATTTAATAACCACGTGCTGTGAATTTGTGCAAAGATGCTTCCAAAGGGAAAAAAGCATGGTTACACTGTGTATAAATATATGTAAGTATGCCTTTTTTTCACAAAAATGTAGATGAATTCATATCAAAATTTCAAAACCTAAAAGCCTAAACAATTTCAGTGCTATGTTTCACTGCCATTATACCATGACGCTGTAGTACCAGGTATGAAACAAAACTCCTGCCCACACCCATCGGTGATTTGGAGCACAGCGGTGTTTTGTCCTCATTTCATCTTATCCGGCTATTAGTAATTTTTGTAATTTTTGACATGTAATTTTATACAGCATCAGCATCTGCTTCACTTACACCTCTACTGTTACGCCTCTGTGTAGCTGTCACTGCAGTCGACAGTTTGCATTAGCGGTTTTCCTGAACTCCAGTGTTAGAAAAATCAAGTCTGGGCAAAGTCGTTCTCCTCACTTTTACCACAGAGCAGGAGGCATAGCACATGACACCCACTCGCCCACTTGAATTCACAGCACAATTACCTGCTTTATTCTCACATGGCCTGAACAGAACTTTGACATGAACCTGGTGGTGAGAATTTCCAAACAAAAGACACAAGCTAGCTCAGTTATGAAGCTCACATGGTGGACTACAAACACAATGCTACCCTTATATTTGTTCTACAGAATTCAAACTCAGGTGGGGCAATAACTATTTCTGTCACATCCACGAACTCTCCTGTGGGTCAAAGTTTATATGACGCAGGAAATGACTGCCTAAGTTATTTTTTGCCAGCTGATTGGTGGACTGATATCACAAAACTAGAAAAGGTCAACTCAAAGGTACACAAGCACCACTTCCTTCTACAAATGGGGTTTTGGAGAGGGTAGTGACAGGATGCCACCACATATAAATGAGAACCAAATCTAAGAGTAAGGGAAAAATGAGGACTTATTTAGATGTAAGATTTAAGCCCCCACTTACTTGTGATGTTCTCAAAGCTGGTGTTTGACAAGTAGCACTTCTTATGTGACACTAAGTACAGCAGCTAAGTGCATTTGTAATCCAATGTCTTTTATTTTTCACTCTCTTAATACAAGGTTACTTAACAATATTTTAATCACATAACTCCTCTGCTGAACATCAACTTTTTCTGAAAACAATTGTCCTCTCCCCGTCCCTCCCTGCGCCTCTAGTATTCATTAACATAGAAATTGACAAGCCACAATTGAGGCTCTAAAGTGAAGTGCAGACAGCAAGGTCAGCCAAGAATCAGTAATTAAGCAAGTTCTTAAAGTGTGGTGGATCTGCTTATTAGTAGTGCAGGCCTGGACTCATCCATATAGAACTGAAAATGGAAATATAACCCATCTCATTCCAAGAGACGCCCGCAGGACGTCAGCACTCAGCATGCAAAACAATTACAGACTATTACGTAGGGCATACTGGGTTGAACATGGTCTCCTTGCCTCTAACTGCCTTTTACCTGTCTTTTGAGAGACACAACTTCTCCAAGTGTGCTTTTATAAATTATATAATGTCTAAATCTGTCTTTCAAAAGTTTTCATCCAGAGAAAGCAATCATAAGAGTAAGGGTCTGGTAAATGGTGCTGAAATTTCCTCGAGGAAATCTACAACCCTGAGACCCAGTCAGAACAAAGTCTCACTCCACATTTGCTCAATTACCTATCATTTCAAGCCCAATTTAGGCCAAATAAGATAAAGAGAGACAAAAGATACATTCTTCTGCTAACTTTTCGTATCTGCTAGGTCTCACTTCCTACTGCTTTCTCACATTAAACAGCAATAAAAGCAAGTGTTGGAATGGTCTGAAGGATAAAAGGGGTGCTATTAAGTGCAGTAGAGATGATTTATTCATTGTTTTTAGTTCCATCATATCAGAAGCCCTACTGCATTAGGTAGAGGCTGACTAGATCCACACTTGATTTGTCTGGCAGAGATGTAGGCAGGAGAACTACAGTCACTCCTTTTCTTTCTGTGTATCTTTCCGTATTTAAGCATGCAGCCGTAGAATTTCCTACCATACTTCTTCTTAATTTAGATTTTAGGGCCAGGGGCTCTAACTTGGCTTGCTCTCCTGTTGAAATAAGACTGCTATTATTACCAGTTTAATCCACTCTGACCCCTGCATACAGAAAGAAGGAACATGAAGACAGTGAATTATTTAGCTGTAATATGGTAATCGTGCAGAGAGCAAACACATTTTTCCTCCCTGATAATTTTAGACTTGTATCATTTCTATTTATGCTGTACTTCTACAAACAAAATAAAAAAGGCAAGTGAAGCAGTTCATGAGTACTAAATCCTCCAACTCCAATAGGTTAACAATTTGTGTGTATGACACCAGTTTATAATTACACACATTCTTAAGAGGGGAAGTTTAAACCTTTACCACTTATTTTTTTCTAATTTGGGATTTAATTTTAGGTATTTTATCCCAGTAATCCTAAATTAAAATCCATCTTTGACTCTCAGGCTTCACAATGATGTTCTTCTCATTCTAATAAAATGATTTATTTTTATTTTATTTTCATTTAAAAAAATTTTCCCAGATGTTAATGTTACCAGAACCAATTGTTAAGATATCTTTCAATGCCAAAATTCAGAAAACATGACAGAATTTTTTCTTTTTATTAAAATCCTTTTAACCCTTGGTACCAAGGCTTCTATTGGATGACTGAGGCAGGATAAACCTACAGGTGTTCTAGTCTATCCTTACATGCTGAACAAGAAGACGGACACCCGCAGGCACAAAACTACACATGGCACAGCAAAAACAACACACTGAAGATGATGACAAGCAAAGCTGCAGCACAACTCACACAATAAGGAATAGTCGGGCATTTTTATTGTGAAATACGTGTTACAGTTTGTTTTTTTTTAAGAGCTGGCATTCGCATTGTAAGAGCAACCATGTTTCATACTGATGTAATGTAACTAACATTATACTTTGTAGTAAATGTTACTAGGCTTCACTACCACCACTCTGCCACCACAGGTCACTGAGTTCAAATGACTTTTTAATCAAGGAGTATGTTTAAGTATATGGGATTATGAATATTTTTTGTATTAAATTGGCTATTGAAAATCATGCATTTCTACTGGTATTGATACTGGCTACTACATTTCTATTGTCATACTTTCTGGGTCCTACTTGGTGCAAATTCTATGGTATACCTTGAGTTAGGCAGTTGGTGTTACATAGTATCTAGGAAGTAGCACTCAACCAATAAGATCAACACCAATACTGATACTTATTTAGAGCGCCTTCCTAAGATAATGCAAGAATGCAGTTTAGAGATAATCTTGTCTTATTGTCATAACAAGTTATAGATTACTCATTTACACTCTGCTCACATCTGTTAAAATCAGCTGGATGTCGTGTTGAGCGTGTGTCAGCTTTTTCTTTTTACAGAGTTTCACTAGCTGGGACCACATCCTCGGTAGCGATGGGCGATGAAGGATGAGGAAGTGTGAACTGGTGCTGCGGTTTGGGGAAGGCCTCGAAGGGGACTGGCAACGGCTCCCGGGCCGGGCAGATCCCCATGTACTAACGAGGAATGAATGAAGGAAAGGAAGAGAGGAGCAGAGGAGAAGAGAGGGAAAAATGGGGGGTGGGGGAAGGGTGGGGCATGGAAATGAGAACAGCAGGTATTGGAGAAGGGGGGCTTTTATACCCTGAGGCCGGAGGGGGCGTGAAGGAGGAGTGGTCCCGCTCCTGAAATTCAGATGATATCTCCACAATATTTATGTAATGTAACGAGTAGTATAACAAGCTGCATTACTTTTAAGAAGGCTGTTCTGTGTAATATGTGTAATAACGACTTTTTTGAGTAGTAGGTCCAACACTGATCACAAGAAAGAGGGTAAATACATCATCAAACATGTACAAACATTTGACAAACAACCTGCAATTAATTAGCATGAATGTAATTTCTTAGCATCGGTGGTTATTCTCAAAACGAAGCCAAAGAGAATCGATGAGAAATCGAATCAATAAGTGATATCGATAATGATTCTCCTCTTCTATCAGTGCTGATGTGGCAACACCTCATTCAGGAGAATAACGTAGCAGTGAGCATAAATAGAAGTTGCTGTGTGATGACATTACCGGCGGTGCATAAAGCAACGAATGCGATGATTACACTGAGACCTTTAGCCATACTCATGAAAATCTTTATTTCTCACTCTTAAATCCCAATACTGACAAAAAGAAATCAGAATCTTGACTGTGTTCATTCATGTGAAACAAATGATCATTTACAAGCAATTTATTCATGCATGTAGAGCTTTAGTTTATCTTGGGTTCATGGGTCAAAAAGATAAACCAAACTGCATTATCCATGCACTGAAAACATGTGATTTCTACAATTTCTATAACAGAACAGAACAAGGTTGCTGAAATCTCTTTTTGTCACTGCTCTGCAACTTTGTAATCTCTTTTCATGAGTTGTTCTTGCCTCGTTTCACTAAAATTAAAAAAGTTACGAATGTGGCTGAGACACCCAAACAGCCATATTTGGTCATTCAGTGTGTATGTGACCACTCCAATCAAGATTTGAACCAGACAAACGGCAATCAGGCTCCAACTCTTATCGTGAGAAATTTCTTCATCACACCATTATTAGATTTCAACATTATTGTTTTTTAAGAACATCAAATCATGGAATTTATCTAAAATAGCCCTTTCCCTGCCATCAATAAAAGACAGCCCTGTGTCTAATTACCGTGGAAATAGGCTTATCTTCCATCTCTCTTTAATATAAGCAGGCATAAACATTGAAGGGCACTGAGGCTATGTCACTGAAGGGAAATGAGAGCATCAGCATTGTGGCATGGCGAAAAGAAAACCATCAGCCAACCATAAAAAAACACACACAGAGGACAATTGCAAACAAAACAACAAAACGAAGCACGGTGTGGTAGCGGAAGACAGCAAGTTACTGAAGGTCACAAAACAGACTGAGTGAGAAAAGGACGGAAGAAGAGCACTGTTAGCCTGGAGTGACAAAAAGAGGAGTGTTAAATGTTTGCCGCTTCATCATTTTGCTCTGAATGATTTTGCATGAATTTGTGTGATGATTCATGATATGCCGTGATTGATTTGCTCTGCAGCAAAATGTTTGTAATTAGTATTGAAAGTGAAAAAAAAATATAAAACATAAAAATCTCGTGGGAAAAATATCTATAAAAAGCAGCCATGTGAATGACTTTCTTTTACAGTTCAAGCTTGCTTCACTCTTTCTTTTCAAGTTATTTTGGATTATCCTACATTATCAGCATGGCTGCATTTATGGCAATGACACACATGCCATTCATCGGTCACCATACAACAATTCGGCCATAACCGCCTTACATCTGGTCAGTCGTGCCGCGTTTGCTGTGTTTGTATGGTGGGTTAGAAAGCAGGAGTGGGTGTGTTATTAGTAGTAAGCTGATCTGGAGTGAGGGAGCAGGAGTATCCCCTGGCTCGCTCATGTCTGACAGCTGGAAGATTAGTATGAAGGATGTTCTTCATTTGTTAAGTGCTGATACTAATCCTGTCTGTCCAGGTTATGAAGTGACACTCAGTCTTTATGCAGCATGGACAGCATCTCTAAGATCAACACTGGCGGAAATTAAAACCAGAACCTGCCTCCCTTATTCAGCCATCAGCTATTCATGTCTGCGCGAACTCTGCTACAGCTGAAGTGACGTGTTTTTCAAAGCACAGGGACACAATCACATTACACAAGGCTTCAAAGGGAGACAATATAACTTTTTAAATGTTAATACAAAGCTCTTATTGCAATAAGTTCAGCCATTTTTATGTACAGCTTTACTTCGGATATAACTAATGCATAGCAGCTTATGATTGCTAATTTTAGCAGCTTTTAGATAAATGTAATTGTCTTTTTAAAATGATTGCTGAACATTTTGGGGTTTTTTTCATGGCTCTGCTTACATGGAGCCTAATGTTCTGAGTATAATTGGTTTAAAAGCCCACACAAAATAGAAATGTTCCATATAAACAACTCAGTCAGGCCAGAATTGATTGGTTTCAGAGGGATGTTTTAAAACTTCTTCATCAACCATTCAGATATATAAAGTGAACAATGTAAATGACTTTCCTGATTACTTTATGACTGCACTGTGCATGCCATCTATCTTGATGTAAACATGTTAGGATGTGTTTTTTTCTTTCTTTAAAAGGCAGCTTCCGACGTTAACTGGGCACTGGGGAGAGTCTGTTTTTAATATAAACTCTTAACCCGGACTAAAGCATTAAGGCCAACACAATAACAGCAACTCCTGTGCAAAACAGATGATAGATCCATCAGGGATTTTATCAAACACATTCAAAAGACTGAAGTGTTTCAACATTTTTGTGTCACACTAACATGTAAAGACCATTAACATCTGAAGTACACAGTTAAATCATGTATTCTATTCTGCACTATTAATCAAAATGAATTTTTTAACCATTTTTATGGTAACATTTAAGTTCCTTAAACATTCAATGGGCATCTAAATATTGTACAAATTATGGCTGTGCCATATAACACCGGTATATTCTTTATGTGAAAAAAAAAAAAGAATATCGCGATTATTGCTATTTCAATATCATGCACTTACATCCCCCAGCGAGACAAGCTAAGACATGCCTGAGAGAACCACATGGGCCTTGTCAGCCTTCGAATAAGTACTTTGCAAAATATGCAAGAAGCCTTTTCCTGCAAAAGGTGGAAGCCACTTGAGGCAAAAAACATGCTTTTGAATACAACCAGTATATGAAAGATGAGCATTGCTGGAGCACTCACTAGTTTCACTTGCTAGCTGCACTTCATATGACAGGAAGATCAACCGGTGGTTGGAAATAACTGATGTGTTTACATGATGGTTAAGGAGGGCTTTGAGCAGTTGTTTTAAAAGTGCGATCTAAGGCACAAAATCCCTGTTCGAAAATATTTTTCAGTTTTGTTATGCGGCAACATTGTGCAGCTTTTTTTATTATGAAACTAACATGTTAAGTATTTTATAGTTTTAAGTAAAATTTCCAGGTAAAACAGTACCTAGGCTACGTCTGTGCTTACATCTGACTTATGCTGTATCACTGGAAAAAAAAAATACTGTGTCTCTACTATAGCACTATGATGCTCAGCTGCTGGTAATTTGTTTCAAACACTTTAAATGAGGTAGCCTGTCATCAAGGACAGTAGCTCATTAGGAAAGAAGGATGGAAAATGCTCTTCATTTACTGACACTTTTTAAATGCTGCTGCCTGCAAACTACAAGCATCATCAGAACTATTATTGCAGTTTTTTTTAATATTGGGATGTCATTTAAAGCCTATTACCTATCCCGTGTGCAAACCTTTTGACACCTCTTATGAGCTGCTCAGGTTTTCATTGAATATGACTGTGTAAGTGTTAGTGAAGTTATAATGTTAGACTTTAACTTGCCATGAGCCAGAACTCATGCACAAAAATGCACAAAAAGGCAAATACTACTGACTTAATCTTCACCCACAGTTTATACTGACACTCATGTTTGTTGACATTAATGGCTTTGTACAAACAAATGGTTAGCCAGAGTTCATCAGAAAACAATATATCAATATAGTTGCTTCCTCTGTTCATGTTCATGCTTGAGTCTGTGATCTAGGATTAGGTAATCTAAGGCAAAGATTGTCTTTGCTTTAGAGAAAAAAAGAGCCATTGAAAATGTCACAATGAGCTGAACGTGTGAAAACCTGAACTGAGAAAACCAAATTTCCTGGTGCATTATGACATCTATAAAGAGAGATCTGACATTGTTGCAAAACCATTAAAAATGCACCAACCTAATTTGCTACTAGTGACAGACAGATAACCCCTCCTGCGTCAGTGGCCCGTAATTTTATCAACTAAGTGCAGAGAATTCATTACTGACAACAAAGACAAACTGTCAGTTCCTCCGTGTCACGTAAAGGGTCTGTATTGTCCCTGTGAAATGTGAGGCATTTCACTTTTTAAGGCTTTCAGAAATGTTTAAACTGAGCATTATCAGATCTTCTAAAAAAGGCTACTGGCTAGAGGGAAATCCTACAATACTACCATAAAAACGACAACTGTTTGGTTTAAATCTTATAAGTAAATGAAGTACAGGGGCTACTGAGTTAGTCTGAAATTACAAGAGCAAATCACATATGAAGTTCTCCAGAGGTTATTGTGTTCAATGAGCTCAACTAAAGTCTGACAAATTGTGGCTTATGGCTCAATCACTCTAAAGTAACAAAAGAACAGACCGGGGAGTGCACTGTTACTGTTGGTGAGCAATTGCAAGTAGTGGGAGGCAACCTGTCTCCAAACAATTGCGGTCCGACTCTGACTGTCTTAGACAGGTTTCCAAGACATTGCAATCAGTGTAAGTAAGTCTGCCCCAAAGAGCACAAGAGACCTGGTTCCAGTTGGTTGCTAACTGGTTTAATGCTACCTATATTTCAAAGGTTGCCAAACACCAGTTATATTTTGCAGTTAAATTTTTGTCCAGCAGCTACGCTACCAGTCAAAAGTTTGGACGCACCTTCTCATTTAATGGTTTTTCTTTATTTTTAAAACTTTCTATATTGTAGATACATACTGAAGGCATCAAGTATATGAAGCAAGATATATGGAATTATGTAGCAAAGAACAAATTGATGAATAACTCTAAATATGTCTGATATTTTAGATTCCTCAAAGTAGCCACCCTTTGCTTTGTTGACAGTGCTGAAAACCCTTAGCCTTTTCTCAATAAGCTTCATGATGTAGTCATCTGAAATGGTTTTCACTTCACAGGTGTACCTTGTCAGGGTTCATTTGTGTAATTTCTTTCCTTCTTAATAGGGCTGGGCCCATCAGTTGTGTTGTGCAGAACAGCTGACAGTCCTCTTTGACAACTGTTAGACTTCATATTATGGCAAGAACCAATCAGCTAAGTAAAGAGAAATGACAGTCCATCATTACTTTAAGAACTGAAGGTGAGTCAGTCCAGAAAATTACTAAAACTTTGAATGTGTCCCCAAGTGCAGTCACAAAAACCATCAACAAAACAACAAAACTGTCTCACATGAGGACCGCCCCAGGAAAGGAAGACCAAGAGTCATCTCTGCTGCTGAGGATAGATTCATCCGAGTCACCTTCCTCAGAAATCTGAGAATCTACAATGTAGATAGTCATGAAAATAAAGAATTAAATGAGGTGTGTCCAAACTTTTGACTTTTTGTTGAGGGTTTTCTAAATTTCTGCTTCAAATCTATGAGAAGAATCTATGAGCAGCTTCTGGCTGGACTCTAAATGTAAGTACTTAATGTGAATTTCTGTGTATATGCATGGCCACAGATATGAAGCAGGCATCAAGAAATGTGCTATTTTTGCAGATTTATCACAGATAATTGCTGTATTATCAAAAACAGATCATATCTAATTCTCAACTTTACCCCATAAGACAAACTGACTCTGTCTTAATGCCGTCTTATTCCTTATTGCTGTGAATGGTCACAGACCGGGTCTCCATCTTCAAAGCAACCATTTCAAAGGCATTGAGATCACACAGTCACTGTATAAAGTCGCACTAATATTAGTGTGCCACCGTTTCCAACATCTGTTTTCCCTAGTGTACATATTTAAGGTGTGAATGTAGCATTATGTAGATGTTCCCCAGGAAGACAAGACATGGAAATTATGGAGGACAGGAAATACATTTTAGAATTTTTTGGATTTTATATGTGGTATTTTGTTAGTAAATGGGCATAAGATTGTAGTCACTATGTAAACTCTATAGACTCTATTACATGGCATTACTAAGTTGGATTACTTCCATCTTTCATAAAGCAGCGGCTCTTCTCTACTTGTGCTACATTGTTTTTAAACGTAACCACTGTAGCCTTAGTGGCTGAAGGTCATTTAATTTCTTTTTTTTTTATAGCTTTTTCCACTTTGGCACAGTGGATAAAATGCTATTATAATTGTATTTCAGAAACAATTAGCCAAAGAGAACATTTATAGTCTCCCTAAAATGAGAATTATCATTGTGATTTAAATACATTTGGCATTTTAGCTGTTCCAAAAAACTGCTATAATTTTGAAAATGTCAGTTTGGGCTCAGTTCACCCTGGGAAATTATCATTTGAATAAGTGATGATTTTAAAAAAAAGAGGTTAAACCAAAGTCAGACAATGACAAACACAGACAAGCAGAAACTAAACAATGCTGGCAGAAGACAAAACAGCAGGGCATCCATTACCCCGAAATGTTCCAGAGGGACCATAATATTTAAACAACAGAGTGTGCGGGGACATTAATGTGACTTGCAATGGAAGTGGGTTCATAAATAGTCTTGAGCGCCGACATGGTGGACTCACTGAGGAGGTTCGCCAGGCTGCTGAACTTAGAAGCTCCTTAGTGAATGAAAGTTCACAAAGTGGTGAGGCCCACCTCCACTCAGCAGCCCACACTGCCAGGCCTTCACATCATTTTATGTAACCGTGCAAGGAGAAGAAGAGAGAAAACAAGAGAGGCAGAGATGTAGAGAGGCGGCAAAAGAAAGAGGCAGGAAGAGAGAAAAAAAAGATGGAGTCACAGAGGCGAGTGAATAAAAGTATATATAGAAAATAATGAATAAGATGAACCTTAAACCTAAATAGCATTATAACATTACTGGTTCAGAAAATAGATGACCCTACATATGTATACACACATATTTTTAATGTCCTTGAATCCCACAATAAGACCAAAACCAATAATGCATTAGCCTGGCTCTCTTTCCTGATCTTTTTCTGTTCATTACTCCTAACAAAGCTGCAAATCTTAAATGCCTCATAAATGCATAGCTTCCTTTGTGAGTAATTTCCTCCAACAGCTGTGCACTGTTTAGCAAACATTACTCAAGAAGGAGTAAAAAGCACATTTGTTGAGCACTACTTTCAGCAGTGGATTAATCCATATTTGGTGCACTACAGTGTATATAAAAATGACAGTGTACATGGGCTGATTTAAAAAAAAATATCTACAGTGTCATTGTAATGAAACAAAAGCAATGTAATGGCTCATTAATGTTGTATGGGCTATGGCACAAAGAGAAATCTATATCAGGCTTTGGCTACACATGTAATACTCGTTAGTGGTATTTCTAAGTTACTCTTTTTTCAAAGCGTTTGTTGGCAATAAGAAATAAGCTACATCTTTTTTTTTCTAAGGGATCAGTCTCATCTGTTTCTGAAAAGATTTCTAGTGTTAAATGTTCTATAATATTAAATATAATAAAAGCATAAACACATGTCCTGCAGATATCAACCAAAGATTAATAATGTCACGTGTGTGGTCATTTCCAGAGTAAGAGCACAGTGTTTGGAAAGCTCTCTCACACAAAGTTATACACACTCATGCCAACTCACACTCGCACTGCCTAAGTGGTGATAGGAGTGCTGGGACTGGACTAAATGCCAGGCAGCTCTCTGCCTGAGGAGATAAAATTTTCTGCTCATGGTCTCTCCACTTACTCATCAAATAGTCCTAATGATCCCGCTGCAGGTGAAGTGAGATTATGAGTGTGTGTGTGCTTGCATGCATGCGCGTATGCGTGGGACAGATGGTAGTTAGGGGAATAATTTGGGCTTTGCTCAGAGTACCAGTGGTGTATGTGTCTAGCTTCTTCCAGGCTGAAGCCTGGGCAGGAAGTCAAAAGGAATGCTCTGACATTTTTTATAGAATATGGTTGGTTTTTCCATGGATGCTCTAGTTTTGTCTCCATTACCCTTACCCTTCAGGACTTCTGTTTCAGTATTCCCAGGCATGCAGGTGATGCTGTAACTAATATTAGTCTTTGAGTTTTAATTATAGATTATAAAGCTGTATATAAGGCCCTAAAGCAAGCCTGTATTATAACATTGAGCAAAAGTATTTTTCTGTGCTGGATGTGGCTTTGTTAAAGTGCAGCACTTTTAAATATTTTAAGTTCTAAGTTTCGAACTTGTAGCTGCTAGCTTTTTTTTTTTTAATGGAACTGCTTAACATGATGCCTAAAGAGACGTTGATACAAGTGAAGGATTCCAGTGGCACAAACGCTTAAGCAAGGCCAGATTAGACTTTGCCAGAAAGATCCTTCACAGTTCAGGAAAAAAATCTTGGGGCAGAGAAAACCAAGATTAACTTGCACCAGAAAGATGGGAAGGTCTCGATTATTCAAGACCTTGTATGCGAGGAGAAAGATTTTAAGTTCCGTTCTGGATTTAACAGTGAGCCAATGAAGAGAAACCAATATGTATTAAGTATTAAAACAGTCCTTATATTTTTTTATTATGTTAGTTTATTCAGTCACTTTTGTGATACTGAGTTTTAATTTGCTTTTATTCTTTCTTGAGTTTATAGTGTCCTTGACGCATCCCTGTCTTGTCTCCCAGATACTGCTGTCTTCTTGTGTTGCCCTGTCTCTGTCATCTTGTTTAGTTTTAGTCTCTCCCTGTTCTTTATATTTTGTTTATTTCCTGTTTTGGTTTTCTAATGTGTCTTTTTCAAATTTTCCTTTTTTGCCCTTATGGTTTTCACCTGTTCCCACCTGTGTCTCAGTGAGCAGTCACTTAACTATGCATTATTTTGGGTTTCAGTTTTTGTTTTCTTTAAGGGTCTCCCAATTTTTTAACTTTTGCATCAGCATTTTGTTGACTTTGTCTGCCTTTTGTCCTGGAACTCGATTCTCTGTCCTGACCTTTTTTACAGTTAATATCTTGAAAGAACATATTTTTTAACCCAAACCATGATTTTTTTTTCTGAAACCTGACCAGGATGTTTAAAAACTCAAAAACAAAAGAAGAAAAATTCCAGTACTCCTGTGTGCTTTGGTTGGTTTTCAAACATCAGAATCCATCAAGAGGCTTTATAGATCACACAGCACTACCATGCATATCCAAAAAATAACACATTGAGGTATACAGTGCAGTAAAATGTGACGCCTGAGATCAGTATGCATTGAGCTGAGTGAGAATGTGTCGGGTTTCTAGCGTATGGAACAGAAACATTGTCTCAGTGGAGGCCTAAAAATAGGTCATGCTCTGCTCTCTGATCTACTTTGCACTGTTACATAAAATACACTGTTTTGTATCAAATCTCCATTTCTTAACCTCACTTTTACACAGACCTGCAGTACACAAACAAATGCATACACTGAAAGTGTTTCTATAGAGGTAATTACATGTTAAGATTTTAAATAAGGAAATGACTGATATATATTGCACATATGCCTCACCCATGGTACGGGAGGTTACTGAAATTATCTTCAGATATGCAACATTGTACGATAATCCCTTTTTCATTGGGATTGTGTTGCATGGCAGTAATGATAGCTGCCATGACCGTGATGCGAAGAATTCTTATGAACTTTTTAAAGAATAATTCTCTCTTTGTCGCAATTTATAAATGTGATCCTTTCTTTTGCTTGTGTTTGTCGTGCACAAATAAGGTCTGTATACTAATTAAAGCTCTAATTGGTGATAATGCCATTGTTTGTTTTCAGATGAAAGCAGCTGAGATGAGAGGTCGGCTTAATGCCACTGAGAAAAGATCATCTGAACCTTTCAACCTTTCCTATTGATTGCCGAGCAACATGATGCCATTGACTGTCAACTCCCTGATAAACAAACACAGCTTGATGCCAAGAAGCTAAAATACAGAGGAATTAGTTTTCTTATATAGAACAGGCCTAAAATACTACTGTTGTTGTGTAATCCTAACTACACGCCCATATGGAAAAGATATATATAAATCTTATAAAGTTTGTATCTGTCTTGTGTGAAACTTGTATGAAAAGCATACAAGAGTGAAAACAGATAGAAGATCCCTAGAAAAATTATATAAATGAAACTTGTATGTTTTGGATATTTAATAAAGCAATATATGAAAGTGGCCACTTTCATGAGTAAATCATATAAGCCTTATATGATTCACTATATAAAGTAGGCCACATCTGATGCAAGTCTTTTATAAGTTTTTTCTATTTCTTTTCCATATGGGCAGTGCTATAAATAATAAGGCGGTAAGGAGAACTTTCTTTCCAACATCTAAAAATATGTAATAACTTTGTTATTAGAATATAAAATAAAGATTAAAAAACACAACAAAAAGTGATTGAAATTTGGCCCCATTAAGATTTCATAAATTATATAAATATAACTTAAACATTACAACGTAGATCCAAGTTATATTGTAATGAGTTAAATTTAATTAGGCATTTTTAACATCAAATTAACATGACAGGAGTCAAGAAAAGGGAAGTCAAGTCCAGCTTTACAAGAAAATGAACTGAAAAGCTGTTTAATAATCTAAACTCAACTTCCAGTCAGCATGTGTGACTGTGCTACTTATTCTATTCCCTGTGAAGTCCATGGAAATAGCAAAAATAACAGCTAACAAACTACACTTGCAGCACCTAGAATGAGATGCCAATTTGGCGACCCAAAAATTATGCTCACTCACTACACAGATTTAAAAGCTGTAATTTATTGATTAATGTGTTTTGAAAGCTAAATGAGGCATATTTGAAAAATGACAACACGTAGCCGGTAATGTGTGTTGTCAGTGTCAGCTGTCTAGTCACTTTTCTGTTGGGTATGATTCACTGGGCCATGTAATACTCCAAATTTTCCTTTGCAAACCGTCTACAATCATAATCACTTCTCTAAGGTTATTCTCTAAAAGTGGATGCCTTTATAGTAGTGCTCTGACTGAACTATACAGATCATTTTGGGAATGCATAGAGGGAGGTGTTCCAAAGACAGGATTTAAAGACTCGCCACTATATTCGCATAATGGAGCCAGTTACTCAGTTCTTGTTTGTGTTTACTGGACAAATCTTTGTAAAACAATTGTTAATGTTCATATCCAGCTTAGGCCATGCTATGAGTAAGCCTGAAATATAGCTCGTGCTATTTGTGATCATATTTATTCTGAACCATGAGATTTACAAAGTTGCACTTAAAGGATTTAATGTTTTCTGTGGTCCAGAATAAGACATGCAGAAATGCCTGACTGAATGTTTGCATCCATTAAAATATTAGTTGTACAGGTTCAAGCATGTATCTCGAATTTTTAAGCCTAACAAACCTTCGCACCAGCTCTGTTTTATTTTGACACAAATACACTGAAAATATCTCAACGTAAACTGTAGATCACAATTTGAAGTTCATCCTGAAGCCATTCATCCATCCATCAGTCTTCTTCTACTTACTCCATTTGTGCCTATCCCAGCTGTCCAGAAATGTAGGGTACACCCTGGGCAGGACACTCATCCCAGGCTAATGCAGGGGCATATTCAATTTCAAATTTCAATTTTGTCCTTGGACTATGGGAAAAAGCTGGAGCGTTCATCTTCAATATTATATTAAACACATCTTTATTGAATCCCACATTAAATGCCTTAATACTTTAAATCCACACAATCCCAGAAATGTACTCGGTTGAGTTGAGCACATTCAAAATAAATAAAAAATGCACACTCTGTAAAGGCTGATAAAAATGTAAGTGTAAAAACTCATTTCTGTTAGATAAATGGAGCACACTCCACTTTGTTACACATTGTTCTATCTTGTTGAACCTCCATCAGCACTGTGTCTTAGCCTGCTGAAGGGTATCCACCCCAAGCCCCTCCCCATACGTCTCTCCTTCTCTTCTCGCCACAGGTTCGATTAACAGTGCACGCTTTGTTCTGACCCCCCGGGGTTACCCTATTGTAGCATGCCTGCATGTGTATGTGTGCAAGAAGGTGAATGGAGTAAGATGCAAGAGTAGCAAGTCTTTGAAGAACGAAAAAGGAAAGGAAGACCCCCAGAAATGTGAAAAACGCAAGAATATCAAGGGACAAAATAAACTCAAGATGCTGAAAAGGTGTAAAGATCAAAAGGATAGGAAAAAAGGTGACATATATACATTGATGACAACTCAAGCTCTTATGTGAAGACTCTGTTAAAGGTTAAAAACTACCATAATACTCTGTGGTTGTTCGTGTATATGCATGTGTAGTAATGCTTTTAAGATCTTAGAAATATGTTCTGAATGTTCAGTGAAACAGCTGACGTGTTATCGCATAACTTGAGCTGAAGTGAATGTGTGTGAGAGCAGCTGATGTAATAACTTGTAAGACTAAGTGTTGTTTACTGGTAATGCTATTCACACACTATCTGCATAGGGTATTTCATAGGAATACTGCATCCTTATGGAAAACTCTACAGACCTGCTTCCTAAGAAGCCACTGGCAAGTCATGAGAGCGTGTACTTAAATATGTGATGTTTTGTATATTCAATGTTGGGGAGTAACGGAATACATGTACCGCCGTTACGTATTTAAAATACAAAATATGAGTAACTGTATTCCGTTACAGTTACCGTTTAAAAAGGTGGTATTTAGAATACAGTTACTTTGTTGAAATAAATGGATTACACTGCGGCACTTTCCTGTTTCATATTGTTGCCGGTCAGGACTGTTTGGGTTTTGTTTGACAGCTATGTTCTGTTGTTCCAGGCGGCAGCGTTACGGTTGCCATGGTTACAGGGCGACGCTCTCTCTCTCTCTCTGCGACTGTGTGTTTCCTGGGTGAGAGAGCGCCTTTTTGTTGTTGTTGTTGTGCTAAGCTAATAGGCAGAATGCTACAGGCATAGCTCTAAAGAATGTAGCCTCATGGGCAGTGTAGTCCGTGTTGCAGGGAGAATGGACTGCCATACATGTCTGTGAGCAAGAGGAGGGAGAAAAAGGAGAGTGGAAAAGTACGAGCTGTCATCGAGCAAAAACGGGAGCTGGAAGCATGTAAATATAATAATAACCACTGCAGCCAAGAAGAGTGCCTGAGGAGCCCAGTTGTAAGTACGCTATGAAGACTCGACTGTACACTGTGTTCGTGTTTTCCCCCGAAAACAATAAGTTCCGTTGGAGCAGCCTTTCAACGCCTCTCTCTGTCTCTCGCAAGCAAAGTTGACCCACACAGCAAAGTAAAGCTATTTTTCGGCTACGAGCCCGACACGGAACCCGCCGTATTAGTCAGAGGTCCCTTTACTACGGTTCGGAGCCGCGGACCTTCAGTAATAGTAATAAATCACACAGCAATAGTACATTCATGTAGTTGTAAAAAGCATGATAATATATTAAGTAATCCAAAGTATTCAGAATACGTTACTCTCACTGAGTAACGTAACGGAATACGTTACAGAATACATTTTGGGGCATGTATTCTGTAATCTGTAATGGAATACATTTTAAAAGTAACCTTCCCAACACTGTGTATATTACGTGTGTCCACAACAGTTGGGTCAATAAATGATGCTCTGATTGACTGAATGTTGGAGCTTTTTTGCTTTCTGTTTCAATATAAACATGTTTTCTTTCTATCTTCAACTTGATGCATGCTTAATCATCCAGGTAAGTAAATCCCCAAAAGTTGATTCTGTTCATGTGGACGTAGCTTTTTCAGTGGGAGAAACGTTTCGTCACTCATCCAAGTGACTTCTTTAGTCTCAGCTGACTGCAGGTTTCCCTAATTCCCCCAGCTGAGACTAAAGAAGTCACTTGGATGAGTGACGAAATGTTTCTTCCACTGAAAACGCTACGTCCAGATGAACAGAATCAACTTTAGGGGGTTTCTATCTTCAAGTTACAGTAGCAGCAATTCAGACAGTGTCATCTCTATCGTTGTTCTATAAATGCTATTCTTTAGAGGTGGGGGGATCGATCAAAAAAAAAAACGAACCCAGTTTCAAAATAGATGATAAGCTGAGATGTGTGGGGGGTTTCTTAGGGTTTTTCTGACAGTACCAGGCTCATGGAGGGCCCTGAGCCCTGAGGGTTTTCTTTGTATTTTTGTAAATTGATGATTATATATCTCATAAGTCATTGCACACGCCTATCCCCAACATAAGCTGCATTTATAGGTTTAAAGTATCAGTATCTGCAATACTGGCTCTGTATTTACTTGGTATCCAGATTAAAACCAAAGTTTGAGTATCGCACAGCACTACTATTCTTCCAGAAAGCAAGAAAGACAGATTTCAAAGGTTTAAGAGGCATATTGCAGCTTTAAAAACTTATTCAAGCATATTTACAGCTATTTCGGAGGGCATTTGGGCGCTTTCACTTCATCAAATCAAGTGAAGTGAAACAGCTGAAGTAGTTTTTGTAATTTTATTAAAAATGAAAGATGAAAATTAGTCATTAAGTATTCAGATCTTTTATAAAATAGTATGAAGAAGACCTACTGACAGCAATTATATGTTTAAGTTTTCTCTAGTTTTTACAGGCTTTGCAGCAAGCTTTGTTTGGACAGTCAGTCCCACTGACAATTTCAGATCTAACAGATGTTCTATGGAGTTAAATTCTGGCCTTTTGGGTGGGTAATGCAAGGATAGCCAGAGACTGGTCCTGAAGCATTTATTTCCTAGTGTGCTGAAAGATCAACCGTTGCCCAAGTCTTACGTTGAGTGTCCTGAAACAGTTTTTTTTTTCCTCAAAGACCTCCTTTAGGATGCTTTTTTATTTAGCTTTATTCATCTTTCTGATGCTGACAAGCAGTGATGACATTAGCCTGGTGCTAAAGAATTCCTTTTATTAACCTGGAGGGGCCTGTCTTGATACCAAAGGAGCCTATCACAGGAATGCTTGCTGAACTTAAGCACTTTTAAAAATAATAATTCAACAGTACAAATACTCTTCACCTCTTTGTTTTATTCTGTACACACTAGCACAGTCAAGGAGAGGACTACAGACTTGACAGTTGTTCCGATGACAATCATCAGCACCCTCACAAGGAGGGTAAGCCTCAGAAAGTGATTGCTTGAAAGGCTGAGTGTTTACAGAGTACTCCATCGAAGCATACTAATGGAAAGTTGAATGTAAGGGAAAAGTGTGGTAAGAAAGCTTCACAAGGAGTGGGTTGAGGCTGGTGTCAGAGCATCAAGAGCCACGACATTCATCTTCAGGAAAGCAGCTACAACAATTACATTCCTAACATTGAGTCAGAGACTCAGGGACAATATCAGAATCATCTTACCTGTGGAGAAAAAGAGCTGGACTGCACCATCCCAGTGTTCCAAGACTACTACCAAATGGTTTGCAGCCTGGACTTCAATAACACCTTAGTAATGCCACAAGGTGATCACCTCCTTAAAACACCATACTGATCCAGTCATTCATGGTAAACGTTTCAAAGCTTGAACATAAGCCATAATTATCCAAATTTAAAAAAGAAGGCTTTAAATATTTCACCTAACATGCAATGAATATAAAATACATTAAAGTTCACTACTTTTTGTATTTTTTTTAACATAGATAGATAGATAGATAGATAGATAGATAGATAGATAGATAGATATTCAAAAAAAATAAAAGTTCAACCTTAACATACAAATGCGGTGCATTGACATTCACGCTCATTCACTTATCATTCAATACAGTAAACAATTAAATGTATTGAAGTAGTCCAACCTGATCGTGTTAATGATTAATTATTGTGTTCAGCTTTGTTTCAGTCACATCAGTACTGCAGCCTCAATTGGATCTGATCTGGTTCCTTTTTGCATACTTTGTTCAGATCCAAGGTTGTAGAGTCAGTAATTAAATGACTTTGATGACCTGGCTTTCAAATAATTAAAATCCAGATCAATAAATTGAGTTATAGTTTGAAAAAGAAATTCGAAGATTTAAATGTGTGTTTTAACCACATACAGTCAAACTGATGAACAAGTTTTTTCTTACACTTTGAGGATGAGTGAAGTTATCTAAACAATTTGCCACTGAGTCTGGAAATGCCAAGCATAATAAAAAAAAATTCTCCTTTAGTTAGCTCATTCAGCTACTTGGCTTAGAGCATGTAACCCTAAAGCACCTGCTCCTTGATTCCTTCCCTCCTTTTTGATATTTCTTCCTCTTTCTTCCTCCACTGTCCTCATCATCACCTGCAGAATACTATCAGTCTGAATCAGTCACTTTAACACACTTTTATGTGTTAGCCAACAAAGCCTTTTTTCTTTGTTTTGCAACACCTTCTGGCTCGGTGAGTCTCTATTTCTATGATTGTTTCAAAACAAGTGCTGGATACTTTTAAGGACTGCTAGATTCTAACAGCCAGAGTGACACATTTTCTCTAGTTGAGATGAAAACTGCTATCTGATTGCACTGCTTTAATTCCCACATTTCCAAATGTGACTATTAAAGTAAACAAGGATGTACCTGAATATAAATGTTGAATTCTCTATCAATTGGATTTAATACTTTTGTACGTTAGAGAGTAAAATATTGGTTTTCACATATTCATCAAGGGTTATTGAGTGTAGCTTAATGGACAAAAACAATGTATATGTTTAAAATGAAATCAGCAGCATATAGAGTGTTCATATAGAGTGAAAGTGAACAGAAGCAGCTGATTAGTGCAGCTTTCTAGTCATTAAGAGTGATTGTTACATTGGGAAGGAGTGCTGGGTAAAATGGAAAACCAAAGTTGGTAAACGTAAAAGCAAACTGGAAACCAAGGCCTTGATTACCATAAAGTGTGGACTGTGAAAAATGAGGTGGGAGCAAATCAGGTAGTTGTTTTTTTGTCTTTTTTTGTTGTTTTGTTTTTGGTTTTTTTGTTACTTTTTACCTTCTGATTTGTTCACACTCTGCACCATCTAGATAGCAACAGGTGTCACGATCCTTTGCTTTAGGCAGAGAACGGTCCAACACACAAAGTCCATAAGGTAACTATAATAAACAAAGAGAAAGGCAAACAGAATTTTAACAGGCTGGGAGCGCACAAAGATGACAAACAGACAATCTGACAGTTAACAAAGTTAATACTCACACACAGACACTGA
This sequence comes from Pelmatolapia mariae, assembly GCF_036321145.2. Lineage (NCBI taxonomy): Eukaryota > Metazoa > Chordata > Actinopteri > Cichliformes > Cichlidae > Pelmatolapia > Pelmatolapia mariae. The sequence continues at coordinate 22,323,221 of NC_086241.1, forward strand.
GGGCTAATCATGTGAATGGGACACAGGAGGGTAACAAGACACAGCTGAATATAATCAAGGAAAATGACAGAAGGTAAAACTAAAGACATGACACAAGAGACAAAGCACAACAAAACAGGTCAGGAAATAATTAAACCAGATGGTAAATAAAGGGAAATTGACTCACAAGTGTGGAATAGAAGGGTCTGATGGCTATAATAACAGAAACTCAGTAGCCACACTTAAACGTAATAGGACCTGGAAACATAGAATACCTTTGAGGACAAGAAAATACTTAAACATTAAAATACCTGGAACTAAGAAACCATGCAGAATAGTGAATAAAAGGAAATCTGTCCCTAAACAATATACACAATAAGGACCATAAATCAGAAAATAGAACAGGTAAAAGTATAACAAACCTAATCTTCAAAGCTCAAAAACCCACAAAACAACACAACAAAAACCCACAGACCACGACAACAGGAACTGCTGGAAAAGCTCATCCTTTATTTTTTAAGCTATTGAAGTGTGATCGGCTCAGCTTCCATGACAATGATGATCTGTTTGCACGCGAGTATATATATTAATCGCAGTTATTAATCTGCATTCAACTTCACCCTTTCCTTTTGTATTTGCAGTGCTATACACACACACTAACCTCAGTGTGCACTAATAAAATAAAAACTCACAAAGCTCCCCATTTCATTGTAATCCATTTTTAAAACCTGTATTTAATATAAACCAACATCTTAATTCAGCTATTTATATCTCTCCTAAGCTTTTCCTGTCAAACTGAGTAACATGATCCATTTGTTATGTACCATTAATCAGATCAGCTGCTAAATTATCCATGTATAGATTGTTTGATATCACTAAATTTCTTTTTGGGTTATAAATGTCACAGTCTCTAAGGTCATTGTCATTTGATATATTTTTGAAGTATTAATCAATGATGATTTCATGTGACTTGTGTTTATTTTCAAATGAAAAATACACGAATGATTTGCCCTCTGTCTCGGTCTGACTCAGTCTTCACTACATGACTCATATATTTATTATAACATACATAATGTAACATATATATCTTTCCACCTATTTTATTTGCAGCAGAAACCCTTGTATCCTCATTATACTGATGCAAAGATAACTCAATATTAAAGGAGTAAAAAAGCAATAATGTTCAGGTATATACACAGTAATGCAGGCTTGGGTCTGTATTCATTTCAAATCACCTCATATTATTTTCATCTCTTCCTGTCATTCTGTGATTCTGTGGAGAGGCGAGCCTCCTCACACTGCGTTTGACAGAGAGATAATGAGGCACCGGTTACAGAAACATGCTCTAAGGTACACAGATACACACACATACACACAGTAATTCCATCTGTGTTCATAAAAAACTTTGTTTACCCCGAGTGATTATCAGGGGCATGTGATTAACCTGTGTTCATTACACTGTCCTCATGCTACTCAATATGCCTTATATTACAATAAATGGGTGTATAGGCACACATTAAGACAATTCCTCAGGCAAGATCTCATTAACGTGCTCCCCCACTCGTAAACACCAAAGTAGAACCATGCAGTAAAAGTGTACATATTGTACCTGTAGGTAGACACACAGTGCAGTTACATGGGCAGACAAAGAGAAAACCGGAGAATTGCAGAGTATGTAATTTTACATGTCTTTAAATAGATTAAAAACACTTTATTTATACTTTTAGTTTTGAAAGCAAATGTGATTAATAAACTAAAAGGACAATAGCTAATTTTGGAGTCACCAGTTCACCTAATAAACATGTCTTTGGACTGTGGGAGGTGGTTGGAGTACCAGAACCCTCGGAGTAAAGAGGTGAACATGCAAACTCCACCAAGAAACCACACAAAATCAAAGCACTTCCTGAATTGTTTGTCAGCTGATGTATAGTAAACACAGCTTTGAAAATATTGCCACAGAGATAAAAATTCTAAATTGGTCACATATGTGAGGTATATAAAGTGTTAAAGTGTATAGAATTAAGCATAGTTAAGTGTAGGTTGTAGTCACCAAACTACATTTAAAAAGCTTTGAGTGGTCAGTAAGACTAGAAAATCACTACACTTATGTTTTTCCATATTATTAGGTTATCAACCTAGGTACTTTCTAGGTACTTGCCGGAGACTGGAGAATGGAAAACAATGCATGAGATATGACAGTGAGGTCTGTACACAGATTCAAAGTATTTGATTTTTAAATACATTTCTGATAATAATAAAAGAAATCAAGTAACAAAGTAACAAAAAGTAATGAAGAAAATATGAAAATAAACTGTGCAGTACATTTTTTCAAATCTATTTACATCTAAATCATTATTATTGCATAAACTGAAGCAGACAGAACATTTCAATAGCGAGTTACTGTTGAAAATAGGATGGTAGCATTGTTATTGTTCATAGCTTTTTAACAGCATTCAATATTATCTGCATATCAAGCATTTGCCACTAAAAATAAGAAGAACAAGGCATTTTTGTCTTTGTGCTTAAAGGTACAAATGGCACTACTGTAAAGTAAAACGCTACTGACCTGGAAGTTTCTGGCTCAGAGTATGGAACAAAAAACAGTCATGTTCATAGCCTTTAAAGCTATTTTAAAATGTTATTATATTGAAATTGAATACTTACAGTATATATAAGAAAAAAAAATTCACTTTAAAAATGTAACAATTTAAATGAATAAAATTTATTTTGTAATTCAGATTCTCTGAAATTTCTAATTTAAACAAGCAAATATGTTGTTATCTCATTAATATGCATTAATTTGCTCGAAACACCCTGTGTGCATTTTGGGGCGCTTTTTTTTTGGACTCTTTTTTTCCACATTAGTCTGAAAAAAAGATGCTCTGAAACCAAAATACCTCAATATATCAAATTGTTCAGTCCCTGAAAGAACCACATTTTCCACTGCAGTGTCTCCCATTTAAGGATCATTACTGTCCATTTTGTTAGTCTCTGGGACAATACAACAAGCCCCCTCAGTCACCTGTAAAGCAGAGAGAGCCACAGCACGGTGTATCATCTTTTGTTGGTGCATGGCCTTTATATAACGCAATGCTCAGCCTACATTTGGATTGGCTGAATCATGCAACTCATTTACATTTTCCCAGTGACCTTCCTTGCTCCCTGCAAACCCACGCATTCCTAAATCCAGAGTGCTGTCCACGCATTGAAGGGGCGTTGCTGAAGTCTCACTCAGATGTGCGCACAGACTTCAGCACACACTGTTGCACGCAGGAAAGCGTAAATTGTGAACATATGCTTTTCCTATACATTTGCTCAATGTCTTGTTTTATGGCATGAGCCAGAGCATCTACATTACTTGAAAAGGGTGAATGTCTACGTCCAACCAGATATGTTCTGTGCTGTACAGGTATGTTATCAGTTTAGGGTCAGACTGGCAAACCTTGTCATGGACTGACACTGTGTGTGGATAGCAGAGTAATCCCTGATTGTGTAGGTGCAGTTACATTTGAAAAGTGTTCTTTTTTCCTCTTCAGCTCCAACTGTCGAATGAAATGAGAGTGCTAAGCCCTTTCTGGTGGCGTGCTTTGTGTGTGTGTGTGTCCTTTTGATTTCCATGTTCTCACCTCCCTCTTACCTTGGATTTTCTCTCTCATGCCTACAGTATGTGATAGTATGTGATTATTGACATACAAACGTGCTTTTCTGTTATTTCCTTTGTGTGTCACTGAATGTCTACTGCTCCCCTCAGATCTACTTCACTTTGCATTCTAACCCCCACCCCCCAACTACTCAGCTGAATCCTTTGCATTAGAGACTGTGAGAGGAAGATTAGTGTTGTATCAGTGTGTGTATGAGTGTGCCTTTGGGGTGGAGGGCTGGGAGAAAGGATTTCCGAGGCTTTCTTGGTAACAGTAAGACGACAACCAGGAATACCATTATTGTCCAAAAGGGTTGGAGGGGGATGGGGGCGATGCTTTATTTATATCCATAGTGTCACACCCATTATATATCAACTCTGTCATACCATGTAATATTACCCGTATATAGTATATCATCATTTTCTGTTACCATGAGCCTAGTTCTGCTTCTACCCAATTGTGCAAATCAAATGCTGTGTGAGAACAAAAGAAACTCCCAGGCATACAGGTTTGCAAATCTCAATTAAATCCACAGGGAAGTGAAGCCTTTATGCACACACACACACACGCACACACACACACACGCTTCTGCATCTGCAGGGGCCATCAGAGCTGGGACACGTGTGTTGCTTAGAGACCAAGAGGTCATCCGCACAACAGAGATCACACAAACCAGGTGTGACATCTGTTCCAGTGTGGTGGCCACAGCTAGCAAGGGAGCCGTGCCTGCTTGGAGCATGCAAATGTAGAACAGCTGGTCATGAGAAGACATTTGACAGTGAATACATTTGGAAGGACTGAAGGGCCTTTTTTTCAGGTGTTAGTGTTGGTGCCTCCGGATCAAAAAGTCCCTGGCAAATAGGTTACTGGCAAATCACAAAAATGTATTTTGTATGTATTCAATATACATAGGAAGGAAGAAAGAAAGAAAGAAAGTAGATAATAGGATACTTTCGCACCTCAGCTGAGAATAAAAACATTTTCATGCATATTGTCTTATGAACTGAATTGGCACAAAGGCTTTTAGAATCCCTGTGAGGCTGGAATGTCCTTTTTTATAGAAATAATTATATAAAAAATGCTAAATGGATGAACTACGGAAAGGAAACTGTTATTATGTAACATTAATATCAAATTTAATTAATTTTATTTTCTGTAATTTGCCTGTTTTAAGACTCCTCGGTCTGCTGAGCTAAGCTCTGCTTTTCGTCATTTCATTCGATGCTGCACATCACTGGAAACAAGCATAGTTAGGCTTAAATTTTAACTGAAAATTGTGCATTCACTTAAATTCAGTGGGGCTGAATACATAGAGAGTGTCATATCTAGGTATTCAACCGTGGTGAATTTGAGATCATGATCTCAATTATCTGTCATTTTAACATGTTTAGTACCTAAACATTATTACATGTTTTTAGCTCATTTCTTGTGGTGCATCTAACACTGGGTAAGCTTTCATCTCAAACGGAGCTGATCAGAAGTGGGCAATTAGTTATGTCGTGGATTACAGAGGTAGACATTATGGAGACACATTTATATTCTGTTAAATATGAATACAAGTACAAAATGTAAAGGCCATCAGATTATTATGGTAGCTGGTCCAGTGCAAGACCAACAACCCAAACCTGACATCCGATGATTCTCAGTAACATGGCGTTAAAGGCGAACAGACTGTATTTTGCTTATGAGAGTTTCCTGTGAGAATGCACGATCATCAAAGTTAGGCAAATAGCAGTTACAGCTTATATCTGCATTTAGCATCTGTTTGAGCTGTTGAATTGGCATGCTCACTCAAGCATTTGAGAGACATCCATCTGCAGTGCCACTCCAAAGCGGTGGAGTGCGACTGCAGTGACAAACGTGCTGTCATCCAATTTCCCACACGCAAACAAATACAAGGCACACACACACACATTAGACACACACAGATGTGCCCTCTCATAAACATTTGCTCAGATGCTCTCTTCCTCTCAGTCTTCCCATTCTGTTCTATCACTCTGTCTTGATTTCTGACATAATTATAGACAGTAGTGCAGTGAAACATAAAGGAAACACAGTAGTAGAAGCTTTAATACACTTTAAAAAGTTTTAAAAAAGAAGTGTTGACTATTATGAGCCCTATCACAAAGCCTAACAACCTATAAGCATAACTGGTGTTCAGAAATACTCACTAAAGTGAGGTACAGTGAATAGTTGTAGAGTAACATATTGTAGATATATACACTCACTGCTAGCAATGTTTTCTGTTGATTTGTTAGCTGTACATCCACAATTGGAATTTCCAGTTCCATATGACAGAGTCTGACCCTACTATTTAAATATTGCAGAAGAAATTGAAAGCACATTTTGGCGAGCCTTTGCAAACTGTAGCATCAGTTTCCTGCTCTTAGCAGACAGAAGTAACAGCCGGTGTGCTCTTCTGCTGCTGTAGTCCATCTGCTTCAAGATTCAGTGTGATTTGATTCACTGTTGGAGTGAGCAGGTCAGAGATAGAGCAGCTCATCTACTAATTGAAGATTAGTGGGTCGATCCTTGGGTTAGTTACTGAACGTTAAGTTGCTCTCCAATGCAGCCATTACAGGCATGCTGTATAGAGTGCTCCAGTAGAATAGAAAAGTGCTTTATAAGAACCAGTCCACTGATGATTTCCTATATGTCTGAAGAAAAACTGACCTCCGGCATCAACAAGGCATTTTTGTCCAGATAAATGCCACTCCCTGAACGTTTTCTCTTTTTCTGACCCTTCTCTGTAAACCCCTGCGATGGCTGCATGGGAAAATCTCAGTAGATCAGCAGTTTCTGAAACACTCAGACCAGCCTGTCTGGCACCAACAACAATGCAACATTCATACAAATCACTTTTCTTCCTTATTCTGATGCTCGGCTTGAAGTTCAGCAGGTCATCTTGACCATGTCTGGATTCCTAAATACAGTTTGTGTTTTTGCCATATGATTGGCTGATAGATATTTGCATTAACCAGCAACTGAACAAGAAACCTGTAAGTAATATTAATAATTCATTAAGCCGTGGTCTCTGCGACTATAGTGAGCACTTCTTCTTGCCCCAATGCTCACCACCTTAAGCAGTTCAGAACAGATGTAAGCAGGCAACTTCAATCTATGCCGATGCTCCTTTTTCCATCTCTTCCATGAGCCTCTCTTGCATATGAACCCTCTGCTCATCTTTTATAAAAAAAAAAAAACATTGTGAGAAGTTCAGTCTCTTCTTTGTACCCAAACATGCTGAGTGTTTTGACCTCCCTGCCACTTCTTTCTCTTTTATAGTTTCTTTCGTTCTTGTTCCCTCTCCCTCCTTTTGCGTGTTTCTTTCCGGCACTCGCCATGACACCAGACCAGGGCCACCAGGTGACCCCACAGATGGCACTTTGACACTCAGATGTGAAATCAGGTGTTGTGCTGTACAGATCTGCATATTTAGTGTCAAATTATACGGTATATTAACACACAATGTTTACAATTCAAGGTAATGTCTAAGTCAACAGAGCCAGGGTAAGGAAGGAGAGAGGGGAAAACAAAGAACAACTTTGTGAATAAACTGCTCCGCTGCTCCTCTCTGTTCACTTTTCAAGGGTAAAGCTGGCTTTGGTGTCAGGGAAACAGGAAGTCTTGCTGCTTCTTGAGGAATTGTTTATAGATTTCTAATCTAGGCCAACAAGTTGTAATTCTCGCTGTCTTACTCCTGCTGTGCATTTTCTCATTAACTGCATCAGCGCTATGCTCAGCAAGCCACAGCAAGAACAAGAGGCCATGCAGGAGACAATTCATTTTTGTGAAAGCAGAAGATTGAGTAGCCTTGACATTAAAGCCACACTGTATATGCTGACACATAAGCAGCAGGGGGTTTGTCTACACGTCACACAGTGATCAAAAATGTCTAGACTTGGCAATTACCCCTCAACGAACCACTGAGAAATAAAAAAGGGTGAGACACGAGGCAGAGAAAGGAGAAAAAGAAGGGAGAGAAAGGAATGAGTGACACACTGATGAACGACCATAAACTGGTAAATCTTTTCAAGCGATCCTGACATCCCATTATATGTAGAAAAAAGTAAATTGGCTCTGTGATTAAATGCAGCCAGGGCTCCTATAAAAATAATGCAAATACGAGCAGCTTTTGTTAAGCTTACAGTGCTTGCACTTGACTTTAGAATTTCTAACATTACGCCAATCCAAAACTACAAATGTGAGCCTCATAGTTGAATAAATTCGGGCAGTTACCCAAGTATTAGGATTTGTCTGCGGGGAAGCGTGAATGTCTTTATTAGAAAACCATCCAATACTTCTTAAGATATTTCACACAGTAATACAGCTGCCAGTCTGAATAAAAGTACACTATTAGATCTTAACCTACATTTTGATTATGTTTTTTTTTCCAAATGAAAGTGTAACATTAGCAATTCTTTATAAAAAATAAATGGTATATAGCTACAGCAGCATCACTATCAGCTCTGCTTTCCACTGTGTGTGGGTCATGAAACCACACGGTTGTTATACTAGCTGTTTAACTTCTTTTACCTGTAATTTTGTAACTTTAGGCCTATTATGCGTTCTCTAGTGTTTTCCAGGTAAAGACACGGGTGAATCAGGGGTATCACTGAACCATTTACTGCTACCATTACCATTTGACAACTAGCAACTGTTTGTCTCAGTAAGGCTTTTCAAATGTGTCTGTCTCAGAATTAAAGATTTGCCAATGGCAACAAACCAAAGCTTGTTAGTCCAACAAACCTCATCCTGTTGTTGCCCTAATAAGTTTTTCCACAGCTGCATAACAGGGATTTTTGAGATGCAGCTAGGAGACTAATTTTCCCTGGAGCTTACCCCAGAGATAACAGCATGATGCATGTGTGTCTCTGTGAGTGTATGTACGTGCGCTATGCACTTGTCTGAGCAGTGCCTATGCCAAACTGACTGTCGGTAAAACTCGAGTGGATATGCATAGGAATTTTTTTTTACTGCACTTGATTGCTTTCATTTTCCTCTTTGCCTTTTTTAAGCAGACATTAATTTGTGGCGGTATTAATTTGTAAAACATTGACATATTGGTTTAGAACTAACAATATACTTGAATGGCTTGAACACTGAATATTAGGGGTGTAATAATACCACAAAACTACAGTTAATACCTCAATTACTGGGCCACAATCTTTGTTGATACCTTGGTTTATATTTAGAGTGAAGGAAGAAAAAATGTGTGTGCGTGCGTGCGTGCGTGCGTGCGTGCGTGTGTGTGTGTGTTGTGAATAAAACTTCCAGCTCCTTGAAAACCTAATAAAAAGCCAGTGGAGATAACTTTGTGATTTAGAGACTGAAAAGAATATGTTTCTGCTTCAATTAGAAACTGTAAAGTGAGCCAAAGATTGATGAGATGATAGTCCTCTGGCCATTCTCCATTGTCTTCTTCTGGCAAGCTGTATATTCCTCTCTCCCTATGGGGTTGTAGGAGGTTTGAGAAGATTTAGATGAGAAGGCAAGCTGTTGAAAACACCTCACAATCGCACTCCCACTGGGTGCCCCATCAACAGCAACATTAATCTATATTCACTATATCGTCACACTACCTGAGGTGATGCTTTTAATAGGAGATATGCTCGACAATGTGACACGGAAAGAATGAAAATGCTGTGATCTGAAATCGATAGCTCTTAGATCTCATGCACAAGTGCCTCAAGCCTGTGAACAGTCTGCAACAGAGTAGCTTCTGCTTCTGCTTCTTTCCTTGGCTCCACAAAATAAGAATAAAGCAAGATGACTGTTATCCCTCGCTGTAGACATTTATTTGTGGGCTTTGACAGCCAACTGGTAAGACAAAGCCATCTGTAGTTTATACTCCAAGGATAGCACTTTTTGACAAAATCCATCTGAGTCAGTGTTTTCCTAATCCAACTCTAGATTCAGAATAGCGCTGCAGCTGGTTTAAGAAAAAGATAAAACTACTGTATCAGCAAACAGTCGTTAATTCCCTCAAAGCATTGCCTCCGACATACATCATGCTACCCAGCCACCAGCCACGCTGACAGTTAGCGATTGGTTTGATTGGAACCTGTCCCTGCCATGCTGAACTGTACAATCATGTCACACTCTGATTCATGGGTTTGTGCCTGCTGTCGCTTAAGTTTTATGGCCGGTATTGGCAGGGTACTTTTTCACACATTCAGAGCCATTTTAGGGCCTCTTCTCTCTCTGTCTCTCTCTCTCTTCAGCTTGGTCCATTTCTGCCAGTGTGAATCAGCATCCCGGTCTCTTTTACCAGCGTACACATGGTAATACACGACAGGGTGAGGACTAGGGAGATGAAGAGGTAACCTGCTGTCTACTCCTCGCTCTCCACCATCAACAATCTATATTGTGCCTTCGCAGTTTGAGGCTGACCTTTTTCTTGCCTGTAAAACATGTCCATGTCTGTGTAAAGCAGGGATGTTGAAACAGGTATGCTGCTGTGTATGTCTGTGCTTGTACAAACACTCCAAAGGCCCACTCAGCTTTGACCTGCATTTGGGCTTTAACTGCTGTGTAAATCTAAGCAGCACTTTAATGGCTTGTTTACCTCTGATGCTTCTGAGACACATCACCTCGGCAGGACAGTGTTGGTCTATGTGTTGCTGGCACATTGCAGTATCCAGTAACCCTAATGATTATTATTTTATTCACTCATCTGTACCTGTTTGACGACAGCAAATCACAACTTCTTTCACCCTGTGCATTTTGTGTGTAGGAAGACTGCTACTGTAAGACTGAAATTTAAGGTTGTTACCCATGTACGATAACACTTTAACACAAGTGTTAGATATTACTTAAAAAATAGTGAAATTGGACTTACATCAGGGGTTATCGTCATGTGTAAAACTGAACACAAAAATCAGATGATAAACAATACTTGGTGTTCGGTGTTCGTTTCTGTCTGCCAGCTTATCCAAGTAATAATCTGCCTGCCTATCGATCCTGCTTACCAGCTTCATTTGTACTACAATCAGCTGATTTCAGTTTGTGTGCTGGAGGAGGAAATAGTGACGTAGTCTACTTGGACATACGGATATGGACATTTTACTTTTATTTTTACAGCGCTAATGCTAAGCTAGCTAAGAAACCAGCTTAATGATAAAGCTGAGACCCTGAACTTTAACAGGTAACAAAAGCAGTGATCAGCAGTCAGGCTGCAGCTTTCCACCACTGCAAACAGTTTCTACCTTTTCATGTTTCCAAAGTAGGATCACTGTGGCGATCGTTTTGAAGTCTCTTTGAGCTGGGTTTCATCTTTGCTTTGTGCTGTCAGCTTTGTGTTCATACCTAAATACTAAGAAAAAGATCATATGAAATGCTGCTTAGAGATGGTCTTGACTCTCAAAACGGAGCCAATAAGAACCTACTCAGAACTGACAAGAGATTTCATAAGAAATTGAATCAATAACTGGTATCAATCACTAAATTCTTATCAATTCCCATTCCTGCTAATACCCAATATACATTTTTAGTCAGTGTGTAAGGGTGAGGCAGTTGTTTCAACCATCGGGCCTGTGTGTATATTGTTCAGTGGTCTCCACTCCCACTATTGTTTACAAGAGCGGCAATCATCACTCACAGAGGCCAAGAGAGAAGTTTAAAATGCTAAATCTACCGAACATCACAGTGATGTAAAACCTAATGCACTGAATGTGCACGGATCATTCTGTGAGCGGACAGAAAGTCAATTTTTACCGTCACTAATCAGAAAACGCATGGACGAAGGGGGGTGGGGAAGTGATAACCTGTTTGTCTCTGTGCACTCTCATGGAGGGAAAAAGGCTCTGCCACCACAGATCAATGACCTCCCCCCTCGTGGAGCTTAAGCTCCAGCACCACAAGCCATAAGTCTTCAGACTGCATAGCGATTCCTTAACTCTGATCCTGTGTCACACATAGGTTCATTTCCAATATATTACAAAATGGCTATAAATGTACGCGGCTGTGTGATTGTGCATTGTGCATTCTGATACGCAAGTGCTATGTAACCAGATTACTTAAAAAGCTACCTGCACTTAGAATGGGCAGTGATTAAAGTGGTGACAGTGAACCACAACTGTTAAGTTTTAGGTTAAAAAAACAACAACAAAAAAAGTCTGAACAACACACCATGAACCCATGAACCTGAACATAATCCACAGAGCAGCAGATGAAATGCAGTGAGCTTAGCCGAGTCTTTAGGGACTCTGAAATCACTTCCAAAAAATATCAGCTGGATATTCCAAACTTATTTTCAAAAAAGCAAAACTGCACTATGTTTAATGTGATAGGTTTCAAAAGTAAATGGATTGTGCCGGCAGGCTATAATTTTGAGATTGATTGGATCCGCTCATTCTGGGATTGGGTTTCTGAAAGGGAATCCACACATGGAGCGTTTTGCAAACCATGATGAAGCTTGAAGTTGTGGAGAAATGTTTGCCTGCAGCCACTCCTCCCCACTCTGTGTTGTTCTAACAGCTGGCCCGTGATAGTGCACATTTCTGTAACCAACATACAGACAGTACATGTAAGCACATGGCATCTGGGATTGGTAATTATTACCTTATAGCGAGAAGTAATGGAGATGAGGAACCCTCGGCTGGCAGAATACATTTATCCCCATGTAGCAAATAGCCATCAAACAACAGCCAGGGGCAAAATATTGTTGACTAAACAATGAACAGATATCACCCTGCATCTTTGCAACATAGCGATTAGAATTTAATTACTGAGAGTAAAGAAGAGATTAATTCAGATTTATCAAATACGTCACACATAGTTTAAATTGATCTGAATTGGTCCTACAAGGGGGGTTGAAAAATATCTTCAGTGCTGATAAAGAAGACAGATAAAGAAAAGGATTACAAAGTCTTAAGAAAGACCACACACATAGACACACACACAGTGACAAAAGCAAATCAGCCTCACAAGTTAACACCACATGGTGCTGAAATTTTAAAATCTTAGGCACTTGGGATGCTTAGATTGTTATGCAAAATCCTTGAAACAACTGCAAAGGACCTTAAATGCACTCAAGTACTAGTGCTGTTCATGAGGACACAGCGAAGACTGAACAGATATAGTTATCCGTGCTTTATTGTCTTTTGTAGGATGTTTTTCATTTTCATTTCAAAGCAGTCACACTTTATATTATCTTTACATCTTATAAATAAAAGGAAAAACTATCAAAGTGTGTTTCTAACCAATCAAAGTAAACTGTAAAATGATACCACTCGCATCAGGATGGAAATATTTTGTCACTATACGATGATGATTACTCAATTCAATTCATTTGTATTTATATAGCTCCAAATCACAAAATCAGTCACTTCACCAGCTTTGTATTGTAGGGTAAAGACCCTACAACAATGCAGAGAAAAACCCAACAATCAATCAAACCCCTATGAGCAAACACTTGGTGACAGCAGGAAGGAAAAGCTCTCTTTTAACAGGAAGAAACCTTGGGTAGAACAAGAACCAGGCTCAGCAAGGGGCAGCTATGATGGGAGTAGTGTTGATGGGAGAAAGACAAGACAAAAGAAACTCGGTATGTCTTTGTAGCAGTCCTTCATTCTAAGACAGGTCTGGTCAATTCATTTTCTCAGGGGGCCACATGAACTGGGGCTATTGTGGAAGCCCACATCAATATGTTTATAAGGAGATAAAAATTTATATTGGGCAGAATTAAGTCCAGCTTCAACAGTCCCAGTTTTTTATGTGGTCCCTTGGGAAAGGTCTAAGGTAACAAGTGGACCTAAAGCATTCTGGCAGAATTCCATGGAAAACCTAAAAACAGGGGTTGAGGTTTAAGCTTTTTCCTCTAATTTGTTATATCAGTATCTTGTGCATGTTAAGAAGCGGATCAGCAGCTTATTCTGGGTTTGTATAATTAATATTCCAGTGGGACTCGTAGTCTAGTAATTAGGAGCTGAAACTCCACAGGACTCCATTAATGAAAAGTCAGTCTCATAGCTAATAAAAGATTGATCATCTCTTACTTTGTCAAGCATGTTATCCAGCATTTTTACTTGGTTTGCCCTTTAAAATGTCCCTTGCTTAGAAGCACCTGTGTGTCCTTGACCAAATTCCTTCATGGGCCACAAAAAAAGTGCCTGGACCTTGAACAGTGGGACAGAGAAGGAGTGCGTAAAGAGAGCAGTGAAAAATGCCCCTTGTCGTCAGACACTCCATCTCGCCTCGTTTATGTTGACATATTAAAGCATGGACCATCGAGAGCCCATAAATACAGTGGCCATATCCTAACCCATCACTGCTAACCCTTGACCCTTCCAATATCAACCAAGGGAATGGAAACAGCAGCTAAAGGAAAAGCAACTATAAACAGAACAGGAAATATGATATACTTTTTTAAAAAGAATAATCCATAACAGGAAAACAGGAATATTAAGAGTTCCAAAATGTAACATTCATTAAATTCAGTGGCATTCCCAAAACGTATAAGCAGGTTTAACAAAAGACACAGCAATTTGTATCCTCAAACAGCTACAATATTGTGCAAAAGTCTTGAGTTGCTCTTAATTTCTTTATTTGTTGCCAGAAAAAAATGGGCAAACAAACTTTGGAACACAGTAGGTAAGACAAAGCAGGTTTCCCCCCCCCCCCCCCCCCCCTCCCCCCAGTCCTCTGGAAAAGGATTAGGGACACTGGAAAAAGAAAAAAGTGGGGATGTCTTTTTGGTCAGTGGCCCTAATCCTCTTCCATACAAGCTTGAAAGTCAACATCATCAGTATGGTCGCCTTTATTCTTCAACAGTAGATGGATCAACTTAAGGACCAGATCCATTTCTCTGGTCCTGTGTTGTATCTTTGCTGGCCTTTTCCTATTTTTTAAAAACTATCAGATATTTTATGTCTGCTGTAGATAGTTTTTTGCACCTACCACTTCTTCTTTTGTCTTCTACTTGTTTAGTTTCCTTAAATGTTTTAAGAACACACTGCCCACCATGCTGAGATATGCCAAGATTTTGGCTAATAGCTCTTTGGGGATCACCTTATTGGTGCAATAATACTATTTACTATCTTTGTGAAACTGATTCAACTAAAGAAATAACAACAAATGTTTTTGCAACAGGCAGCTAATAACAAAGTACCTGAAAATTCTGCTTAAAAGTGTGACTTTGCTAAGTTGTCTGATGTGCTGCAAGTTGCGAGGAAGGTGCATTTTTATGCACCTAAATGATTCATAGGTCAGAGTTAAGTGGCTTAAGAAACAAACAAATTAAAGAAACAAACCTGAAAATGGTCAGTTCTGAGGATTGGATTAAAAATGAGTGAAGAATTAGCCAATGTCCAAAGAAAAACTTTGAAAGACCTTCAGAAAGGCAAGAGAACCTTTGTGCAAGACCACCTTATAAAAATACAAGAACTTTTGGCTCCTTGGAAGAAAAATATACAGAAATTAATGGTGGCTCATGACTTTTTACAGTACTTAAATATCCTAAGAAGACATTTTGTACAGTTAAATGCAGTAACTGAGCAGCTTTTATGAATGATTCCACAGTTGGTGCGAGGTATATACAGACTTTGAAAATCCGCAAATGTTGAGAAATGTCTTAGCCTCTCTTTAGAAAAGATTTCCTTACAAACCACCAAACATGTGAACGTTAACTAGAACAAAGCTTCTTGGTGTTTTGTCAGATTTTGAAGAATGCAATGACTTAATATGGATGTTTGATTGGCTTTTTCACCACATTGTTATGTGTGCTAAGTCATGCAATGCAGTGAACTCAAATAAGAAATGACAGCTAGTAGCAATGAAAACCCTAATCCGGATTACACCAATAGGTTTCTTCCTGCAGGTGGTGTGAAATTGTTTGAGTCCTACAATTCCCAGACCACAAGATTAAAGACCTTGACATACAAAGCCAGCTACAAAGAGCTGGCCCAGACAATGTCCAACTAATGCACTGACTCTCATTTTCTCTCATTTTCTTCTCTTAAAGGTTGCAAATGGAAGTGCTGCAAAAGATACCGGCAGCTCATCACTGAGCAGAGCCTTTCCTGCATTGGAAGGAATAAGTACTATGTTGTATTCATTCTAAATAGAAACATCAGTCATCTATTAATGGCTCACCAGACAAATGTCAGCTCGGTGTGTTAGGCCTCCCCTCACCCTCTGAACTAGCACCGATGTAAAATCTGCAGAGTTGAACGAATGTGCTTAAAAAGTGACAGATCTTCCCTTCAGCGCAGCTGGTTAGACAACTCTGCCTCACATAAATTCAAACTCGGTAGCAGATGTTGAAAGGAGCACATTTAACACGCAGTCACTGTCCAACAAAAATAAAACAACCCGAGCTTGTCAACTCAACCGTTTCTGGATAGAATACTACAAAACAATAAATCCATGACTAAACAATGCATGAGCTAGCAGCCAAAGACAGGGCTGAGAACGCTGCCAAATAACTGATGTTTGTTGATCCTCTTTAAACATGTCCCTCCTGAGAAAACAAGCACTCCCTTAAAATTGTTGACTAGCTAATCTTTACTTTATAGTTCCCCACATTAGACAAATTAGATTGGACTTGCACAACATGAAGCCCAGTAGCAGTGTCAAACTACACTATATGGACAAAAGTAATGGCCCACCTACACATTACACCTTCAGCAGCTTTTTTGACAGTGAAATCCAATAAATACATAAATCCATGGGTATTAATATAGAGCTCATCCCCCTTTCGGAGCTATAACAGTTTCTGCTCTTTGGGGAAAGTTTTCTACAAGATTTTGGAGTGTGTCTGTGGGAATTTTAGTCCATTCTTTCAAAACGGTATTCATGAGGTCAGGCGCTGTTGTTACATGGGAGAGCTTGGCTCATAATGTCCATTCTAGTTCATCCACATTGTTTGAGAGGAGGTTTTGAACTCTGCAATCACTGAGTCAGCAGAGCTTTGGAGACCTTGATGCACTTTGCATCTCAGCGCTCTGTAACTTTATGTAGTCTGTGGTTGAGTTTCTTTCAGTAATACCACCTACAGTTGAATATTTAGGGGAAAAGAAAGCAAACTAGCTTTTTGCATCCTGTTACAGTACCACACTCAAACTAAGTGAACTCTTTAGAATAGAACAAAACATTTGTTCACAAATGTTTGTAGAAGCTGTCTGCATGCCCAGGTGCTTGATTTTATACACATGGGACTGACTGAATGACCTGAATTCAATGATTAGGAGGTATAGCCCAATAATTCCATCCATATAGTGCAGTGGTGTCCAACATAAGGCCTAGGGACCAGAATCGGTCTGGCAAAGACTCCAATCTGGCCACTGGACAGCTTTGGAAAATATAATCAAAGTCATACATTATTGGATTTTTTATTGACCTCCCCACAGCCATTCATACTACAGTAAAGTGGTTATGCAATACATAATGTCATGGTCCGTGGGAGCAATCGTGTTGGGAGTGTTTCCGGATGGCTCTCCGGCTACACCCTCTGGCGGGGCCACCAGCGTTGCACCTGAATTCCATCCCCAGGCAATCACAGGAGGACTACTTCAGCCAGCACGGTCTGCTGCTCCACACCAGTCCGTTCAGTCACTCTTAGTGGTAACTAAGTCTTGCCTGTGCTCTGTTCTCGTTTTGGTTTTGGCTCGTGCTTAATTTTGCTCCCTTGTGCCCAGGTCTCCATCCTGTTTGCTGGAATTACTTCCTGCCTGCCCTGCACGCTGGATAACACTCCCCGTTACTTCATCTCTCTAGATTCTCCCACGGACGTCTTTCCCCTCCGAGCTCCACGGTTTGGCTCTGAAGGTAAGCCTGCAGCACCCTTATCCTGTTTTGTCCTCACACCCCTACTTCCCCACAGTTAAATAATTGTTTCCTCTTCTGTTGCAGTTTTCCCACAGTCCCGATCACGGCTTCTCCTGGTACTCACCTCCATAGTTGCTCTTAGTTCACTCTTGTTTCCTAGTGAAACTTTGTACATGCTGCAAAATTTGTGTTGAGTCTGCTTTTGGGTCCAGAATATATACTGAGAACATTTTTTTTTCTCAACGAACAAAAAATTCACACAGGACAGTCTGGGTAGTGAGCTACCAGAATCTTTTCTGTAATATTGAACATTTATCATGTAGAAAAACTGAGCTGGTCTTTACAGGTCTGGCCCATTTAATATCAAAGTGGGCTATATGTGACCCTCGATGTGAAATGAGTTTGACATTCCTGACATACTGTATACATAACTAAACTGTTGCTATCATTTTTCCAAACTCTCCAGCTTGCATTTTTTCTGTCAGTATCTTGTGCCATTTCTCTCTGAAGCTTCCTGTCTCTGAAAAATTCACTTTCTTTCAGCCATATGGCTTTACTCGAGACCGTACGGTGACAGATGTTTGTTCGCTCATAGTGTGAGGTATCTGTCTGTAACACACTGGGTGGCTCAGGAGGTGGAGACAGGATGGCACAGATGAGGGAATTCACCACAGGCACTGATAATCCCAAAGCATTTAACAGAGCTTTTGAGAGCTGGTCAGTGCCGCAAAAGCAAGAAAAAAAAGAAAAGAAAAAAGGATACGGACAGCTGGGGAGAAGAAAAGCAAAAATGTCTGCAATTTATGCCCCCAAATCAATTTTCAGTCAACACTGTCTCTGGCATGGGGACAGGTTTATTCAATAAGAGTTGTTATGATCTATAAAACCTGCAATTTATAAATTATCCCTTTCAGCACTTTATCATCTGAAAGAGTCCAGAAAGAGCAAAATACCAAAATGAACTTTTAGAAACTCAGCATCTTCCTTGCCTTATCCTGAAAATGAGACCAACTATATCCAATCTATAATAATCATAAAGTAATTTACAATTTACATTGCATTTTGCTATATCTCTAGGACATTGACAACATGAATAAACAAACCATATACCGGGGGGGTTAATAATGAGTCTTTAGGGGGAAAATAAGGAAGAAGTTTGCTGTGATGACTTGAGAGACTCATGGGAGGACTGAAAAAGCCTGCTGAGGAATCTCTTTGAAGAACCACTCTAACCAAGTGGGGGTCCTCTGCTAGTATCCAGAGTGTGTCCTGTCTTCTCAGTGTTTTTTGTTTTTATTACCTTACTTGAGATCTCTTTTATGCACCCTCTGGTTTCAGCCGCCACAGAAGTACGCTTTGGAAAATGAATAGCCTTTACGCTTTATGTTCAAGACATCCTTGAACTCACCAGGAAATGTTACCAGAGTGTATAAACTAAATAACAGCAACATGACAATAATATTGAAAGTTTTTGACTTCCTCCTTTATACACAAATTTCACTAAAATGATAGATTTTTTGGGATGTGTAATAAAAAACAAATGTCACATTTTCATCAAAATACTTCCTTTTTAACATTTTTGTTAAGTTAATGAGAGTTTATTATAGTTTTTTCATGCATATATACACATGTCAATATAAGTATGTGTACATTGTGTACATTTCACAAGCACATGCACACATACTCATACAAGCAGTGGTGGGCTAAACTATAATGTTGTAGGCCAACTCTATATGTTAAGGCTCCCACAAAAAGTATTCCACATCATTATCAAGAATTCACATTAATGTGTAGTAGAGGAAATAACTTGATTGATAATTATATTTCAGTCAGGGGTGCTGTAAGGGAGAGAAAAGTGATGACGATTCTAAGGGCCCTTGACTGACAGGTGCCCAAAAAACTGCCAGTAAGTAATTTTTTGAATGGAAATTATTAACCTGTCACCATAACATAATGTTTTCTTCACAAGGTACTTATAAAGTTTCCTAGCATTAGTTTTATGTTGTTTTTAACAACAAATAAAAAATCCCCTCCTCCCCCTCTTTATTTTATGATTTGGTTTGGTCCAGGTGCTCCTAGCTGATGCTGAGCACTAGAGTCGTACCTCTGCAGGAGAAAGAGACAGAAGAATGGGTCCATGAAGTAAGGTCTGTGTTTCAAAAAAGAAACTTCCAAGTCCACATGAAACGACGTTCCTAGTAGTAGTTAGTTTACTTCATTTCTAACAGAAAATGAATTTAATCAGTGCAGGCAGACCCTTTGTATATATATATATATATATACTAGATGACTTATCTGACAACCTGTTTCCAAATCCCTGGTGTCACTCCTGATTAAAGTTATCCTCAATACCTGCCAGTGTAATATGATGTCTGAAATCAGTATCCTATGTTCCTCTGAAGTTTTCCAGATTACACATATAAACAATTTTGACTGAATCACCCAAACGCACCAAGGCTATTGCTGAACCCTTGAGCCCTGAAATTTACACACACAAAAACCCCTAACCCCCCCCCCCCCCCCCCCCCCCCAAAAAAAAAAAAACTTTCTAAAAATGAGCTTGAGATGCAAAATAGGTATCTTTACATTCACACAGGAATCAAAATATGAAATGTCTAGTACACTGGGCAACTTGTCAAATGTTATACGTGCAGATGGAGGTACACACGTACCTTGGCAAAAGAGAGAGACAGTCATCACCAATGGCTGCATGGAGTTTGATATGAGCTGCGGTGAGAACATGCAGTTAATGAAGAGGGTGATAGAGTTGTGAATAGTTATGTGTGGAGTTATTTCAAATTATTCCTTCTTTATATAATATCGTCCAAATGTTCCTGCCGCTAAACACAAACTGGAAAAGATGTACGTGTACATATTTGAACTGATGCCAGAATGATTTTATAGTTTTATGTGGTTACATGATTTTATTTGTGTACATAATTTGTGGTTTTAGGGGAGATGAGAAGATCTATAGGTACTAAACAAAACTGGTTTGTTTTTCTCTTTTATTAACGCAGTTAGTTCACATGGGTATGCACTGTTTGCAGACTGAGCCAGTGGTTTGTTTAAGATTTTTGTTTCTTATCAATTTAGCCTTGTTTTTTAGGGGCTCTTCACCAAGTTAAACTATTATGACCCAAAGTGTTTTGTGTGTGAAGATTCCGAGAGCATGGGGAATCATTGATGACATTTTCTATGAGATTTGAAAAACAATATTTGTGAGTCTTTAAGTGAATGCTTAAAAAATGCACTTAGACTTGGATGTACACTTATTGCTGCTTGCTGGTTGATGTTATAGTCATGAGCAATGTCCATAATCCATTTTTCAGTTTGCGCTACTGGCCTGTCTGTGGATATTATTTATATTTTAGTGGGAATAAATTCTTGTCGATGGAGGGGAGAGCTGTATTTGTTTAGAGCCATGTGGTTAATTTTTTTCTTTTAATTTGTCTTACTTTATATATTTAAAAACAAAAACCATAAGTAGGTATTATGTAGCTTGACTAAATAAGTTCATAAAGGCCATAAGAGAGATTAACAATCACCATCATCTAGGCTGGGTACTCATCTCTGTTAGAAAGGGAATGGTTCTATTATTGATTTAAATCACTGCTTTTTGATATAGTAGTATAAAATAAAAAGGGTTTATTTATTTTAATCTGTCTAGAAGGAAGCAGATCCAATGTACAAGACCCTAGAGATTTTTCTTTGGGGACAGAGTCAAACAGATCACACTGTATATTTTGCTAAGAGTGTAAAAACAAACAGCATTTTTGCCTTTAATAGCTTTTCATGCTCAGGCCTAATGCCTGCTATTACATATGCACATCACACGTACATGCATCTGGCCGAGTGCATTCAGACACAACTGTACTGATTGCACACATTTCCAGGGCTTGTCGATTGTTTATTTCTGTGGCCCTGACAGCTCAATAGCTAAGTAAGAGAAGCTCTTCACCAACTTGGCAACACCTACACATGCATAGTGAGGAAACAACTACATACTGAAATGAACTGCATTAAAAACTTCTAAACACACCTGGGATGTGCTCGCCGTTGCCATGATAACTAGTAAAGTCGCTGAAGTCAACAAGATGATGGTGATGTTGGAAAAAATGAAAAAGCTGAAATGAAATTTAGTTTGTTTCTTTAAACATTTGGATAAAATGATTCATATTTTATTCCAGATTCCTGCTGTCTGCCTCGAGCGTTTCTGTAATTGCTGGGTTGTAATTTCCCCCTTTTCAGAATTTAGTTTTAAAAATGCAGCACACATAAATACAGATAATTGCACATTTTTGAAGCTGTTTTGCTGGTTTACATTAATCTATTTGCATGCAGTCACACTGAATCCAAAATAAAAGTACAAGTATATAAGAGCACAACACCAGCACAGGTAAAACTACTAAATTCTCGAATAGTTCTTCACAAAACTGAAAAGCTCCAGTAATAAATGCCCAGTAATAACTACACACTCTCTTTTGCTTCTGTTGCTAAGAAACTTGTGAGCTTTCAGACCTACCTGTCAGTCTTCGCAATCACTTAGCAACCACTCAGCACGATCCACAGTTGTTAATTTTTCCAGGGCCTCAACATATTTGTTGACAGCTAGGAAGTTTTACTTTCGAACTGTGCACACTTTTTATAATATTCTGATGAAAGTTGCATCATCCTGTTGGGGGCTGATACGCTACGGTAACTGATACGCTATGACATGAGCATGGCTTTAGAGTTTAATAAAAGAACGATAGCTATAGTTGATGTAAGATTTGAAATGACTGACTGAATGATCCCAGATTATTTATGCTGTGATAACCTATTTTTAAAACCACAAATACAAAGATAGTTTCGTCATCTGAAACGGTAGAGCCCAGAATCTGACTCCTCAGCTGCCATTGTACAAACTGTGTCATTCTCAACCTGACATTTTGACTTTGTCTTCATCTTATCTACTGAATATTGCAAAGACCCGATGTTTGACCCAGATGCTTCAACTCTTCATCACTCCGAGTCAGTAAACTGTGCAAGAATTGCAAAGCGAGACTGATGCTGTGACATCTCCTCTTCCGTGACTGCTACTTGTATGGTTAGTTTTGCGTTCCTGGTTCAGGAGCCTTTTTCTTCCTAAGTGACATAATTTATGTTATCTTTTATTTCAAATGTCATGCAAGTTTGTTATAAATGTTTCTTCCAAATGTTGTCACTGACCTTAGCCAGTTTACAACAATGCCATTGAGTAAGCATTACATTGCAGAAGAGTCTTCCTGCCCTCCAAAATCCTTGCTTCATCATCTCTCCTCAGTAAGCCTGGTGATTTGTGACAGATGCTGTTAGCACTTGCTCTGATGGCTTTGGTTCAGTTGTCAAAGCCTGATTGAAGTTTGTACCGGAGAGGGCCAACATAACGCTGGGCGGGCACACAGGTGTCACAGCCCCGACCAGCTGTTCACCGTTGTCAGGACAATGTTTGCCCTTTTCTGGTGCCTCATCATCTCTCCAAACACCTGCTATCCTGTCATAACCACAGAAATGGCTCTAAACACAGCTTTGATCTAATTATGATACAGCTATCATAATTCTTAATGAATTTTTAGCCTTACGAATGTGCAAGTATCTAAACAGCAATTTTGGAACTGCTTTCTTTGTGAAGCTAACTTTCTCAAATGTAGAACAACTTATTTTTTAAAAAATCATTAAATTGTTTGCTGTAAATTACTATCTCGTCACTCACATTTATACAGGCCCACAGGAGAAATTCAGTTGTACTGTAGTTGTTTTATAATTTACCCTATAAATACATTATGGTTTGTTGTTTGTTTTAAACAATTAAATGGTTAAATTAAACTAACTATCTCTGGAAATTGTAAAGAAATACATATACAGCGTTAATATATACCTATACTGAAGTTGATTTTTTTTTTTTTCAAACATTTTCAATGATTTGCGTTGTTCTGTAAACCGTGGGGAATGATGCACATGTGTAAGGAAGAGACAGATTAAGACAAAAACATGTTAAGGAAGAAGAAACGTTTTTTATTCAGTTTGAAAAGTGTTTACAGGGCCTGCGATAGCTGAAGTGTAACCAGACTGTGACACAGAGCATTAAACAATGTCGGAGTGTTTCAGGCATTGCAGAATTTCTATTATCTTCATGTGTCTGCACACATTTCCTGCTGCACTCTTAAACTGAACTGACGTGTAAACCATAAACTTTACTGAAATAAAAACAACACCTTCTCAAAGTTCTTGAAAGCTGAGTATATGTTATTTATGTTAGTCATGTTGATTTACAGCTCAATATAGGGGACAAAATGTTTAAAAATATTAACTTATACCAAAATCCATCTCTTTTTTTCCCTGAAAAATCATATGTCCTGATCTGGAAGCTCTGCATAATCATTTTTACCTATGCAAACTTTTCATATGACCCAAAAATAAAGCTCCTTTTTTTAAACTTAGACTGAAAAACAACCCTACCAACATCTAAATATGTGACATTAAAGAAGATCAAAAAAATCACTTTGATTCTGTTTCACTGTGAATTTAAATACCTGCTGGGACCTAATGCTTTAGAGGCACTAAATTCTCTCAGAACTGTGGCTCAGTATTTTTGTGAATTAATATTGCCCAACATAAAACCAAAGTGTGTGTGTGTATATGTGTATATATATATATATATATATATATATATATATATATATATATATATATATACATATATATATATATATATATATATATGTGTATAGATAGATAGATAGATAGATAGATAGATAGATATAAATTATTCATATTGTTTACTGTTTCCCAGCATTTCGTAGGCTAAATGAGACTACTGATATTGCTGGGCACAGTCAGTGTCATGCCACATAAAGGGTTAGTGTTGTACTTCTGGTGACTGCATTTATGTGAACTGTTTTAAGATTCTCTTGCTGAACAAAATGTGCAATGTGTAATAAACTTTCTTTTTCTCACTGAGCTTATTTTTCTCATTGATTACAAAAAACCAAAAACCGAGGGCAACGCTGACATCCTGCAAAAGAAAATGTCATTCTTGCAGCATTTTTCTCTTTTTATTCCCAGTCTCTGTTATTTAATTAACCTTCTCGAGATTGAATGAACTTTTTGTTTTTACATGGTGCACTGAAATTCTGAAGAAATACACATCTGAAAAAGGAAATATGGTCTAGTCACTTAAATTCTGCTTTTAAGACTTCACTAATTCTGTTCTGTCAGTAATTTTTCTAACGTTGGTTATTATGGTATACATTATATCACTCTGAGACAGGCTTATTTACATCATGTGTTCTAGTAGACAGACATTTGCTTCAACATAATGTTTTAGATTTGCAAAAAGCATGCTGACGGATCCATTTTAGTTTTATTTTATGATATTTGTTCTTTTTAAACGATTGTTCTCCTCTTCAGAAGCCAAACAAAGTTGAATTTCAGTCAGCTGAACTTCCAACCACCAAGAAACACTTACTTCTTTTCCCTCCAAAAATCACATTTATTCCACTTAGTTTTTCTGAATTTTCCCTCCACTCCACCTGCAGTGGCTCTATGCCCCAGACGTTTGTCTAACATATGCTAGACCACATGGCTATTATAGCAGTAAATAACATGAGTCAACTAACCGTTTATAAATACCCAATTAGGGACTTTCTTCATAGTGTGGGGATTAATAAACAATTTTGTGTTCACTGTATTGTTGCAGTAGGCACATCAATATATTCCAACTGTTGTTTGTAATGTAATACTGTTTTTCAGTCATTGCTTTATGCAGAATAATATTAATATTTATTATTTTATTATTATTTTAATATTTTAATATTTGAGGGTGCTACCAGTTTGTGATTGAATAGGGTTGTGAATTACATACATACATTCTGTTTGTTATAATAAGGTTACATTAACAGTGATAAATTGGTAATATACTGCAAATCTGTTGCCATCTATATTCAGAGAATCTCACATTAAATATGAATTTATATCAACCACTTACACTCAGATTCCAGCCAGAACCTTGTAGATTTGAAAGGGAAATTTAGAAACTCCTCCACAAATAGTGGTGTGAGTAATTGTTGCAGGGCACCAATTTAACTTCAAAACAACACAGGCACTCAGGAGCCTTGCTCTTATATAGGGACATAACTGGAATACAACTAGTTGAGTCAAGTCCATTATTGCAAAAAGACACATTTGAGACGAGATGCACTCACTGGCATACCCTGACTCAGACTGACTACAATGTGTTGGCATTCTTAGGTTACACAGTATTTATTTGCAAACCTTTGCCAATCTGTCTGAGAGTGATTGCAGTCAATCTGAGTCGGGCAACCTGTGCAATCACCTTGCAAGCTCGACATCACAACAGCTCACATTTCCTGAATTTGACAAAGATCAGTGAAGTAGGTACAACAACAAATCAGGCAATCATTAGATAATAAAAAAATAAAACCGCATGGTTATTCACTGCCTCATATACATCTTTTTGATTCTGACTGAGTTCTCAGGTTTTGTGGTAAACATTCTGTGTTTCTGTATATTATATAAAAATGTTCAGAGCAAACATTTCAAACTAAAATCATCAATCAGTCCAGCAAGTAGAACTGCACATGAGATCAATGCATCTTTCTTCAAAATAGCAAGTTTTAAATATTTTTTAAAGATTTAGATATTATAAAGGATTCCATTATATTATCTATATATTTTATACATTTACTGCAATGCAGTGTCTATGATTTGCATGTATTTCTGCTGAATAATGTAACACTGTCACAATTTTATATCCCAGTTACCGTTTTCCTGCTCATAACTTTCCAACCCCTCTCACTTGGTACACTTTCTTGACAGTTGGATCATCAGATCTACCCTGCCCTCTTACTCACCTGCCTCCACTTCATTCATTTCCCTCAGCATATACACCAGCAGGCCACAGTTCACTGCCTGTATTTAGAACTAAGTAAGCTACATAAAAAAACAACAATCTGAGCAAAAGATGACCCAACAGGTCTGAATGCAAATCTAAAAAGAAGGCAGTGTTAAGTAGTTCATAATACCAGTAGCTGAAAATTACTTATACAATGGCAACCCATGGATCTCACAATATTTGTTCGCCCCCATTTTCCCTCTCTTGTTACCTTCAGGTTGAACATAGTGCTTTTACCACACTGCAGGGAAACTAGTAATTGAGTTAGAGAGAGAAAAGTACAACTGTGCGTGTTAACATCAGAGATTCGCTGTCTGCTGTTCCTGTGGCTGGAAAAAAAGCTTGCCAGGGAAGCTGCCCCTTGTCAGCGAAGACATAAGAAGCTAAGCTGATGGAGTCTGTTGACACGTGAGACATAAGACAGGGTCACACCAGTACACGGATGCAGGCAGATAAAAGGAGGGAGAGTGAAAGCTCATGAGAACCCCAGGGGAGCAGAGAATATGCAGGCTTGAATATCAACTTACAGAGGCCCCAGAGCTTCGACAGAGATCATGCTGCCAGCTCCGCATTGGCTGGAGAACACGACAGCTGTCCAATAAGACTCCAGATACGATCTCCTTTTGACATGAGTCAGTAATCTCATTCATCGCTTATTATTCACACACTGCACATTCTGTCAAGATAATCAAAACTATATGTGATACAATCACATATAGAATTCTCAGTGGCCTTTTTTTTTAGATATTAACCGGTCAGAATGTGGAAATGAATGTGGTTACACCCTAAAGAAGGTGATGACAGCCAAGCTGTATCGTCTGCTTGTCTGAGAGCCTCACATTCTGAGATTTCTGAGAAGAAAAAAAAACAGTGTATTGTTTGGTGTGCTGTCTCTTTGGGCAACCTTTAAAAAGCATCAGCTGCAAAAAAAAAAAAAGTCAAAAATGACACAACAACTTATCAGTTTATTGATATGCTACATAGTGTATGTGGCATTAAAGTCTTATCTAAAATATTCCTGAATGTATTTTGGGAAAGCTGTCTACCAGATAAAATTCACAAATGTGATTATGATCTCCAGTTTTTCATTTGCTGTAAATTGTTACCTTTAGACATGCCTAGAGTGTTTTCTTTGAAGTAAAGAATGGGTGTATGTGGAATCTATGTGTGTCTTATTTTCACAAAGCAGCTTGATTTAATTTTTTTTTCCAATTTATTTGGTGAGTAAAACACAAAAACTGCACACACCAACAAAAGCAGAAACTAAGAAAAGCTGCACTCATATGTCGGATGCATTTATTTCAGCCAGTAGAGATCAACAGTTGGCTGGTAGATAATCCTTTAATAAAAGCACACCTGCTGCTAAGACACTAGCTTGTAAGCAACTCTTTTGGGTTTTGTATTGTAGAAAGGCATCTTGCAAGCTGCCTATAATTCTAAACAACATGTTGTTTTGGATTT